>NC_140015.1:18896168-19388116 GCF_964263955.1 Coregonus lavaretus | reverse complement strand
ACTACATTTTAAAAGATTTATTCAGATTTTATTTACATCCTCAAAACATTACAACAATTTCTCTCCAAAAAGCCTTGCAGAATGGAAGTTGGTTGGTGGAGTGGGTTGACATCTAGTATGGGATTGGTCCATAGTATTCGGTGTAGGCAGCAATGATCCCAGCTGTGTCCATCATGTTCTCACACCAGTAGTTAAGCTCACACACCTCCCTCAGACTGGGAATGAAAGGGTTGCACAGTTTCCATAAAATAAGAGGAAGAGGTGAAAGAAGAAATGGGGAAGAAAAAAAAACATAGATGAAAATCAAGATATTATCCAGTGTGAAGAAATAGGCTTATAGACATAACATTTCCCTCCATGATAACAACAGGAAATTCCCAGAATATTTGAGCATATTTACTCTTAAATGAATCTTAAATGAAGTGGAAAGGATGCTTGTTCCCATACAAAAATGGATTAACAGCAAAACACATACACTGAGTGTACAAAACATTAAGAACACGTGCTCTTTCCATGATATAGACTGACCGGGAGAATCCAGGTGAGAGCTATGATCCCTTATTGATTTCATTTGTTAAATCAATTTCAGTCAGTGTAGATGAAAGGGAGGAGACAGGTTAAATAATGATTTTTAAGCCTTGAGACAATTGAGACATGGATTGTGTATCTGTGCCATTCAGAGGGTGAATGGGCAAGACAAAAGATTTACGTGCCTTTGAACGGGGTATGGTAGTAGGTGCCAGGCGTACTGGTTTGTGTCAAGAACGGCAACACTGCTAGGTTTTTCACGCTCAACAGTTTCCTGTGTGTATTAAGAATGGTCCTCCACCCAAATTACATCCAGCCAACTTCACACAACTGTGGGAAGCATTGGAGTCAACATGGGCCAGCATCCTTGTGGAATGCTTTCGACACATTGTAGAAACACAACCCTGTGTGCCAGGCTATCAGATGACAGACAGGGGACAACAGAACAGTACTGTACCTCTCTAGCTGAGTCAGGGACAAGTCTGCAAGGGCAGTGCCGGCTCTCTTCTGTCTCACCAAAGTGGAGGCCAGGTCCTTCTTAACAAACACACCTGTAAGGTCATAGAATATATTCACTTTTTGAAACAAGAGAAATATAAACAAGTGTAATAACACTGCACTTAGAATAACCATGTTCAGTGCATCTACTACTGGTCATCAACAATACAGTACACACAATCAGTTCACTGCCATTCTGGTACCAATTATCCTACTGATGTCTCTTACCCACTCTCTTCTCACTAGCAGCCTTTGAGGCAGTGGCGGTAGAGGAATCTGTGTAGAGAGGAAACAGTATTGTGCATGATTAATTATCTCGATCTGAAAACATAACTACAACATTTTAAATATTTACATGTTTTATTTATTCTTTAACATTTATATGAAGTTTAGTTATTTATTTGATTATTTTCCTTATTCCATTGATGCTGAAATCCTAAAAACAGTTGCACATTTTGCACAGGTGCAAAACGTTGACTAAAGCTGTCACTCTATCTCTGCTCTTACCTCCGATAGAGTGGCACACACATGCCAGAGCACAGAGGACAAGGATGGCCAAGGTCTTCATCTTTCTCATTAATGTTGGTTCACGATCTGGACGATCAAGAAGTATGAAATTTAGACTGTTCTGTCTTGCTTCTCTCTCTCTCACCCGTACATGAACACACTTACACTCAGTTTATAGTTATAGCCCTCACAATATCTTGAGTTTGTGATTGGTTGAGGAATCATGTATCATACACCCACAAGCAACAGCAAATGTACACTGGCACACACACACACGCACACCCTGAATTCTCAAATAATTGTTGCGTATAGGCTGAACATTTGCTAAACATTGTACATTTATGCTTTATAATATTTTTTGGTGAGTTCGTGCTTAAAAAATAAATACAAATATTTTTAAAAAACCCATGAAAAATTGTGTTACACCTGTTATACTTAACTGTTGTAAAAACATATGAACATGTCTCTAATAATTCTCACACCTACAGTGGGGGCCGAAATGTACACCCTCGATAAAGATGAGCAAAAATGACTGTATAAAATAAATAATTCAATTACTGAGTTAAACTGTATGCTAAAACAATTAGGAAATTCTACTATTTTATTGTAATACACAGTGGTGGAAAAAGTACCCCTATTTGTAATACTTGAGTAAAAGTAAAGATACCTTAATAGAAAATGACTCAAGTAAAAGTGAAAGTCACCCAGTAAAATACTACTTGAATAAAAGTCTACAAGTATTTGGTTTTAAATATACTTAAGTATCAAAAGTAAAAGTATGAATCATTTCACATTCCTTATATTAAGCAAACCAGACAGCACAATTTGTTGTTATTTTACGGATAGCCAGGGGCACACCCCAACACTCAGACATAATTTACAAACAAAGCATGTGTGTTTAGTGAGTCTGCCAGATCAGATGCAGTAGGGATGACCAGGGGTGTTCTCTTGAAGTGTGTGAATTGGACCATTTTCCTGTCCTGCTAAGCATTCGAAATGTAACAAGTAAATACTAAAGTTAGGGTGTCAGGGAAAATCAATGGAGTAAAAAGTACATTATTTTCCTTAGGAATGTAGTGGAGTAAAAGTAAAAGTTGTAAAAATATAAATAGTAAAGTACAGATACCCAAAACAACTACTAAAGTAGTACTTTAAAGTATTTTTACTTAAGTACTTTACACCACTGCTAATACAATTGTTCAGAGAAAGAGATTTTGTTTAACAAGTAATACTTTTTTTCTCAAAAAGGTAGGGGCCAAAACGATTGACATACCTGTTTTCAATACCTTTCAATACCTCACCTTGCTAGGATAATGGCAATGAGGCGTTTTCTAAAATGTTTTATGAGTTGGAAAACACATTGGGAGGGATCTTAGACCATTCCTCCATACAGAATCCATACAGATCCTTGATATCCTTCATCTGCGCTTATGGACTGCCCTCTTCAATTCAAACACAGGTTTTCTATGGGTTTCAAGTCCAGAGACTGAGATGGCCATTCCAAAATGTTGATTTTGTGGCCAATTAACCATTTCTTTGTGGATGTTGACGTGTGCTTGGGGTTATTGTCTTGCTGGAAGATCCACTTGCAACCAAGTTTCAGCCTCCTGGCAGAGGCAACCAGGTTTTTGGCTAAAATGTCCTGGTACTTGGTAAAGTTCATGATGTCGTTGACCTTAACAAGAGCCCCAGGACCAGTGGAAGCAAAATAGCCCCAAAACATCAGTTGGTATGGGGTTATTTTCTGCTTATGCATTCTCAATTCAACGCCAAACCCACCATTGGTGTGCGTGGCCAAAGAGCTCTATTTTCATGTCATCTGACCAAAGCACTGGTTCCAATCCAAGTGCCAATGCTGTTTAGCAAACTCCAGGCGTTTACATTTGTTGGATGACAAGAAAATAGAGAATGAAAATGTCCCTACAATATAGCTCAGTATTTGAATTAACGATTTTATACTGTAATCTTTGCTCATCTTTATCAAGGGTGTCAATAATTTCGGACCCCACTGTATAAAGACAACACTCCTTTAAATGTGCAGTACAACCAGACAACCTCTAGAGGTCAGAGTTTTACAGCATGCCCACACAACATCTTATTCAAGCCACTAACTACTGGTTGATATAACCATATGATACTAATTGAGCAAGAAGAGAAACCGCCATCCTTCATTATGTGACAGACTTTTAATCAGTGGTTTTCCTTTTTTATAACAAACCACAGTGATTTCCTATATGAAGGAACAGAAAGCAATTTTTAGAAGCAAACAAAAGTGTTTGAGGAATTGCGGCGTTCAAGCATGTGTAGGCTTACATATGTATTTTTAGTTGATTTGTATATTCATTCACCAGTAATACACATGGTATGGTATATCCAGTGCCTGTATGGAGCATTGATAGGCATATAAAAACTAAAACACATAAATTGTTCAACTACTGAAGTAGAACATAATTATATTCTGCTCCATTCTATTCAATTCTGCTTCATTCTATTATATTATATTCTACTCTGTTCTATTCTATTCTGTTTCATTCTATTCTATTCTATTACTCATTGCCTTTTCCCCACTCATGTTCAACTTCTTAAGCAGCACTTTATTGCTTGACAGCGTTGCAGAATTTAGCGTTATGTAAAGACCTCACCCTTAAGGGAAATTTCCCTCTATATTTTGGTCTCTCAGTTTCTTTCCAAGTCAGACTTTTGGGCTGCTGAAGTGGCCTTAACAATGTGGGGTGTAATTTCAGCTGGTGTCATTCCTCCATGCAGGGACAAAGTTCATAAATCCAACCTAGCAAAGCCTTAATTATGAACATTTTGGTTCTGCGTAGGGTCACAAGTCATGAAGGCAGTCAAATTCCACGAGACCATTTAGTCACGGTAATTAGGCTTCTCCAAGCTCTGATGCTGCTGATGGTCATTAATAGCCTACCAAACTTGCTAACTGCCTGGTACTCAGCACTCTATTGTCCCTCTAATCACTCTGACATCAATGCAAATGTTATCGAAAATCTAATCAAACACTTAATGAGAGCCCATGAGCTCATGTTGCGCAACATTTCTATAGGCTATGCAATTGCACGAGAAAACAGAATGATGGCCTCTATTAAAAAGAGGATGATCCCATCAGCTTTCTATAGGCTAGGCCTACTATATTTATTTCTCAACTTTCCTAATATTAAGCACATTGCTTATCTTTACGTTCTAATCATAGTTGTACACCTCATGTAGCCTAGCCCATAGGCCTATATGTTTTGATAAGGTTTGTATTACAACTAAAGTTGCCAAATAACTTCTTAAAATTAAGCACATTGATCCGCTTTACAAGGGGTGTAGAGCCTAACTGGCATACATAAGAAGCAAATGAGTTTCAAGTTTGGGGAAGATAATTTTCACCATAAAAATGCACCTTTATAATAAAAGCATTACATGCATAATCGCATTTGTGGTCACTTTTGATAAAGGTGTTTTCCCGCTAATGGAACATTCGTGCTTATAGCATACTGCCATGTGTGTATTGCTGCGCTTATAATGTGAAGATATAGCCTAATAGTTTATCAACATTTAAAGCTAAACGTTCTGATCTGTTGTGTCAGCCACGTTGCGTAAAAAAGTATTTTTTGATGCTAGTGGTTGTATTAATTTGGGATATATCGCATCCCACAACTGTCCCAGACTATGTTTGGAAAATGTATTTATTGCACAGAATAGAATAGGTCAACTTTTGTACTATGGGGGATAGTAGATTGACATAGGCTAGTGCTTTTTCTGTTTGTTAGGCCTACTCATCTTGTTGACTGACGAATAGTAAATGTGGACAGTTCTTCCAATAACTTCAATATGCACCTTGGAATTGGATAAGGATGCACACAGTTGCGTCCCGGATGTGTCTGTCTTCACTTGTAGCCTGTGAGAAAGACCTGATCACGTGATGGAGAACCATGTGAGTGAGAGGTGCTTCGGAGTGCGCAGCACTCAGGGAGAAGGGCACAACGCAGCACTCCGGGCCAAGGGCACAACGGACACTGGCCGCAAAAGGCATGGATTTTTTCTTCGCAAAAACTAAGCAGAGCTCATGCTTTTCAAGCAACTTTTTTCAAATCATCATTAGAGTCGCATCATGCAGCCTTACAATGTATTAAAAATCAAAACATATAGGCCAACATTTGTAGAACAACTAAAGTTACATTAATAACTCTAAATTAAGCATATAGAAGTACCTATTTCTTTGTTAACCGCTCAACACAGAATAGCCGCATGTGCACACTCCCTCAAATCGTTTGGAGAAAATATCCTTTCTATTTTATTCAGCTTTGTTCAATTGTATTCTTCATACTATAAAATAATATAAAATAATGCCACAGAATTCTAAACAAATCCTGTCTGCTAAATGAACTAGTGTAGCCCACAGCCATTTGGCATATCCAGATTAGGACCTAACATAAGGACAACTCAGAGTATGCTATTCTGTTCTTCTGAAATAGACTACATTTTCTTCATATTATGCTTCTTTAGACCTGTCTAAAATAAATAATGGATTTATTGTGAAGGTGTAGGCTATATTACATGGATTTATTATACTTTTTAAAATGTAGATGTTCCATAGGTCTGCATGTGTGGAAGCCAGGAGATGATAAATGTGTTTGTTAATTAACGTCAATTACTGTGAGGCAGACAGTTATTTGCTTGACAATCACCTGCTGACGAAATGTCGTGACCGCCACAGCCCTAGTTCTGTGGCATCACAAAAAACATCAATGTGATTGGCCGTTCATGGGTGTGCCATGACCAGATCCAGTGTCCTGCTTGTGGCTGTCTCTCTCGTCTTCTAGAGACTGACATTCACTGTGTTCAGATGACCTCTGGTTCTCATTGTACGGTAAGGAGCTGCATCTTGTCTACAAAAACAGTGACCAGCTGACTACTTATTTTTGTATGTGACCTGGAAATGAACATTTTCTATTGATACCATGGATGCTCCCACTTACAAAGGTTAGGGAAAAAAGGACAAAAAATATACATATTTACATTCCAAAAGTGGAAGATGAGGCCATACAAACACTGGATAATCAAACAAATAGTAACTGAGTTTGAACATCATTAACAGTTGCTGCACAGTTTAAAAACAGGTGCAAACTTTGTCATGCTGGTGCAAAGATGTAGCTTCCCTTGGCTTTTATTGTTACCACACTACATTTTTCTGGTTTGATGCTACCACACTGGTCATACTGGGACAGCTATTAGCGTTTAGCGTATCTGCTCCCTTTTCAAATCCTATCAAGCTGAAATTTGGTAACACGTGGAACCAAATGAGGTGGAATTCTATAGCCCACAAGTAAGGTTACTAAGCCCCTCTGAGGAATATCGTGACATCATAGGATTAGACAATGAATGTATGAAACTCTTTAATACATATAAATACATATGGGTTAGACAGAGACTATTGTCTTAGTTTGGATTGAAACAGGGAACAATGGAGTTGGGTGTGAAGCTAATCTTCACAAATGCAGATTTCTGAAAGCAGTTATTCTTTGAGGGTGTGGTGATTGTGAGTAGGCTATAAAGTTATACAATAATGTGCAAGAATATTGCTCACTATATACAGTGGGGAAAAAAAGTATTTAGTCAGCCACCAATTGTGCAAGTTCTCCCACTTAAAAAGATGAGAGAGGCCTGTAATTTCCATCATAGGTACACGTCAACTATGACAGACAAAATGAGAAAATAAAATCCAGAAAATCACATTGTAGGATTTTTAATGAATTTATTTGCAAATTATGGTGGCAAATAAGTATTTGGTCAATAACAAAAGTTTCTCAATACTTTGTTATATACCCTTTGTTGGCAATGACACAGGTCAAATGTTTTCTGTAAGTCTTCACAAGGTTTTCACACACTGTTGCTGGTATTTTGGCCCATTCCTCCATGCAGATCTCCACTAGAGCAGTGATGTTTTGGGGCTGTCGCTGGGCAACACGGACTTTCAACTCCCTCCAAAGATTTTCTATGGGGTTAAGATCTGGGGACTGGCTAGGCCACTCCAGGACCTTGAAATGCTTCTTACGAAGCCACTCCTTCGTTGCCCGTGTAGGATCATTGTCATGCTGAAAGACCCAGCCACGTTTCATCTTCAATGCCCTTGCTGATGGAAGGAGGTTTTCACTCAAAATCTCACAATACATGGCCCCATTCATTCTTTCCTTTACACGGATCAGTCGTCCTGGTCCCTTTGCAGAAAAACAGCCCCAAAGCATGATGTTTCCACCACCATGCTTCACAGTAGGTATGGTGTTCTTTGGATGCAACTCAGCATTCTTTGTCCTCCAAACACGACGAGTTGAGTTTTTACCAAAAAGTTCTATTTTGGTTTCATCTGACCATATGACATTCTCCCAATCCTCTTCTGGATCATCCAAATGCACTTTAGCAAACTTCAGACGGGCCTGGACATGTACTGGCTTAAGCAGGGGGACACGTCTGGCACTGCAGGATTTGAGTCCCTGGCGGCGTAGTGTGTTACTGATGGTAGGCTTTGATACTTTGGTCCCAGCTCTCTGCAGGTCATTCACTAGGTCCCCCCCGTGTGGTTCTGGGATTTTTGCTCACCGTTCTTGTGATCATTTTGACCCCACGGGGTGAGATCTTGCGTGGAGCTCCAGATCGAGGGAGATTATCAGTGGTCTTGTATGTCTTCCATTTCCTAATAATTGCTCCCACAGTTGATTTCTTCAAACCAAGCTGCTTACCTATTGCAGATTCAGTCTTCCCAGCCTGGTGCAGGTCTACAATTTTGTTTCTGGTGTCCTTTGACAGCTCTTTGGTCTTGGCCATAGTGGAGTTTGGAGTGTGACTGTTTGAGGTTGTGGACAGGTGTCTTTTATACTGATAACAAGTTCAAACAGGTGCCATTAATACAGGTAACGAGTGGAGGAGCCTCTTAAAGAAGAAGTTACAGGTCTGTGAGAGCCAGAAATCTTGCTTGTTTGTAGGTGACCAAATACTTATTTTCCACCATAATTTGCAAATAAATTAATAAAAAATCCTACAATGTGATTTTCTGGATTTTCTTTCCTCATTCTGTCTGTCATAGTTGACGTGTACCTATGATGAAAATTACAGGCCTCTCTCATCTTTTTAAGTGGGAGAACTTGCACAATTGGTGGCTGACTAAATACTTTTTTTCCCCACTGTACGTAATTGATTTACTGATATGTTTTCATATATTTGTCATACAGCTTTTACTGTTACATCACCGGACCAATATCCTGTTATGTAATGTCAGGGTGTGTTGAATGAGCATACAGTAAATCAATAGCAGGAATAATTGCTATGATAAGAGGGACAGGGACTCAGAATCTACGGGTCCCCGTCGTGCCTGGATTCCTGGCTCCAAAATATCTCTGATAGGCCAGCTGGTAACCATAGCGATGGGCAAAGAAGCGACAGGGAGAGTAGTCCTCACATGTCTCTGATCGCCTCTCCGCTGGAGACTTCATCGTTCTGAAACACAGACACAAGTAAACTACAATCACAGTCAACCATTATGAAACACAGATAAACAAAGAACACAGAGACCTACAGTGCCTTCAGAAAGTATTCATATCCCTTGACTTTTTCTACATTTTGTTGTGTTACAGCGGAATTCAAAATTGATTAAATTTTTCGCACCCATCTACACACAATACCCCATAATGACAAAGTGTTAACATCTGTTTAGAAGTTTTAGCAAATTTATTGAAAATAAAATACAAAAAATCTAATTTACATAAGTATTCACACCCTTGAGCCAATACATCTTAGAATCAGCTTTGGCAGCGATTACAGCTGTGAGTCTTTCTGGGTAAATCTCTAAGAGCTTTGCACACCTGGATTGTACAATATTTGCCAATTATTATTTTCCAAATTCTTCAAGCTCTGTCAAAATAGTTAATGCAAATAGTCATTGCTAGACAACCATTTTCAAGTCTTGCCATAGATTTTCAAGCAGATTTACAGTACCAGTCAAAAGTTTGGACACACCTACTCATTCAAGGGTTTTTCTTAATTTTTTACTATTTTCTACATTGTAGAATAATAGTGAAGACATCAAAACCATGAAATAACACATGGAATCATGTAGTAACCAAAAAAGTGTTAAACAAATCAAAATATATTTTATATTTGAGATTCTTCAAAGTAGCCACCCTTTGCCTTGATGACAGCTTTGCACACTCTTGGCATTCTCTCAACCAGCTTCATGAGGCAGTCACCTGGAATGCATTTCAATTAACAGGTGTGCCTTGTTAAAAGTTAATTTGTGGAATTTCTTTCCTTCTTAATGCATTTGAGCCACTCAGTTGTGATGTGACAAGGTAGGGGTGGTATACAGAAGATAGCCCTATTTGGTAAAAGACCAAGTCCATATTATGTCAAGAACAGCTCAAATAAGCAAAGAGAAACGACAGTCCATCATTACTTTAAGACATGAAGGTCAGTCAGTCAATCCGGAAAATGTCAAGAACTTTGAAAGTTTCTTCAAGTGCAGTCGCAAAAACCATCAAGCACTATGATGAAACTGGCTCTCATGAGGACCGCCACAGGAAAGAAAGACCCAGAGTTACCTCTGCTGCAGAGGATAAGTTCATTAGAGTTACCAGCCTCAGAAATTGCAGCCCAAATAAATGCTTCACAGAGTTCAAGTAACAGACACATTTCAACATCAACTGCGTGAATCAGGCCTTCATGGTTGAATTGCTGCAAAGAAACCACTACTAAAGGACACCAATAAGAAGAAGAGACTTGCTTGGGCCAAGAAACAAGAGCAATGGACATTAGACCCGTGGAAATCTGTCCTTTGGTCTGATGAGTCCAAATTTGAGATTTTTGGTTCCAACCGACGTGTCTTTGTGAGACGCAGAGTAGGTGAACAGATGATCTCCGCATGTGTGGTTCCCACCGTGAAGCATGGAGGAGGAGGTGTGAGGGTGAGGGGGTACTTTGCTGGTGACACTGTCAGTGATTTATTTAGAATTCAAGGCACACTTAACCAGCATGGCTACCACAGCATTCTGCAGTGATACGCCATCCCATCTGGTTTGCGCTTAGTGGGACTATCATTTGTTTTTCAACAGGACAATGACCCAACACACCTCCAGGCTGTGTAAGGGCTATTTGACCAAGAAGGAGAGTGATGGAGTGCTGCATCAGATGACCTGGCCTCCACAATCACCCAACCTCAACTCAATTGAGATGGTTTGGGATGAGTTGGACCGCAGAGTGAAGGAAAAGCAGCCATCAAGTGCTCAGCATATGTGGGAACTCCTTCAAGACTGTTGGAAAAGCATTCCAGGTGAAGCTGGTTGAGAGAATGCCAAGAGTGTGCAAAGCTGTCATCAAGGCAAAGGGTGGCTACTTTGAAGAATCTAAAATCTAAAATACATTTAGATTTGTTTAACACTTTTTGGGTTACTACATGATTCCATATGTGTTATTTCATAGTTTTGATGTCTTCACTATTATTCCACAATGTAGAAAATAGTAAAAATAAGGAAAAACTCTTGAATGAGTAAAGTAGGTGTGTCCAAACTTTTGACTGATACTGTAAGTCAAAATTGTAACTCGGTCGCTCAGGAACATTCATTGTCTTCTTGGTATGCAACTCCATTGTAGATTTGGCCTTGTGTTTTAGGTTATTGTCCAGCTGAAAGGTGAATTAATCTCCCAGTGTCTGGTGGAAAGCAGACTGAACCAGGTTTTCCTCTATGATTTTGCCTGTGCTTAGCTCTATTCTGTTTATTTTTTATCCTGAAAAACTCCCCAGTCCTTAACGATTACATGCATACCCATAACATTATGTAGCCACCACTATGCTTGAAAATATAAAGAGTGGTACTCTGTAATGTGTTGTATTGGATTTGTCCCAAACATAACACTATGTACTCAGGACAAAAGGTTAATTGCTTTGTTTTGCAGCATTACTTTAATGCCTTGTTGCAAACAGGATGCATGTTCTTGAATATTTTTTATTCTGTACAGGCTTCCTTCTTTCACTTTTTCAATTAGGTTAGTATTGTGTCATAACTACAATGTTGTTGATCCATCCTCAGTTACCATTAAACTCCCTTCACCATGCTCAAAGGGATATTCAATGTCTTTACCAATCTACCAATAGGTGCCCTTCTTTGCAAGGCATTGGAAAACTTCCCTGATCATTGTGGTTGAATCTGTGTTTGAAATTCACTGCTCGACTGAGGGACCTTACAGATAATTGTATGTGTGAGGTAAAGAGATTATTACACTATTATTGCACACAGAGTGAGTCCATGCAACTTATTATGTGACTTTTTTAGCAAATTTTTACTCCTGAACTTATTTATGCAAGCCATAACAAAGGACATTTCAGCTTTGACATTATGGGGTATTGTGTGTAGGCCAGTACTTGTGTGTGTGGTACCTCCTGTAAGTGCTGTAGGTGCTTCCCCGCTGTGGACTCTCTGGGTTGATGAATGAGTTGGCTCGGTATGGACTGACAAACACATCTGGAATGTAATAGAATTAAATAAAACAATTTTATTAGATGAAAGTACCCCATCTCAACAGGGGTGGGCATACTGATTTCAGGGACAAAATCCTATTGAATTCACTGAATGGCCTAGATAGTCTGGGATTATAAATCAGATGAAATAAACATAAAAAATGTACAAATATAGTGTTTTTATATTATATCAAATGTGTGGGGATATTTTACTGCTATAAGAATCTGAAGGTCAATCACCTTCAAAGGATTCTGTGCTTTCTTGAGAATCTGTGGAAAAGAGGGGGAAAGTTATTAGTGACTGATCACTGTAGATCATTAGTTTACTAAAAAGATTATGAATTGACATAGTGTTGATTTGTAGAAATGTACCAAAGCAGACGCAGAGAGAGATGGTGACACACAGGGCCACACACTGGAGGAGAGTCCTCATCCTCACTCTGGCTGTCTGTCGGTCTCTTGGTCTGCTGGAGAGAAGACCGATGTTAAAATGTGTCATAATACCACCACCAGTGGCGGCTCCTGAAAAAATTCTCAGGGGGGGCAATTTTTCTGATGATTTAGGTGACCTACACACATTTAAAAAAAGATATGTCCAGCAACAACATGAAGACAGGGGCAGCATATAAGTCAATACCAGAAGCATTTATTGACTGATCTCAAAAGTGTTGGCTTACCAGGGTTGGTGGAGCCCTCAGTTTCATCTTTGCCTCGCAAAGCTAACTCAAACACGCCGCAAAACTTCACACACTGGATTAGCCGGCTGAGGATGTGGCGGTTCTTGCTAATGTCGTAGTAAATATATTTGTTATAGTGAATATGGAATATGATATGTTGAGTAAAATGTTGTGCTAAGATCTATTTAGGTCAGGAGCTGGTTATAAGTTCTGTTCCTATCCAATAACAATGGACAAAAGGGTCCTATCTTGTCAGCCTTGTCAGCAGGTGGCCAAGGACAACACCCACGCCATAGGCCTCTCAGTTCTTCCAACTCACGAGTTCTTGCTCTGAGGACACACACACACACACACACAAACACACACACACACACATCATCACTGTTAAACACACACACACACACACACACACACACATCATCACTGTTAAACACACACACACACACACACACACAAAAATCCCCTCTCTTAGGCTGAACATTTGAAGACAGAGAACCCGACTCAGAGCCAATGCAACAGTGACAGTAGCCTGGAGGGGACCTCGCCCAACTCATCAGGACCAATCAGAAGATCAGAACTACTAGATTCAACCTACTTCATTTATTGCATAAAATGTCAGCACACAATGTTTCGGGGCTCTCTTCAGATAATAATAATAATAATAATAATATGCCATTTAGCAGACGCTTTTATCCAAAGCGACTTACAGTCATGCGTGCATACATTTTTGTGTATGGGTGGTCCCGGGGATCGAACCCACTACCTTGGCGTTACAAGCGCCGTGCTCTACCAGCTGAGCTACAGAAAGTGGATACTCATGGATGCGCATCGCAATTGTAAAATGTCAACACAATTGGAGACACCACGTCATTTTTGGAGACATGTTATTGACAGTAAACTATTGTAGATGCGACTGCTAACTAAATAAAACATTTTAGCTGGCTAGCTAATCATCTTAGCTAAATGTGGGGCAAACAATTCAGTTATTTACCGTTAATTTGAGGGATTGGGGTGAAAGAAATCGAGTTACATAGTGATACTTTACGATATACTGTATTGACAATATCGCAATATTTTAGCGCTAGTTGGCTGTACCTGCACCAAAACACCATTATTGTTCCTTCATAGCTTGTTCTCAATCTTTTCACATTGGGAGCCAATTTGTTTTCAGCACTTTTATTTCCATGACTGATCAAAACTCGTTCTCATGGCTTTCTGATCCCTCTGCAACAGACATATGGTGCGCAATAAAATCACAGTATCGAATCGCAATACGTATAGAATCATGAGACTCGCAATGCTGATGCATATATCTTATCGTGAGGTTCCTGGCAATTCCCAGCCCAAGTTCATTTGCCACAACAAATCTCTTCGCTAGCAAACGCGATGTCTTCTCCAAAACGGCAATGTGTCTCCAGCAATGTTTACTTTTTTGACGTTCTATGGCATCTCCACTTTCCAAGCATATATGACCACATGTAATATTTTGGTAAGTGATGCAAATAGTGAACTATGTAGGGCCAGGATGTAAAATATATGTAGCTGCAGCAATTTCTCTTATCTGATATGGTAAGTAATGGGGCTTAATTTATAGCTCCCTAAGAGTTTGACGAACGGGTCCGTGCACGCGATTCCAGATATCTTTACCTCTGAATAAACTGCCTTTATTATACCATATCCACCCTGTCCAAAGTCTCTACTTGGTCTCAGTTCTCCAGTAAACTTGTGATTATCAACACTAACCTCATCGTTGTGGCGGCGGACAGCTAGCCTGTATCCCTCATCAAGTTGAGTGGCAATGTTATTTTTCCGTTCGTACCAATTTTTGGAAAATCCTCGGGTGTAGGACTTTCCGCCTTTAGTAGAAACCTGTTGAATTATTAAATTTGGTCTGGGAGGTCCTAATTGTTTCGTTGCCAATTTATCTTCATTTGTTCGCCGACAAAAAGGAACTTCTTTCAAAGACACAATCCGCTCTTTTCTCAGTTACGTTCATGGTTACGTTACGTTACGTATGACGAAAGCGCGTAAGTGCAAGCCCTCAGACACCCATAGAGATTGTATTGAAGGCTCTGAAATTTGAAAAAAATTGATTTTACATTAGAGGCTATGAGAGACTTCTGGGCGATTTTCAACCTGACTGAAATCGCCCCAAAAGGGGGGGGAGCCATTTGAAGCACGACTTTAGCCTGATTCGACATTTAGTGGCAGTGTGGCACTGTGGCAGATCAGACGTATAGATTACAACACTGATAACTACTGTTGCCGTGATATAATTGATTAGAAAAAAAATCCCTTCCTTTTCCCGTTTGGCAGTGCGTCGCCCATATCGCCCTATTGAACAGGCCGCCCCTGACCACCACCACAACAGAAAGAAGTCATGGAGAGAGCGCATGACGTTACTGTACATTAGGGACTGTGACTGAGCTATAAAATGAGTGAACTGGTGGTAAAGATTCTAAATGGGTCTGTATGTAGGTTCATGTACATGTTAACGCAGCCATAAATCCATTGACTACACACTATTTCTCAATGTCAACACAAAATAATAATATCTAGGCCTATACATTTATTTATTTCTAGAGTAGAGGGCAAACAAATTCACAAAACCAATGTTATTTTTGTATGACTGGAGTTTAGGGTCCCTCGTGATGTACAGACAGGTGTCACGGTTTCGGCCGAGGCTGCTCCTCCTCCTTGTTCGGGCAGGCTTCGGCGGTCGTCGTCCCCGGAGTACTAGCTGCCACCGTTCGATGTTTCATGTTTGTTTGGTTTTGTCTGTTTGTACACCTGTCCCTTGTTAGTGTTTGATTTGGTTGCCTATTTAGTTTTCGTGTGTGGGGGCAGGTGTTATGTGGTATTGTTTATTTGTCAAGCTGTTGCTCTTTGGTATTACTCTCAGGATTGTTGTTTTTCCGAGAGTCCGCACTGTGTGCGCTATCGTCATTTTTACGCACTGTGTGTATTGTGCGTACTTTGTATTTTGCCTCCCGGTTGGGTTGGCTGTTCGCCTGTTTGGTGCTGTTATTTTTGTTACTAAAGTCTGTTGACGAACGCCCGTGTTTCCTGCGCTTGATTCCTCACCACATCTACACTCAGCTACTGACAGAATACCACATCCCACCATGGAGTCAGCAGGAGCACCCGCGCCGACAGAGGTCATGGAGGACCGTCTTCGTGGACAGGAGGACCGGATTAACCAGATCGGGCACGCCTTGGATCGGGTGATGAACACTCTCCACCGATGGGAAAGCAGCGGGGTACCCACGCCCCCACCTACCGGACCATCCCCATCGGTCAGTCCTCCTGTCCACATTCCGGAACCCAGTGGGATTCGGCTCTCGCTCCCGAGGGCGTACGACGGCTCCGCTGCCGGGTGTCAAGGGTTCCTGCTACAGGTGGAGCTCTACCTCGCCACCGTACACCCGGCGCCCTCGGGACACGAGAGCGTCTCCGCCCTCATCTCCTGTCTCACCGGCAAGGCGTTGGAGTGGGCCATGCCGAATGGAGGAGAATGGACGCCGCTACCATCACTTATGCGGAGTTCTCCCGCCGCTTCCGGGCCGTGTTCGACCATCCACCAGAAGGGAAGGCGGCGGGGGAGCGTCTGTTCTTCCTCCGACAGGGGATGAGGAGCACACAGGATTTTGCCCTGGAGTTCCGGACTCTAGCGGCAGATGCAGGGTGGAATGAGTGGGCCCTCATAGACCACTTCCGTTGTAGCCTCCGGGAGGACGTCCAAAGAGAGTTGGCGTGCAGGGATACCATGTTGACGTTTGACCAACTAGTCGACATGGCCATTCGGTTGGACACCCTGCTCGCCACCCGTGGACGTCCCGGATGGGGGTCGCCCATTTCACCCTCCAGCACCTCCGAGCCGAGCCCTATGGAGCTCGGAGGTGCTGGCGCTAGAGAAAGGAGGAGTAGGAACCCGAGAGGGGCCGTCCCCTGCACCAACTGTGGCCGTGGAGGGCACACCGCGGCTAGGTGTTGGGGAAGGTCCCCCGGTGGAGGTGAAGGCAGGCCACGCATTGGGGAGTCCTCCCAGGTGAGTAGGCGCCCTACTTACCCAGAGCTTTCTGTCGTTCACATAACCTTGCCTGTTTGTTTTCCACAGGTAGCACCTCGTTCCCAGCATAAGGCGCTAGTCGATTCAGGCACAGCTGGGAACTTTGTAGATCGCCAGTTCTGTGTAGAATTAGGGATTTCTCTCCTTCCCGTTGATAAGCCTTTCCCTGTACATGCCCTAGATAGCCGTCCGTTAGGATCTGGGTTGATTAGGGAGGTCACAGCGCCCCTTAAGATGGAGGCGCAGGGGGGTCATGAGGAGACGATTCAGCTCTATCTGATTGACTCTCCTGCGTATCCGGTGGTGCTGGGGCTTCCCTGGTTGATTACCCATGATCCTACTATTTCGTGGCGAGAGAAAGCTCTTAAAGGGTGGTCTGCTCAGTGTGAGGGGCTGTGTCTGGGTGTTTCCATAGGGGCGACCTCGGTGGAAAGTCCGAATCTAATGCCTGCACTGCACATTCCCCCCAAGTATGAGGATTTGACACTGGCGTTTAGTAAGACTAGGGCGGCGCAGCTGCCGCCTCATAGACAGGGGGATTGTGCGATAGATCTCCAGTTAGGAGCAGCCCTCCCGCGGAGCCATGTGTATCCCTTGTCTCAAGAGGAGAGGAAGGCGATGGAAACTTACATCGCCGAGTCTCTGAGACAGGGATACATACGGGCCTCCACTTCACCCGCTTCCTCGAGCTTCTTTTTTGTGAAGAAAAAGGATGGAGGTCTGCGCCCGTGTATTGATTACCGCGGTCTCAATCAGATTACGGTGAAGTACAGCTATCCACTTCCTCTGATTGCGACTATGACGGAATCATTACACGGTGCTCAGTTCTTCACAAAATTGGATCTCAGGAGCGCATATAACTTGGTGCGCATTAGAGAGGGCGATGAATGGAAGACAGCGTTTAGCACGACCTCCGGTCATTACGAGTATCTCGTCATGCCATATGGGTTAATGAATGCTCCCGCCGTCTTCCAATCCTTCGTCGATGAGATTTTCCGGGACATGCAGGGGCAGGGAGTAGTCGTGTACATCGACGATATTCTGGTGTACAGTTCTACCCGAGCAGAGCATGTAGCCCTGGTGCGCCGAGTGTTGAGGAGGCTGTTGGAGCATGACCTATATGTCAAGGCAGAGAAATGTCTGTTCTTTCAGAAATCGGTCTCCTTTTTGGGTTATCAGTTGTCTGCGTCAGGGGTGAAGATGGAGGTTGACCGGGTGTCAGCTGTGCGTAATTGGCAAACCCCAACCACTGTGAAAGAGGTGCAACAGTTCTTGGGTTTTGCGAATTACTACCGGTGGTTTATCCGGGGTTTTGGACAGGTGGCAGCTCCCATAACGGCGGACAGGGCTTTTGGGAGACTGAAGGACCTGTTTACCTCGGCGCCGGTGTTGGCGCATCCGGATCCCGCTTTACCATTCCAGGTAGAGGTAGACGCGTCCGAGGCCGGTATTGGGGCCGTCCTCTCACAACGGTCTGGCACACCACCTAAACTCCGCCCCTGTGCTTTTTATTCTAAGAAACTCAGTCCGGCGGAGCGGAATTATGACGTAGGGGACAGGGAGCTGTTAGCCGTGGTACAGGCCCTAAAGGTGTGGAGGCATTGGCTTGAGGGGGCTCAACACCCTTTCCTCATTTTGACTGACCACCGTAACCTGGAATACATCCGGACAGCTAGGAGACTGAATCCTCGCCAGGCCCGCTGGACTATGTTTCTAGCCCGGTTTGTGTTTAAAATTACTTACATCCCTGGGTCCCAGAACGGGAAGGCAGATGCCCTGTCTCGGCGGTATGACACGGAGGAGAGGTCCGTTGAGCCCACTCCCATACTACCAAAGTCTTGTCTGGTGGCACCGGTGGTATGGGAGGTCGATGCAAAGATCGAGCGGGCGTTACGCACCGACCCAAGTCCTCCACAGTGTCCAGTGGGTCGGACGTACGTTCCGCTCGAGGTACGCGATCGCCTCATTTATTGGGCTCATACGTCCCCCTCCTCTGGACATCCAGGTATCGGCCGGACAGTTCACTGCCTTAGCACTAAGTACTGGTGGCCAACGTTAGCCAGGGATGTGAGGGTTTATGTCTCCTCCTGTTCGGTGTGTGCCCAGTGTAAGGCGCCCAGACATTTGCCCAGGGGTAAGCTACAACCCTTGCCCGTTCCACAACGACCCTGGTCCCACCTCTCGGTGGACTTTGTTACAGACCTTCCCCCCTCACAGGGGAATACTACCATCCTGGTCGTTGTGGATCGGTTCTCGAAGGCCTGTCGTCTCCTTCCCATGCCGGGTCTCCCTACTGCCCTACAGACCGCTGAGGCTCTGTTTACCCATGTCTTCCGGCATTACGGGGTACCCGAGGATATAGTGTCTGATCGAGGCCCCCAGTTCACCTCCAGAGTGTGGAGAGCGTTTATGGAACGGTTGGGGGTTTCGGTGAGCCTTACCTCGGGTTACCACCCGGAGAGTAATGGGCAGGTTGAACGTGTCAACCAGGATGTGGGTAGGTTTCTGAGGTCTTATTGCCAGGGCCGGCCGGAGGAGTGGGCGAGATACGTTCCGTGGGCCGAGATGGCGCAGAACTCTCTCCGCCACTCCTCCACCCAACTAACCCCTTTCCAGTGTGTGTTAGGGTACCAGCCGGTTCTGGCACCTTGGCACGAGAGCCAGATCGAGGCCCCTGCGGTGGATGAGTGGGTGCGGCGCTCGGAGGAGACATGGAACGCTGCCCACGTTCATCTGCAGCGGGCCATCCGTCGGCATAAGACGAGCGCCGATCTCCACCGCAGTGAGGGGCCTGTATACGCACCTGGAGATCGAGTCTGGCTCTCGACCAGAAACCTGCCCCTCCGCCTGCCCTGCCGGAAGCTGGGTCGGCGGTTTGTGGGGCCATTCAAAGTCCTGAGGAGGTTGAACGAGGTGTGCTACAGGTTAGAACTGCCTATTGATTACAGGAATATTAACCCCTCGTTCCATGTGTCTCTCCTCAGGCCGGTGGTAGCTGGTCCACTCCAGGACTATGAGATAGAAGAGACTCCTCCGCCCCCGTTGGACATCGAGGGGGCTCCGGCGTACACTGTGAGGTCCATCCTTGATTCGAGACGCCGGATGGGGGGTCTCCAATATCTCGTGGAGTGGGAGGGGTACGGCCCGGAGGAGCGGTGCTGGGTGCCGAGGAGGGACATATTAGACCTGTCCCTGCTGACCGAGTTCCATCGGGGTCATCCTACGCGCCCTGCTCCGCGTCGTCCTGGTCGTCCCCGAGGCCGGGATCGGCGCACGGCTGGAGCCGCGCGTCAAGGGGGGGGGGGGGTACTGTCACGGTTTCGGCCGAGGCTGCTCCTCCTCCTTGTTCGGGCAGGCTTCGGCGGTCGTCGTCCCCGGAGTACTAGCTGCCACCGTTCGATGTTTCATGTTTGTTTGGTTTTGTCTGTTTGTACACCTGTCCCTTGTTAGTGTTTGATTTGGTTGCCTATTTAGTTTTCGTGTGTGGGGGCAGGTGTTATGGGGTATTGTTTATTTGTCAAGCTGTTGCTCTTTGGTATTACTCTCAGGATTGTTGTTTTTCCGAGAGTCCGCACTGTGTGCGCTATCGTCATTTTTACGCACTGTGTGTATTGTGCGTACTTTGTATTTTGCCTCCCGGTTGGGTTGGCTGTTCGCCTGTTTGGTGCTGTTATTTTTGTTACTAAAGTCTGTTGACGAACGCCCGTGTTTCCTGCGCTTGATTCCTCACCGCATCTACACTCAGCTACTGACAACAGGAATGTACAGACAGAGTTTCTATGGGCATACAGTGCTGTGAAAAAGTATTTGCCCCTTTTCTAATTGTCTCTACTTTTGCATATTATTGATACTGAATGTTATCAGATCTTCAACCAAAACCTAATATTAGATAAAGGGAACCTGCGTGAACAAATAACACAACAATTACATACTTATTTCATTTATTTCATAATTAAAGTTATGCAACACCCTTTGCCCCTGTGTGATAAAGTAATTGCCCCCTTACACTCAATAACTGATTGTGCCACCTTTAGCTGCAATGACTCCAACCAAACACTTTCTGTAGTTGTTGATCAGTCTCTCATGTCGTCGTGGAGGAATTTTGTCCCACTCTTCCATGCAGAACTGCTTTAACTCAGCGACATTTTTGGGTTTTCAAGCATGAACTGCTCGTTTCAAGTCCTGCAACAGCATCTCAATTGGGATTAGGTCTGGACTTTGACTAGGCCATTCCAAAACTTCAAATTTGTTACTGGTATGAGGTTCTTACTGTGGAATGCGGGGTTTGGTTTTCACCAGGCATAATGGGACCCATGTCGTCCAAAAAGTTATATAATCTGTCCATAGAACATTCTTCCAAGAGTCTTGATGATCATCCAGGTGCTTGCATGTGTTTTTTGGCAAACTTGGGTCAATGTTTTGGATGAGATGGGTCCCATTATGTCTGGCGAAAACCGAACACTGCATTCCACAGTAAGAACCTCATACCAACAGTCAAGCATGGTGGTGGTAGTGTGATGATTTGGGGATGCTTTGCTGCCTCAGGACCTGGACAACTTGCCTTAATAGAAGGAAACATGAATTCTCCTCTGTATCAGAGAATTCTATAGGAGAATGTCAGACCATCCGTCTGTGAGCTGAAGCTCAAGCGCAGCTGGGTCATGCAGCAAGACAATGATCCAAAACACACAATCAAGTCTACATTAAAATTGTTAAAAGGCAACTCATTTGAAGTTTTGGAATGGCCTAGTCAAAGTCCAGATCTAATGCCAATTGAGATGTTGTGGCAGGAATTGAAACAAGCAGTTAATGCTTGAAAACCCACAAATGTCGCTGAGTTAACCCTCTAGAGTCTAAGCCCTGTCTAAGCCTGGGGAGAGGGGGGAGTTCTAAGCTAACATATGGAATTGTTTTAAGATGGTCATACCAAGGATTATTTAGCTATTTGATTTTGAATTTTAAGACCCCTTAAGGTATCAACAAAAATATATACAATTATTGGATGAAACATTGTATGTGGCATTACTGCTATTAGCCAAAAGAAACGCATTGAATAACATTCACTACAAGGAACAACAGATAGTCCCCCCAAGAAATCAAAAGGAACTTTGTTCTGAAGTGTCTGTCTTATATCTGAGAGATATAAAAAAATCAGGAAACCATTTTTATTTATCCCCTTATTTTAGGCACTAAACTATCTCCATATAGACTTCCATATTTGTTTTTACTAGGACCTTCAGACGAGTCACCATCTTGTTCGTGAGAGTCTCAGCTTTCCACAGAGGGATCATATTAGTGTGTAGCCCAAACCGTTTGGACGCTACAGACGTTTCCGTTAGAAGACTGATTTTCGGGATGTCTCATGGCCTGACAAAACACCGCTCTAGCATCTCAGATGCAGAAGGGCGATATCGGTGGATGTGGTGGATTGAGACGCTGCCCATGCAAAAAAACAGATATCTCTAGCATTAAGCAGTTATGTATGCAAGAGTGGGCCAAAATTCCTCCACAGCGATGTGAGAGACTGATCAACAACTACAGGAAGCATTTGGTTGCAGTCATTGCAGCTAAAGGTGGCACAACAAGTTATTGAGTGTAAGGGGGCAATTACTTTTTCACACTGGGGAATTGGGTGTTGCATAACTTTGTTAATTAAATAAATATTTTGTTGTTGTTGTTATTAGTAAACTCAGGTTCCCTTTATCTAATATTAGGTTTTGGTTGAAGATCTGATAACATTCAGTATCAAAAATATGCAAAAAGAGAAAATCAGAAAGAGGGCAAATACTTTTTCACGGCACTGTATATGGGTATACTGTAGTAACTAGTCAGTGCCATTGCTGAATGATAATGAACACGTCAAGTTAGACACAGAAAGAGACGGATAGAGAAGAGAAACATACTGAGGGAGAAAAACAGTCATAGTTCTGGCAGCAAAGCAGCAGTGACACACACACACACAGTGATCTTGCCAGGTCTTTGACACCTTTACAAATAGCCCTCCCAGATGTCCACAAGACCCCAACCTTCCGAACAAAACCCTCCACATTCACCCACATCCATCCATGTGCCCCATGGCATACCCTCTCTGTGTTTGTAAGGTTTGGATGACAACCTGGTGCAACACCCCTCCTTTACACACCTAACAGCCCACGTCACCCCCCAGGCATGGGGCACAGCAGGCCCACAGGGAGGGAGGGAGTTCACAGACCTTGCAGGCAAAAGGGGTTACGAGGATATCAAGGAGTGGGTGTGTATGTCTGTGTTAGTGAGGTGCTGACAGCATCGTCTGCAGCCTTTTACGCGCGTCTGCAGCCTGGCGGGCACACAGCAGGCCCTGAGACCCCCCCCCCCCCCCCCCCCCCCCCCAGGCTAGAATGTGCTCACCTCACTGGAAAATAAAACTTTACCATGCAGGATGCTACTAACCCACATAACTGCACCACCAGGCTAATGACCCCTATTCACTCAGTGCTCAGTAGCACATCAAACAAACTGAAGGCTCTACCCATGCATCTCACTGTATCACTATTTTAATGGATCAAAATGTGTATGTTTTGTTATTTACAGTTACACTTAATTCTAGGCTGCAAAAAGTGACAGCCGGTATTTACACCTAAACATTAACCTCCTTTATGGGATTTCTGTTGGAGTTATGTCAAAGTTACCTATAGGAAATGTATATCTTGTTTTTAGTATATTGCGGATAGTATATTGTTATGTAGCTATAAACCTATGAGATAGTTGTACTTACCCTAAGAAGATAGTTATGGTGTTAAATATCTTGATAAAGTCTCTTTCACAATCTCCCTCTCTCTCTCTCTCTCTCTCTCTCTCTCTCTCTTTCTCTCTGGGGATATTTCTTCATTCTGTATAGCAAGGCTTTTATACTTTTATACCTCTTCTCCCTCCACCCATCCGTTTCCCCCTACTCCCTCTTTCTCAGCCCTCTCCCTCTCTCTTTCTCCTCCCTTCTATTTACTATCAGCCCTTTCCACCTCTTCAATCAGACCAAACTATTAACACACTCTCTCCCTCTCTCTTCTATAAACATACTCACGCGTTCGCTGAAAAACAGATTATGGAAAGGTAGAGTGGAATGAAGCAAAACAGACAGGGTGTAAACAGAGAACGAGAGAGGGATGGAGGAGAGGAACAGAGAGGAAGGCCAGTAGCGGAGTTACCTGCTCCATCACAGCTACCTGACAATATTCACTGCTGTTTGCCAACATGACAGCATGGCATGAAAAGAGCATGTAACATACAAACTCCACATGGACTGACTGCACTATTTATCATCAACACTTTACGAAAATGTAATGTAGAACTTTTACTGTAGTGCCAGTCCTTGTCCTTTCATGTTTTTGACTGCCAAAACAGTGTTCTTAACTGCACATGTAGTGATGCATTTATTATACTAATCATATATCTATGGCTATTTGAGTACAGTTCTCCAATTGGCTTAGTATAGTTCTACAGTTGGTTGTATGTAATAACCTCTTTAGATTTCAGCTCAGATGAGAATACAAATCCCTTATGCAATCTCACTTAAGATTTCCTTATGTAACTTCATTTAAATTGGAATGTTCTAGGAATAACTCAGTGAAACCGGACCTTCCAAAGGCAGACAAACAGAAGATGAAGAGCCAGACGGATACAGTGCCTTCAGAAAGTATTCACACCCCTTGACTTTTCCCACATTTGATTGTGTTACAGCCTGAATTAAACATTTATAAAATGTACACTACCATTCAAAAGTTTGGGGTCACTTAGAAATGTCCTTGTTTTCGAAAGAAAAGCAATTTTTTTGTCCATTAAAATAACATAAAATTGATCAGAAATACAGTGTAGACATTGTTAATGTTGTAAATGGCTATTGTAGCTGGAAACGGCAGATTTTTTATGGAATATCTACATAGGCGTACAGAGGCCCATTATCAGCAAACATTAGTCCTGTGTGCCAATGGCACGTTGTGTTTGCTAATCCAAGTTTATCATTTTAAAAGGCTAATTGATCATTCGAAAACCCTTTTGCAATTATGTTAGCACAGCTGAAAACTGTTGTGCTGATTAAAGAAGCAATAAAACTGGCCTTCTTGAGACTAGTTGTGTATCTGCAGCATCAGCAATTGTGGGTTAGATTACAGGCTCAAACTGGCCAGAATAAATAACTTTCTTCTGAAACTCATCAGTCTATTCCTCACAGGTCCTCAACTGGCAGCTTCATTAAATAGTACCCGCAAAACACCAGTCTCAACGTCAACAGTGAAGAGGTGACTCCGGGATGCTGACCTTTAAATAGTACCCGCAAAACACCAGTCTCAACGTCTACAGTGAAGAGGTGGTTTAGAGGTTTAGACACACCTACTCATTCCAGGGTTTTTCTTTATTTTTACTATTTTCTACATTGTAGAATAATAGTGAAGACATCAAAACTAAGAAATAACACATATGGAATCATGTAGTAACCAAAAAAGTGTTAAACAAATCAAAATATATTTTATATTTTATATTCTTCAAAGTAGCCACCCTTTGCCTTGATGACAGCTTTGCACACTCTTGGCATTGTCTCAACCAGCTTCATGAGGTAGTCACCTGGAATGCATTTCAATTAACAGGTGTGCCTTGTTAAAAGTTAATTTGTGGAATTTATTTCCTTCTTAATGCGTTTGAGCCAATCAGTTGTGATGTGACAAGGTAAGGTTGGTATACAGAAGATAGCCCTATTTGGTAAAAGACCAAGTCCATATTATGGCAAGAACAGCTCAAATAAGCGAAGAGAAATGACAGTCCATCATTACTTTAAGACATGATGGTCAGTCAATCCGGAAAATGTCAAGAACTTTGAATGTTTCTTCAAGTGCAGTCGCAAAAACCATCAAGCGCTATGATGAAACTGGCTCACATGAGGACCGCCACAGGAAAGGAAGACCCAGAGTTACCTCTGCTGCAGAAGATAAGTTCATCAGAGTTACCAGCCTCAGAAATTGCAGCCCAAATAAATGCTTCACAGAGTTCAAGTAACAGACACATCTCAACATCAACTGTTTAGAGGAGACTGCGTGAATCAGGCCTTCATGGTCGAATTGCTACAAAGAAACCACTACTAAAGGACACCAATAATAAGAAGAGACTTTCTAGGGCCAAGAAACACAAGCAATGGACATTAGACCGGTGGAAATGTGAGATTTTTGGTTCCAACCGACGTGTCTTTGTGATACGCAGAGTAGGTGAACGGATGATCTCCGCATGTGTGGTTCCCACCGTGAAGCATGGAGGAGGAGGTGTGATGGTGTGGGGGTGCTTTGCTGGTGACACTGTCTGGGATTAATTTAGAATTCAAGGCACACTTAACCAGCATGGCTACCACAGCATTCTGCAGTGATACCCCATCCCATCTGGTTTGCGTTTAGTGGGACTATCATTTGTTTTTCAACAGGACAATGACCCAACACATCTCTAGGCTGTGTAAGGGCTATTTGACCAAGAAGGAGAGTGATGGAGTGCTGCATCAGATGACCTGGCCTCCACAATCACCCGACCTCAACCCAATTGAGATGGTTTGGGATGAGTTGGACCGCAGAGTGAAGGAAAAGCAGCCAACAAGTGCTCAGCATATATGAGAACTCCTTCAAGACTGTTGGAAACACATTCCAGGTGAAGCTGGATGAGAGAATGCCAAGTGTGTGCAAAGCTGTCATCAAGGCAAAGGGTCTTGATCAAATAGCCCCCGCGATATGCAACTTTTCAGGGAAGTTAGGAACCAATATACACAAGCAGTTAGGAAAGCAAAGGCTATCTTTTTCAAACAGAAATTTGCATCCTGTAGCACTAACTCCAAAAAGTTTTGGGACACTGTAAAGTCCATGGAGAATAAGAGCACTTCCTCCCAGCTGCCCACTGCACTGAGGCTAGGAAACACTATCACCACCGATAAATCTACAATAATCGAGAATTTCAACAAGCATTTTGCTACGGCTGGCCATGCTTTCCACCTGGCTACCACTTCCCCGGCCACCAGCTCTGCACCCTCCGCTGCAACTTGCCCATGCCCCCCCCCGCTTCTCCTTCACACAAATCCAGACAGCTGATGTTCTGAAAGAGCTGCAAAATCTGGACCCCTACAAATCATCTGGGCTAGACAATCTGGACCCTTTCTTTCTAAAACTAGCCGCCGAAATTGTCGCAACCCCTATTACTAGCCTGTTCAACCTCTCTTTCGTAACGTCTGAGATCCCCAGAGATTGGAAAGCTGCCGCGGTCATCCCCCTCTTCAAAGGGGGTGACACTCTAGATCCAAACTGTTACAGACCTATATCCATCCTGCCCTGCCTTTCGAAAGTTTTTGAAAGCCAAGTTAACAAACAGATCACCGACCATTTCGAATCCCACCGTACCTTCTCCGCTATGCAATCCGGTTTCCGAGCTGGTCATGGGTGCACTTCAGCCACGCTCAAGGTCCTAAACAATATAATAACCGCGATCGATAATAGACAGTACTGTGCAGCCGTCTTCATCGACCTGGCCAAGGCTTTCGACTCTGTCAACCACCGCATTCTTATTGGCAGACTAAATAGCCTTGGTTTCTCAAATGACTGCCTCGCCTGGTTCACCAACTACTTCTCAGATAGAGTTCAATGTGTCAAATCGGAGGGCCTGTTGTCTGGACCTATGGCAGTCTCTATGGGGGTGCCACAGGGTTCAATTCTTGGGCCGACTCTCTTCTCCGTGTATATCAATGATGTCGCTCTTGCTGCTGGTGACTCTCAGATCCACCTCTACGCAGACGACACCATTTTGTATACATCTGGCCCTTCATTGGACACTGTGTTAACAAACCTCCAAACGAGCTTCAATGCCATACAACACTCCTTCAGTAGCCTCCAACTGCTCTTAAACACTAGTAAAACTAAATGCATGCTCTTCAATCGAACGCTGCTGGCACCCGCCCACCCTACTAGAATCACTACTCTCGACGGGTCTGACCTAGAGTATGTGGACAACTACAAATACCTAGGTGTCTGGTTAGACTGTAAACTCTCCTTCCAGACTCACATTAAGAATCTCCAATCCAAAGTTAAATCTAGAATCGGTTTCCTATTTCGCAAAGAAAGCCTCCTTCACTCATGCTGCCAAACATGCCCTCGTAAAACTGACTATCCTACCGATCCTTGACTTCGGCGATGTCATTTACAAAATAGCCTCCAACACTCTACTCAGCAAATTGGATGTAGTCTATCACAGTGCCATCCGTTTTGTCTCCAAAGCCCCATATACTACCCACCACTGTGACCTGTACGCTCTTGTTGGCTGGTCCTCACTACATATTCGTCGCCAAACCCACTGGCTCCAGGCCATCTATAAATCACTGCTAGGCAAATCCCCGCCTTATCTTAGCTCATTGGTCACCATAGCAACACCCACCCGTAGTATGCGCTCCAGCAGGTATATCTCACTGGTCATCCCCAAAGCCAACACCTCCTTTGGCCGCCATTCCTTCCAGTTCTCTGCTGCCAATGACTGGAACAAATTGCAAAAATCTCTGAAGCTGGAGACACTTATCTCCCTCACTAACTTTAAGCATCAGTTGTCAGAGCACCTTACCGATTACTGCACCTGTACACAGCCCATCTGAAATTAGCCCGCCCAACTACCTCATCCCTATATTGTTATTTATTTTGCTAATTTGCACCCCAGTATCTCTATTTGCACATCATCTCTTGCACATCTATCATTCCAGCGTTAATACTAATTGTAATTATTTTGCACTATAGCCTATTTATTGCCTTACCTCCATAACTTGCTACATTTGCACACACTGTATATATATTTTCTGTTGTATTTTTGACTTTGTTTTGTTTTACCCCATATGTAACTCTGTGTTGTTGTTTTTATCGCACTGCTTTACTTTATCTTGGCCAGGTCGCAGTTGTAAATGAGAACTTGTTCTCAACTGGCTTACCTGGTTAAATAAAGGTGAAATAAAATAAAAATCTTTGAAGAATCTAAAATCTAAAATATATTTTGATTTGTTTAACACTTTTTTGGTTACTACATGATTCCATATGTGTTATTTCATAGTTTTGATGTCTTCACTACTATTCTACAATGTAGAAAATAGTAAAAATAAAGAAAAACTGTTGAATGAGTAGGTGTCCAAACCTTTGACTGGTACTGTATGTAAATTAGATTTTTCTGTATTTTAATTTCAATAAATTTGCAGAAGTTTCTTAAAACATGTTTTGACTGTCATTATGGGGTATTGTGTGTAGATGGGTGAGATAAAAAAATCAATTCAATCAATTTTGAATGCAGGCTGTAACACAACAAAATGTGGAATAAGTCAAGGGGTATGAATACCAGTGGTGTAAAGTACTTAAGTAAAAATACTTTAAATTACTACTTGAGTCGTTTTTTGGGGTATCTGTACTTTACTTTACTCTTTATATTTTTGACAACTTTTACTTTTACTCCACTACATTCCTAAAGAAAATAATGTACTTAACTTTCTACTCCATACATTTTCCCTGACACCCAAAAGTACTCGTTACATTTTGAATGCTTAGCAGGACAGGAAAATTGTCTAATTTACGCACTTAAAGAGAAAATCCCTGGTAATCCCTACTGCATCTGATCTGGCGGACTCACTATACACAAATGCTTTGTTTGTAAATGATGTCTCAGTGTTGGAGTGTGGCCCTGGCTATCCGTAAATTTAAAAAACAAGAAAATCGTGCCGTCTGGTTTGCTTAATATAAGGAATTTGAATTTTACTTTTGATACTTAAGTATATTTGAGCAATTACATTTACTTTTGATACTTAAGTATATTTAAAACCAAATACTTTTGGACTTTTACTCAAGTAGTATTTTACTGGGTGACTTTCACTTTTACTTTAGGCATTTTCTACTAAGGTATCTTTACTTTTACTCAAGTATGACAATTGGGTACTTTTTCCACCACTGATGAATACTTTCAGAAGGCACTTTCAGAAGGCACTTTCAGGGGCATAGCCACAGGTTGTCAAACACTCAGACATTTGGCGCTCTGGTTCAGACAGGGTTAGTGATGTGGTCATATTAAGGTTACAACACTGGGCATGAGCGGTCGTGCTGAAGTTGAATATCTTATGGCGATATTAAAGATCCTATTTCCTTCTGAAAACATCAACAGGAAGGAGAGAGGCTGAAGGAAAAGGGAGAGGGATCATAAGAGAGAGAGAGGAAGGCAACAAGACATGAACATGAGAGGGAGCATATGTGTGTATTTATGTTATTTTTGTCTTGCTTTCACTGTTGTTTATATTGAGTTTTGGAACACGGACATCTAATTACAGTGCCAAGATAGTCTTGTTTGATTTAGTTTTTTTCCCCCAAAATCTAGGGTAGAGACAGAAAGACAGAGGCAGAAAGAGAGAGTAGGCAGGAAACAGAGAGAAATGGAGAGCGTGAGAGCATGGAAATATTGACAGCGGTGTCCATGCTTTTTCACCATCTCTCTCTCTTTTTTCCCTTTGTCTTTCTTGATCTTTACTCTAAACTACCTGTATATTTCCCCCTCTCTCTCCTCTTCTCTTTTCTCTACTCTCACTCCCTCTCTCCCTCTCTTACTCTCTCTTACACAATTGCTGACCTGTTTTCACCTATCACCCTCTGTCTTTTTCCAATCTAAATATTTAACTCAAGAGAAATGTTCTGGATGTCATTCCTAAAGAAAGACACAAAACAAATAGTGCCAAAACAAACTGTGCCAGATGCACGCTGCACTGATCATTTACTGTATAAATGAAAAACAGGATGAGAGACAGTCACCCGAGCCGACGGGTCCAGTTGTGACTAACACAGTGCACCTGTGTGTCTGGCTCTAAATCCAGCGTCTGGACCAAGACCCAGTGACAGTCATAGGGAGAGAGGGAGGGGGAGAGAAATTGTTTTCTTGACAATGCCACACACGCAATGTGAAATGAGATTACGGTAATCCAAAACATCAGCTCCCAAAACATTCACACTCAAGACAGTCTTCTCTCTCTATTTGAAGCTGTCTAACAGGTATAGGTGTACTTTGGGGCTCTATCAGCTGGTCTGCTGGCTAGTGGGAGAACAGAACTGTCACGCCCTGGCTCTGGGACTCTGTTATGTTGAGCCAGGGTGTGTTGTTTCTATGTGTTTTGTGTGCTAGGGGGATTATCTAGTTCATTTGTTTCTATGTTGGCCGGTGTGGTTCTCAATCAGAGGCAACGTGTATCAGCTGTTGCTTGTTGTCTCTGATTGGGAACCATACTTAGGCAGCCTGTTTTCCACAGTGTGTTGTGGGATCTTGTTCCGTATGGTTTGTATTGTAATCAAGGACTTCACGTTTCGTATCGTTTGTTGTTTTGTTTCGTGCGATCATTAAAAATAAAAGTATGTTCGCATTCCACGCTGCGCCTTGGTCCTCTCTGTTCGACGATCGTGACAAGAACCCACAAAAACACTGGGTTAACATTCACTCCAAACCCAAACCCATGACCAAGCTTCTATAGTAAAGCCTACAGTGGGGGAAAAAAGTATTTAGTCAGCCACCAATTGTGCAAGTTCTCCCACTTAAAAAGATGAGAGAGGCCTGTAATTTTCATCATAGGTACACGTCAACTATGACAGACAAAATGAGAATTTTTTTCTCCAGAATATCACATTGTAGGATTTTTAATGAATTTATTTGCAAATTATGGTGGAAAATAAGTATTTGGTCAATAACAAAAGTTTCTCAATACTTTGTTATATACCCTTTGTTGGCAATGACACAGGTCAAACGTTTTCTGTAAGTCTTCACAAGGTTTTCACACACTGTTGCTGGTATTTTGGCCCATTCTTCCATGCAGATCTCCTCTAGAGCAGTGATGTTTTGGGGCTGTCGCTAGGCAACACGGACTTTCAACTCCCTCCAAAGATTTTCTATGGGGTTGTGATCTGAAGACTGGCTAGGCCACTCCAGGACCTTGAAATGCTTCTTACGAAGCCACTCCTTCGTTGCCCGGGCGGTGTGTTTGGGATCATTGTCATGCTGAAAGACCCAGCCACGTTTCATCTTCAATGCCCTTGCTGATGGAAGGAGGTTTTCACTCAAAATGTCACGATACATGGCCCCATTCATTCTTTCCTTTACACGGATCAGTCGTCCTGGTCCCTTTGCAGAAAAACAGCCCCAAAGCATGATGTTTCCACCCCCATGCTTCACAGTAGGTATGGTGTTCTTTGGATGCAACTCAGCATTCTTTGTCCTCCAAACACGACGAGTTGAGTTTTTACCAAAAAGTTCTATTTTGGTTTCATCTGACCATATGACATTCTCCCAATCCTCTTCTGGATCATCCAAATGCACTCTAGCAAACTTCAGACAGGCCTGGACATGTACTGGCTTAAGCAGGGGGACAGGTCTGGCACTGCAGGATTTGAGTCCCTGGCGGCGTAGTGTGTTACTGATGGTAGGCTTTGTTACTTTGGTTCCAGCTCTCTGCAGGTCATTCACTAGGTCCCCCCGTGTGTTTCTGGGATTTTTGCTCACCGTTCTTGTGATCATTTTGACCCCACGGGGTGAGATCTTGCGTGGAGCCCCAGATCGAGGGAGATTATCAGTGGTCTTGTATGTCTTCCATTTCCTAATAATTGCTCCCACAGTTGATTTCTTCAAACCAAGCTGCTTACCTATTGCAGATTCAGTCTTCCCAGCCTGGTGCAGGTCTACAATTTTGTTTCTGGTGTCCTTTGACAGCTCTTTGGTCTTGGCCATAGTGGAGTTTGGAGTGTGACTGTTTGAGGTTGTGGACAGGTGTCTTTTATACTGATAACAAGTTCAAACAGGTGCCATTAATACAGGTAACGAGTGGAGGACAGAGGAGCCTCTTAAAGAAGAAGTTACAGGTCTGTGAGAGCCAGAAATCTTGCTTGTTTGTAGGTGACCAAATACTTATTTTCCACCATAATTTGCAAATAAATTCATAAAAAATCTTACAATGTGATTTTCTGGATTTTTTTCCCCTCAATTTGTCTGCCATAGTTGACGTGTACCTATGATGAAAATTACAGGCCTCTCTCATCTTTTTAAGTGGGAGAACTTGCACAATTGGTGGCTGACTAAATACTTTTTTCCCCCACTGTATCTTGGCCAACACTTGTGTTTTTCCAGCTATTTTTCCAACATATGTTTGTAATAGTCGTTGCTATGATTCACTGTTTTAAGTTATTAGAGGACAGTAGACACATTTAGCTGCAGACACATTTAGAAAATGACTCAATAAAATGAGGAAATACAAACAGTAAACAACAGTGTGCCGTAGCTCCACCAATACATTGGCCAGTCGGTGATTTTACAAGACTGGACGTATGCAGACATTACTCAAGACCGTCTCCCTATGAGCCAACAATGGTACCAATACTGTCCCTGTCCCTAGCCGGCCTGTGACAAGCCTGCATGGGCCTTGTGCAGGGTGTAGTGAAAGTTAGGTAAGTTACCTCTTCAATTCATGAGAACTGTCAAGTATATGCTTTTCAGGTTTAACATTTCAGCTGGCTCTTCTACAATATGCATTCATGACAGGTACTTGTTATGCCAGAGTTGTTCTTTTGGTGTGTGCTATTTCTCCTCTTGCTTGGCCGATAAAGTATGTTTATTCAGTCCCACATCTTAGCAACACACACATCTCCTCTAACTGTCAATTGGAAGGAGGAACAGGCAGCTAGCTGAACTGCCAAATCCGAACACCTCTCTCTCTCTCTCTCTCTCCACTGCCCAACAGGTTATTACCTGTACACCAATTATAAATTATTTCCTGAATTAATTAATTGTGTTTTGTCTGCCATTCCCTTTGAAATGAATTCCTCTACATTCTCTTGGATACTCCCTTTGTGAATTATACAAAATCAAGGAGGAAAAACTCTTTATTACAGCAATCTCTTGGTGCAGCTTTGTCAACAATTATGATAATACTTGTTTTCATAATATTTTGGCCAGAATATTGCACTCCTGGCTGTTTGGGCTCGCTAGACAATGGTTTGGATTTGACAATGTGCCAGCGTGTCTGTATACAGGATACATGTGCAAGCTGTTACGGTTTATTCAAGGATGGGGTTAATTGTATCAATAAGTGAGGTCAATCAAGGAGAGAGGTAGACATTGAAAAGTGTGTGGGTGCGTCTGCAGACAGTATGTGTGTGTGTGTGAGTATAGTTCTGTCTGCATTCCACAGTTTAATCTGATTCTATTCCTGTCTGAGAGCACTATCCAACTTTCACCTTTTAAGTCATCTCAGTCTCTCTTGCCTTAGTTCCCTCTACACCTCCTCAGTGCCAATATCAATAAACTGTCCTGCACAATGCCAACACTCATTCTACCCTGTCAGCAGTTTGAGGTACGCACATACACACTCAGACATATCAAATGCCTAAACATACAGTACAGTCACAAGAATATTTAACCCCATCCTGTACATGGATTTAATCACACGTTTGGTACATACACACACATTCACTGTAACAGAGATACACTGACACAAGACAGGATAACATATGGTGTCAAATGCAAGCAGTACACATACAGAGACACACTGCACACAGACGAAATGGAGAATGGTATACATAGAATTGCGCTCACATACAGAATCTTGGCTTTCATAAAAGGGTGCAATGATATGAAAGCAGAGGACATGCAAACTCTGCCCTTTGCAATCTGTTTTAGAGGCATTTCTTCAAACCAAATCCCCACAGTGATTGTTATGCATAACCACAAAGACTTAAATGCAACAGTCTGCTTATCTATAAATAATTCTCAATCTTATTCATTCCCTCTGTCTTTCTTTCTCTTTTTCCTACCTCAGCACGACAGTGCTTTTCTCCTCTGTGGAGTTCCTTTCCTTTGGCCATAGGCTCCCCACTAATTATCCACAACCAACCCTGGGCTCAGTGTGTTTTCTCTTTTTTTACTGACACTCTTTCCCTCTCTCTCTCTCTTTCATATTTCCTATGATTTCTTGCTTTTCATCTATATTTGATCAGTCTCAGATTCAATTTCATTAACCTCCCACCCTTGGTGCACTCTCTGCCCTCTGACACTCTCTCTCGCCCCCTCCCTCTCGCCCCCTCCCTCTCTCCCCCTCTCTCTCTGACCCTCTCTCTCGCCCCCTCCCTCTCTCCCCCTCCCTCTCTCCCCCTCTCTCTCCGGCCCTCTCTCTTTCCCCCTCTCTCTCTCCCCTCTCTCCCTATGTCTGTCTGCATGTGGTCTGTTGAGGTCTGTGTAATAACATGTGTTGAGCCACTAACACAACACGCCAACACAGAATGCAACCAGCAAGTGACACACAGCCAGTCCCACAGACAGACAGATACACAGACCACAGCATGGATGCACTCAACAAACCCCATCAACTCCCTCTCTTTAGCAGACTCTCTCTATAGTTTAAAGATGGTCATGACAATGACATTGTCCACACTCATGTTCATTTACGGACTAACACAGTCATTACTCAGTGTAGTTCTCCGAGAACTGTTTAAGAATTATGAAATGTTGCATGCATGTTAGGATTAACTATACAAATATCTTGAATGATTATAATGTTTTTTAACCATTTTACAGGTAATCAGTGAGTTAGTTAACCCATGGATATTAACCATGAAACCAGTCTGTTCAGGCCATATACACTTATGAATCACACAGCATAAACCTATGGGCTGCATGTGAACTATATGACACCACAAAGCCCTGATAGTATTTTCCCTAATCTCTCAGCTGTAGTTAGATGTACTGGTATAAAGCCGTTTACAGTCCCTGCTCAGTAGAGTTAGTCTGCCGTCTGCAGGTGAATAGTGGGAGGTGTCTGCATGTGGTCAGCAGAACCTTTGGTGCAGACAGTCCCCTGGCGTCCTTCTGTTGACAGTGTTTTACTTTGAACAAGGATGCCATATATGAGTAAAGTCAATGAAGGACAAGAACATTTGGACATTGTATAGCAATGTTTACAAAAATAGAATGACAGCAACATTTGGGAGAAATATAAATGAGTTGTAAAATAACATTTATTTAGATCATAGACAGATCTCAGATCTTAGGCAGATACACACAGAACAGATTCATACAGTATGCAGGCTATTTCAACACCATCCCTTTAGCTCTGAGCCTCTTCCATTGACGGTGGTTTTGGGATGCTTGCCAATCCAATAATTCCTCACTTGCAGCCTCATTTCCTGTCCGCATGCACCCTCCAGCCTCCAGCTCTAATTCCCCTACCCTCGCCAGGAAGATCACCAGCCAACAGGGCTTGGCACTCAGAGGCACATGCCTACATAGCCTCATTGCCACGGCAACAGAAAGGTCCTGTGCCAAACATATGGTTACAGAAAGAGAAACAGAATAGAGATGAATGGTATAGCAACATAATAATGACAGCAACTAGGAATAATGAACTGTATATCACTGTTTCCCTATGAGTATTTCCATACCATTCTCTCTTTCCCTATGAGTGTTTCCCAACCTCTCCCTAATTGCCTGGGTATCCTCCTCTCAGCTTTCAGTAAACAGCTTATCAGTGACAATCTGAGAGTGGCTTAAAGGTTATTCCCTGTTTTCCTCTCTCTTTTCATCATCTGATGCTTTGTCTCCCACCACTCCCTGTCACGTTTGAGGGTTTCTCTCTCTCTCTCTCTCTCTCTCTCTCTCTCTCTCTCTCTCTCTCTCTCTCTCTCTCTCTCTCTCTCTCTCTCTCTCTCTCTCTCTCTCTCTCTCTCTCTCTCTCAATCTCTCTCTCTCAATCTCTCTCTCTCTCTCTCTCTCGCTCTCTCTCTCGCTCTCTCTGGGGAAGTTCAATATAGACTCTACACTCCATGAGCCAACATTCTGAACATCCACTTAACACACAAATAGCCCGAATGACAGGGGGATAAATAGACCCAGTGTTGTCCACCAAGCTTATAAAAAATGGCATATGCAGTAAGGAAATAGTATAGCATAATGTCATCTGGATATATGTATCGTTCATTGGTGTGTTCTATTCAGTAAGAGATACATGTGTAATAGGGGTCTGCTAAGGGTATTCTTAGCTGTGACTGTATCTACAATCTCTCGTGTGCAGACTATGCTAGCGTTACGCAAGACTTACTGTGCCTACAAAGGTCTTTAGAAAATCTCTGCTTTAGGTTCACCGAGTTTGTTTTCTCCTGATTTGTTTACCGTTGCACTGCAGGTTTTGTCTGCCACAGATTAAAAGTAAACATGGCGTTTTTTATTACATTGAAGCCTAAATATGGAAGCTGTTGGATTGTTATAGCTTCTTTGTTTGGATTAGAAAGAACCAGTGCTGTGGCAGACAACAAAACTGGGAAAGAGTGAATGGCGAGCCAAGAAATACCCTGCATACAGGATTTGATAATGACACTTAACAAGTCCTATCAACCATTTCCCCCTGTTTTTAAAGAGACAGACCCATCTAAAGGACTTTGAGCTGGAGAATGTAAGGTGGACTTTTGCGAAATATTTTGTTGATGTACAGTATTATGACATATGGCACATTGTATGTGTAATTGTTTTGCAAAGAGTTGGGCTTGAATAGTCATCCAATGACCTGTGTGCATGTTTGAGGGAGGTGCATGTGTGTGAGCGTGTGTTAACGCTCTCACATTTCAATTGAACCCACTTTGTGAAAGCCATTTTTCCCTTGGTCAAATGAAATTACGTAATGGTCTTGGGTACTGTAAAACTCATGTCATGGAAAAATATGTTTTGTATACTCAGTGTACAGTTGAAGTCGGAAGTTTACATACACTTAGGTTGGAGTCATTAAAACTTGTTTTTCAACCACTCCACAGATTTCTTGTTAAAAAACTATAGTTTTGGCATGTCGGTTAGGACATCTACTTTGTACATGACACAAGTAATTTTTCCAACAATTGTTTATTTCACTTATAATTCACTGTATCACAATTCCATTGGGTCAGAAGTTTACATGCACTAAATTGACTTGCTTTTAAACAGCTTGGAAAATTCAAGAAAATGATGTCATGGCTTTAGAAGCTTCTGATAGGCTAATTGACATAATTGGAGTCAATTGGAGGTGTACCTGTGGATGTATTTCAAGGCCTACCTTCAAACTCAGTGCCTCTTTGCTTGACATCATGGGAAAATCAAAAGAAATCAGCCAAGACCTCAGAAAAAAAATTGTAGACCTCCACAAGTCTGGTTCATCCTTGGGAGCAATTTCCAAACGCCTGAAGGTACCACGTTCATCTGTACAAACAATAGTACGCAAGTATAAACACCATGGGACCACGCAGCCATTATACTGCTCAGGAAGGAGACGCGTTCTGTCTCCTAGAGATAAACGTACTTTGGTGCGAAAAGTGCAAATCAATCCCAGAACAACAGCAAAGGACCTTGTGAAGATGCTGGAGGACACAGGTACAAAAGTATCTATATCCACAGTAAAACGAGTCCTATATCGACATAACCTGAAAGGCCGCTCAGCAAGGAAGAAGCCACTGCTCCAAAACCGCCATAAGAAAGTCAGACTACGGTTTGCAACTGCACATGGGGACAAAGATTGTACATTTTGGAGAAATGTCCTCTGGTCTGATGAAACAAAAATAGAACTGTTTGGCCATAATGACCATCGTTATGTTTGGAGGAAAAAGGGGGTCGCTTGCAAGCCGAAGAACACCCTCCCAACCGTGAAGCACGGGGGTGGCAGCATCATGCTGTGGCGGTCCTTTGCTGCAGGAGGGACTGGTGCACTTCACAAAATAGATGGCATCATGAGGAAGGAAAATTATGTGGGTATATTGAAGCAACATCTCAAGACATCAGTCAGGAAGTTAAAGCTTGGTCACAAATGGGTCTTCCAAATGGACAATGACCCCAAGCATACTTCCAAAGTTGTGGCAAAATGGCTTAAGGACAACAAAGTCAAGGTATTGGAGTGGCCATCACAAAGCCCTGACCTCAATCCTATAGAACATTTGTGGGCAGAACTGAAAAAGTGTGTGCGAGCAAGGAGGCCTACAACCTGACTCAGTTACACCAGCTCTGTCAGGAGGAATGGGCCAAAATTCACCCAACTTATTGTGGGAAGCTTGTGGAAGGGCTACCCGAAACATTTGACCCAAGTTAAACAATTTCAAGGCAATGCTACCAAATACTAATTGAGTGTATGTAAACTTCTGACCCACTGGGAATGTGATGAAATAAATAAAAGCTGAAATAAATAATTATTTCTACTATTATTCTGACATTTCACATTCTTAAAATAAAGTGGTGATTCTAACTGACCTAAAACAGGGAATTTTTACTAGGATTAAATGTCAGGAATTGTGAAAAACTGAGTTTAAATGTATTTGGCTAAGGTGTATGCAAACTTCCGACTTCAACTGTATATGCTATATTGGGTTCAATTCAGTTCCAGTCATTATGTTTTGAACCCAACATCCGAGGATGTATACAATGGAAAATAACAACATCTGTAACCAATTAGATTGAATAGTAAAAGTCTACGTATTTCTCATTAAAGTTATATTTTATTAGTGGGTTAGGTTGGTCTGTTTAAACTGAATATGGCTCTGAAATACATGGATTTTAGTATAAATCTCTAATTTCAATCCAAATGAATGCATTTTTACCATATTTACAAGATAGACAAAGTCTTAGACTCCATGAGAAAACCTCAAAGATGTAAAAGCAGAATGTAAGGAGATGACGGGGAACCTCAAGTGTATTAAATTAAATGAGACTGCAATATGAGAACTCGCATCAGATCAAATCAAAGGCATAATTTCCCCCTCAGCGTTCTGCTTCTTCATGTTGGGGTATGTTACTGTGAAAGCCTCAGCGCTGCCTTTCAACTTTTGCTACTCTGAATAACGTCTTTCATGCTGTTTATTTCTCTGGTTCTTATCTCAAGTTATCCCTTTATACTCTCTCTCTCTCTCTCTCTGTTTCATTCTTTCTCTCTCTATTATCTCTTTCTCCTCTCTCATAAATGTCTACTATATTTGTTACAGCCAGTGAACCAATTTACATGGCACATGCAGTGTTAGTGTTGTTCACCTTGAATGTTCTTTTCTCTGCAGAGAGCTGTGAATTGAATGAACACACATGCCTACCTTCACCCATGCACGCACAAGGGAGCACACACACACACAGACACACACGCAGGACACCTTTTCCCTCATATTTTTCCTATGTGTGGCTAGAAAGCATCATTAGCCCACCGTGTATAGATAGCTTGGCACCGTTTCCATATGGTGTGCACGTCATCCCTCTGTCACAGGTCCAGGCTCTCAGACATCAGGGCCCTGATTTGGTCATATCCAATTAGTGCCTGCACTGAGGGGAAACACTCAGTCCAATCTGTGTCCTGGCTTTAATACCCATAGACAGCCTTAAAGCCCAGATTACAGCTACTGCTCTCTATCTATTTTGCTCTCTATCTCGTTCTCTCATCTCTTCAACTTGACCTTTTCCAACTTCGCCCCTCCCTCATGCTTTCTCTTCCTTTCTCTCTCTTTCTCTCTCTTTCTGTCCCCTTCTCCATGTTTCTAGAATCTACACCTTTCTGTGCTGCCTCATTTCTGGCTCATCCATGCACTGTTTGACTTCCCTTGAAATTAGGGTTGCACTGATTTCTTCAATATTGTGCACCCCTTTTTGTTCAACCCGTCATGGTTACCATGTTGATGCTAGGAAGTGGTTCTTGTTATTTTGGTAGTGTAGGAGATGGATTGGGCGTTGAATGATAAGCACACACATGCATATTAAAGAGACAGTCCCCTTGTGAAGTGCCCTTTAAAACAAGCATGCTATCAGATCACATGCTGATCCAAACGTCATATTGCAGTGACTCACTCCTTCTATCTATTTCTCATCTTCTCCCTCTATATTTTTAATCTCCCACTTCTTCCCTCTCTCACTTTTTCACTATTTGTGGTTGATTTCTAACTTCAAAGCCAAGGTCACATTCATGAAATCATCCCAGTGTATGACTGAGTATGACAACCTGAATCTCAATGTAGATTTCCCTGTTTGTAATTCAAAATGTGCTGTGTTGGTAGCAGCACAGCTATTTGCAAACCCTCACATTACTGCACACAAATTGACATGTCACACACGTCCACTCTCACTGGAGAGTTAAAAACCCAACAGGATTCTGTGACTCCAAGTACCTAGTAGCTATAATTGGTCAGAGAAAGGTGGTATTTATGCATCAAGTGAATCTCTTCTGCCTTCACTGTGGTGAGAAGGACACAAAGGAGGATCTGAAGGCACAATGTGAATCACAATGGCAGCTGCAAGGCTATACAGTAACTTCACATAACAGCCAGAAACAGTTTCCAATTTGAATCTAAATTGATTATATAAAAACATTGAATGTGAAACGATCTATTTGCATATATTCCTTTTTTAAGGTTAATAATAATTTATTATTATTATTATTAAGGTTGCATTTCTATTGTTCCAGTGTATCTTGTATCATTCACAGTAGGCCTATTTATATTGTTCCAGTGTATTTTATATCATTCACAGTAGGCCTATTTCTTTTGTTCCAGTGTATCTTGTATCATTCACAGTAGGCCTATTTTGTTGTCATTCTGTCATTTGAGCAACAGGGGCTGCAGATCAAAATGAACGTGCATTAAATCTGATGTAATGTATGAAATATGTGCACTTATGTGAAAAATGTCACATGCTCCCTGACAAATGAATGAATGTAATATTGCAGTTGTCATTCCACAGCCTAATATGGACATTAACACAACTGGCAGCTAACAACCTAAGTGCGCAATTTTGTCAAATGCAGTTTTAGTCAACAAAATACATTTGGAATGAACATTCTGTAAATAATTTGCGACCTTGTCATGAATTACTTAATGATTAATGATTGAGATTCAGGTTAATCTCCCATAGAGTCAACTGCTTACACTGGTGTCTGAACAGGTTCAATGACACGATTAAGAATTACGTAACGACAAGACACATACATTTGGGAGGATTATTGATACTATATTGATAACTTATATTGATACTACAGCTTTATAATCAACGTAAGCTAAATAATAACTAAAACAGTGGCTTTTAAAGCTGCAATATGTAATTTATTGGGCAACCCGACCAAATTCACATAGAAATGTAGGTTATAGATCTGTCATTCTCATTGAAAGCAAGTCTAAGAAGCGGTAGATATGTTCTATGTGCGCTATTTCTTTGCTTCCCAGTCTTAAGTTTGGTTTTCACTTCTTTTACTTTCGGTTTTGTACACCAGCTTCAAACAGCTGAAAATACAATATTTTTGGTTATGGAAAATATATTTCACAGCGGTTTCACAGTTTAGATGGTACAATGATTCTCTGCACTATACTTGCTTGTTTTGTCACAAACTGAAATTAGGCGAACTATTAGAATTTTAGCAACCAGGAAATGGCGGAGCGATTTCTGCATAGAAATCAGTTATATATATATTTTTTAAATATAGCCTAATGGGGTTAAAGCATTGATGACTTGTTTGTAGCATGTATGTAGTGATTTTAAATTGGATGAAATTATTACATTTACATCATTTAGCAGATGCTCTTATCCAGAGCGACTTACAAATTGGTGCATTCAACTTATGAAAGCCAGTGGGACAACCACTTTTTTTTTTATGGGGGGTGGGGGAAGAAGGATTACTTTATACTATTCCAGGTATTCCTTAAAGAGGTAGGGTTTCAAGTGTCTCCGGAAGGTGGTCAGTGACTCCGCTGTCCTGGCGTCGTGGGGGAGCTTGTTCCACCATTGTGGTGCCAGAGCAGCGAATAGCTTTGACTGGGCTGAGCGGGAACTGTGCTTCCGTAGAGGTAGGGGAGCTAGCAGGCCAGAGGTGGATGAACGTAGTGCCCTCGTTTGGGTGTAGGGTCTGATCAGAGCCTGAAGGTAAGGAGGTGCCGTTCCCCTCACAGCTCCGTAGGCAAGCACCATGGTCTTGTAGTAGATGCGAGCCTCAACTGGAAGCCAGTGGAGTGTGCGGAGGAGCGGGGTGACATGAGAGAACTTGGGAAGGTTGAACACCAGACGGGCTGCAGCGTTCTGGATAAGTTGTAGGGGTTTAATGGCACAGGCAGGGAGCCCAGCCAACAGCGAGTTGCAGTAATCCAGACGGGAGATGACAAGTGCCTGGATTAGGACCTGTGCCGCTTTCTGTGTAAGGTAGGGTCGTACTCTGCGAATGTTGTAGAGCATGAACCTGCAGGATCGGGTCACCGCTTTGATGTTAGCGGAGAATGACAGGGTGTTGTCCAGGGTCACGCCAAGGTTCTTTTTATTTTTTTTGGGGGTAGATCAGCTTAATATTGCAGATAGATTGTAACTTCCATCAATGTAATTGTCTGCATCACTTCCAATCCCTCATGTTTATATATACAGTGGGGGAAAAAGTATTTAGTCAGCCACCAATCGTGCAAGTTCTCCCACTTAAAAAGATGAGAGAGGCCTGTAATTTTCATCATAGGTACACGTCAACTATGACAGACAAATTGAGAAAAGAAAATCCAGAAAATCACATTGTAGGATTTTTTATGAATTTATTTGCAAATTATGGTGGAAAATAAGTATTTGGTCACCTACAAACAAGCAAGATTTCTGGCTCTCACAGACCTGTAACTTCTTCTTTAAGAGGCTCCTCTGTCCTCCACCCGTTACCTGTATTAATGGCACCTGTTTGAACTTGTTATCAGTATAAAAGACACCTGTCCACAACCTCAAACAGTCACACTCCAAACTCCACTATGGCCAAGACCAAAGAGCTGTCAAAGGACACCAGAAACAAAATTGTAGACCTGCACCAGGCTGGGAAGACTGAATCTGCAATAGGTAAGCAGCTTGGTTTGAAGAAATCAACTGTGGGAGCAATTATTAGGAAATGGAAGACATACAAGACCACTGATAATCTCCCTCGATCTGGGGCTCCACGCAAGATCTCACCCCGTGGGGTCAAAATGATCACAAGAACAGTGAGCAAAAATCCCAGAACCACACGGGGGGACCTAGTGAATGACCTGCAGAGAGCTGGGACCAAAGTAACAAAGCCTACCATCAGTAACACACTACGCCGCCAGGGAGTTGCATCCAAAGAACACCATACCTACTGTGAAGCATGGGGGTGGAAACATCATGCTTTGGGGCTGTTTTTCTGCAAAGGGACCAGGACGACTGATCCGTGTAAAGGAAAGAATGAATGGGGCCATGTATCGTGAGATTTTGAGTGAAAACCTCCTTCCATCAGCAAGGGCATTGAAGATGAAACGTGGCTGGGTCTTTCAGCATGACAATGATCCCAAACACACCGCCCGGGCAACGAAGGAGTGGCTTCGTAAGAAGCATTTCAAGGTCCTGGAGTGGCCTAGCCAGTCTCCAGATCTCAACCCCATAGAAAATCTTTGGAGAGAGTTGAAAGTCCGTGTTGCCCAGCGACAGCCCCAAAACATCACTGCTCTAGAGGAGATCTGCATGGAGGAATGGGCCAAAATACCAGCAACAGTGTGTGAAAACCTTGTGAAGACTTACAGAAAACGTTTGACCTGTGTCATTGCCAACAAAGGGTATATAACAAAGTATTGAGAAACTTTTGTTATTGACCAAATACTTATTTTCCACCATAATTTGCAAATAAATTCATTAAAAATCCTACAATGTGATTTTCTGGATTTTCTTTTCTCATTTTGTCTGTCATAGTTGACGTGTACCTATGATGAAAATTACAGGCCTCTCTCATCTTTTTAAGTGGGAGAACTTGCACAATTGGTGGCTGACAAAATACTTTTTTCCCCCACTGTTTATATATATTGCAGGTTTTCCTACTTACAAAGCATGTAGAGGTCTGTCATTTTTATCATAGGTACATTTCAACTGTGAGAGACGGAATCTAAAACAAAAATCCAGAAAATCACATTGTATGATTTGTAAGTAATTAATTTGCATTTTATTGCATGACATAAGTATTTGATACATCAGAAAAGCAGAACTTAATATTTGGTACAGAAACCTTTGTTTGCAATTACAGAGATCATATGTTTCCTGTAGGTCTTGACCAGGTTTGCACACACTGCAGCAGGGATTTTGGCCCACTCCTCCATACAGACCTTCTCCAGATCCTTCAGGTTTCGGGGCTGTCGCTGGGCAATACGGATTTTCAGCTCCCTCCAAAGATGTTCTATTGGGTTCAGGTCTGGAGACTGGCTAGGCCACTCCAGGACCTTGAGATGCTTCTTACGGAACCACTCCTTAGTTGCCCTGGCTGTGTGTTTCGGGTCGTTGTTATGCTGGAAGACCCAGCCACGACCCATCTTCAATGCTCTTACTGAGGGAAGGAGGTTGTTGGCCAAGATCTTGCGATACATGGCCCCATCCATCCTCCCCTCAATACGGTGCAGTCGTCCTGTCCCCTTTGCAGAAAAGCATCCCCAAAGAATTATGTTTCCACCTCCATGCTTCACGGTTGAGATGGTGTTCTTGGGGTTGTACTCATCCTTCTTCTTCCTCCAAACACGGCGAGTGGAGTTTAGACCAAAAAGCTCTATTTTTGTCTCATCAGACCACATGACCTTCTCCCATTCCTCCTCTGGATCATCCAGATGGTCATTGGCAAACTTCAGACGGGCCTGGACATGCACTGGCTTGAGCAGGGGGACCTTGCGTGCGCTGCAGGATTTTAATCCATGACGGCGTAGTGTGTTACTAATGGTTTTCTTTGAGACTGTGGTCCCAGCTCTCTTCAGGTCATTGACCAGGTCCTGCCGTGTAGTTCTGGGCTGATCCCTCACCTTCCTCATGATCATTGATGCCCTACGAGGTGAGATCTTGCATGGAGCCCCAGACCGAGGGTGATTGACCGTCATCTTGCACTTCTTCCATTTTCTAATAATTGCGCCAACAGTTGTTGCCTTCTCACCAAGCTGCTTGCCTATTGTCCTGTAGCCCATCCCAGCCTTGTGCAGGTCTACAATTTTATCCCTGATGTCCTTACACAGCTCTCTGGTCTTGGCCATTATGGAGAGGTTGGAGTCTGTTTGATTGAGTGTGTGGACAGGTGTCTTTTATACAGGTAACGAGTTCAAACAGGTGCAGTTAATACAGGTAATGAGTGGAGAACAGGAGGGCTTCTTAAAGAAAAACTAACAGGTCTGTGAGAGCCGGAATTCTTACTGGTTGGTAGGTGATCAAATACTTATGTCATGCAATAAAATGCAAATTAATTACTTAAAAATCATACAATGTGATTTTCTGGATTTTTGTTTTAGATTCCATCTCTCACAGTTGAAGTGTACCTATGATAAAATTTACAGACCTCTACATGCTTTGTAAGTAGGAAAACCTGCAAAATCGGCAGTGTATCAAATACTTGTTCTCCCCACTGTACATATATATATATACACATACACATACACGCATACATACACATATACATATACATATACACACATACACACCCACATACATACAAACATACACATACATATCCTTTAAAAATATATATATATTCCCCTTTATTACTTTCCAACCCCGCCACCCTTTCCCCACTTGGAGTAAACTACTGAACAACAACGCCTAGGCCTCTACTTCCAGCCCATACCCACTATCTACATTTTATGGACACAGTCAATTTTACAATAATTACATTTTGTTTGTTCTTTCACCTGTATTTCTTCTACTCTCAACCTCTCCGATTATTTTCATGATGTCCATCCGGTGCCATATCTTTCTAACTGTGCTCCTTCACAAAAGCTCCCAACCTACAACCCATACACTTATTATGGACACAGCGTGCCTACATTATTAGTTATCTTGTTATTGTTTGTTGTTAGTTGTTATTAGTCCCATCCTTCAATTCCATTCAACACCTCCCATCTATCTCTCAACACCATCCATATAGGATTTCTATTTGCCATATATATTTAAACTGTACTGTGATGTCTTACAAAAGTTCTGAACCTTTCTATTCTCTTTGTTTCTACAGATTGTGAATTGAAAATAAACATTTCTGCTAATAGTATTATTATGTTATTGATCGATTGACTATGACTTTTCAGATCACCCAGTAGTGCTATCTGCAGGGTTAGCTCCAGGTAAATATTGCAATCCTTTAGCCATTCCTGGACCTGTGTCCAAAAACAAGCTACAAATGGACAGTACCAAAACAAATGCTCTAATGATTCTGTCTCTTCGCAGCAAAATCTGCAGAGTTGGGAAGATTGTATCCCCCATATAAATAACATTCTATTGGTAGCAAGAATTTTATATAATAATTTAAATATTCTAAGTTTTGAATCCAGTGTCGTTTTGCATATCAGTTCATACATTTACATTTTAGTCACCAGGATCTCTAGTGGCACAGTTAGCACTGCGATGCAGTGCCTTAGACCACTGCGCCACTCAGGAGGTGGTCTGTTCATAAACACTATGCCATGGGATCGGTACATCAAAAAATCTCTTCCCAACTATTTTGCAATCTATATGGGACGGCTGTCAATCCATTGGTCCTTAAATGAAACTGATATACTTTTTTATTTATCACAGTTTTCCTTAACCAATTATGTTCTTTAATGCAAGGCCGACAGTGTCACGCCCTGGCTCTGGGGACTCTTAAATGTTGAGCCAGGGTGTGGAGTTTCTATGTTGTATTTTCTATGTTGTGTTTTCTAGATCGTGTGGATCTATGTTGGCCAGGGTGGTTCCCAATCAGAGGCAGCTGTAACTCGTTGTCTCTGATTGGGGACCATACTTAGGCAGCCGTTTGGCACCAGTTAGTGGTGGGATCTTGTTCCGTTAAGGTTTGTTTTGTTAACCTAGGACTTCACGTTTCGTTTGTTTGTTGTGTTGTCGTGAGTTTAGTACTTAATAAAATGTACGCTTATCACGCTGCGCCTTGGTCCTTCTCGTTCGTCAACGACCGTGACAGACAGACAAGTTCCTTACTTTCTCTCTACAATTAGCTTCAGTTAGAGGAGATGGAGGCGACTGAAACGAAAACAAATGCTTAAAGTACCTTGTTTCCTCCTTCAAAATATTATTTGGTGAATCATGGGTTATTCCGTCAATTGTAACCAGTTTCATAAAATTATTTTTGGTAGCATTCCTATGTTGAAGATTTAAAAAGAATTTGGTGAATTTTTCCCCATATTCCATCCAGTTTGCTTTATTTTTATAATATATTACACTTGATCTTTCTTTAATAAGTTTCTCCATTTCTTTTTGTTTTTCCTCTAATTTATTCTGAGCCTCTATGTTACAGTTTTTATTGCCATCTATCTGTTCTGTTAGACTTTCTATTTCCTTTGTTAGTATAAACTCTTTTGACCTAAATTGCTTTTGTTTTCGAGATGAGTACTGAATTGCATGGCCTCTAAAGGCACATTTAAAGGTGTCCCATACAATAAGGGGATTTGCTGTACCTATGTTATGTCGGAAAAAGTCAGTTATAAATTCCTTTGTCCTAGTTAAAAATGAATTATCATCCAATAGGCTTTGATTAAATTTCCAATATCCTTGCCCACGTGGAAATTCAGTAAGAGTAATGTATATGCCAATTATATGATGGTCCGACCGCATTCTGTCCCCTATCAACACTTTTTTAACTTTTGGTGCCAACGAGAATGAGATAAGAAAGAAGTAAAGACGACTAGCTTGATTGAGTCTCCACCATGTATATCTCACTAGATCAGGATATTTAAGCCTCCATATATCTACTAGTTCTAATGTATCCATGACATTCACGATTTCCTTAAGAGCATGTGGGTGATTGTTTGTGGTGTGATTTCCTTTACGGTCCATTGAGCTATTTAAAACAGTATTATAATCCCTCACCATAATAATATTGTCTTGAATTGCTTGCAGGGTTGATATTTTATTATATATATTGTCAAAGAAGTGTGGATCATCATTATTTGGTCCGTAAATGTTAATGAGCCATATCTGTTTATTGTCCAATAACATATTTAAAATAATCCATCTACCTTGCATATCTATTTGGACAATTTGCACATTCGGATCGAAATTACTATTAATTAATATCATCACCCCTTTTGAATTTCTTTGCCCATGGGAGAAGTATATTTTGCCCCCCATTCCGTTTTCCACGCAACTTCATCTAGAATTGTTGAATGAGTTTCCTGTAAACAATAGATATTATATTCCTTCTCTTTGAGCCATGTAAATATTGTTATTCTTTTGTTATTATCAGCTAAGCCATTACAATTATAACTGGCTATACTTATTTCACCATACACCATAATGAGATACAAGTTTCAAGTCTATTTATCATTATATATATTTGTCAATTTACCAATAAAAAATACCGTAATGATTGAGTGTCCATATACAGTGGGGAGAACAAGTATTTGATACACTGACGATTTTGCAGGTTTTCCTACTTACAAAGCATGTAGAGGTCTGTAAATTCTTATCATAGGTACACTTCAACTGTGAGAGACGGAATCTAAAACAAAAATCCAGAAAATCACATTGTATGATTTTTAAGTAATTAATTTGCATTTTATTGCATGACATAAGTATTTGATCATCTACCAACCAGTAAGAATTCCGGCTCTCACAGACCTGTTAGTTTTTCTTTAAGAAGCCCTCCTGTTCTCCACTCATTACCTGTATTAACTGCACCTGTTTGAACTCGTTACCTGTATAAAAGACGCCTGTCCACACACTCAATCAAACAGACTCCAACCTCTCCACAATGGCCAAGACCAGAAGGACGCCAGAGAGAACACAGGACCAACCCCAACAACCGTCCGCCAAAACAACAATTGCCCGCCAAAAAAGCCATGTTCTAATTAGTTGTATTTGAAGATGTATTATTCTGCTTGTTATCTTTTCTTGTTATATCGTTTTATCCTTTTTAAAATACTATACTTACTACAAATGTTATTTAATATTCCAATCCCTATCATTGCCAGTATTGGGTGTTCCATTATTCAACTCCTCTATTACAACTTTTAGAATAGCCATGGAGTAGTCTTTGTGTCTCTGAACATTTGGTTGTCAATATATAGTTTATCGACCACAAGTGCCACACGTTTCCCTTTTAATCTATTTTCCTTGAAGATTGGATACAGAACTTTGTGCCTTTCTGCAATCTCCCTCGGGAATTGATCATTCATGCCTATTTTCGTGCCAGCAAGTATTTTTCCTAGGCTTTTAACCATAGCTTTATCCTTAAAAATCAATCATATTTCTGTCCTCTTTGTCCGAAACGGTGTACACGTTCGAGTTGGATTTTATCGACAGCCTCGAGTGGTATTTGAAGCGCTGTATGCAGGAAATCCTTCATAATATTCTCAGTTATTTCTCCCTCCTTTTCCTGAATAGGAAAAGTACTAGATTTTCTCTCATCGATCTAGTTTGGATGTCTAGTAAGGCTTCTCTCAGAAGATTGTTCTCCGTTTTAAGTTCCCTAATGTCCGTTTCCATCTTAGTTACTGTCACTTTTAATTTTTTGGTTTCTGTTTCCATTATCGCTGCTTTTTCGTCACTCATTTCAAGACTCGCTTTCAACTCTTTTACGTCCTTACTGACCAATTCTAGTATGCCCAATTTGTCATTTATCGACTTCAACAGGTCGCTTTCCACACTTACCAGACCCAGTGGTATCAGTCGACGAGTCGCGTATTTTCTTGGGGATTGGTTCTCCTCGTTTATCTTCCGCCATGTTTGGGTGTTGCGTGTTGTTGTAATATTTGTCGATATATTTCTCTAGCCTTATGATTTGTTTTGTGTTATTATCCAGATTGAATTTTATTTACTGCGAATATATGAAATGCTAATATTTAGTCTAACTTACTGATTTTTAATATTATGTTTTTATCTTGAGGTGGTTTGTACCGCTTTCTATTCAATACGCCATCTTGTCTACACACACCTGCACTTTACACGAAGAGTCATTTCACGCCAAGGTTCTTTGCACTCTGGGAGGAGGACACAATGGAGTTGTCAACCGTGATGGCGAGATCATGGAGCGGGCAGTCCTTCCCCAGGAGGAAGAGCAGCTCCGTCTTGCCGAGGTTCAGTTTGAGGTGGTGATCCGACAACCACACTGATATGTCTGCCAGACATGCAGAGATGCGATTCGACACCTGGTTATCAGAAGGGGGAAAGGAGAAAATTAATTGTGTGTCGTCTGCGTAGCAATGATAGGAGAGACCATGTGAGGATATGACAGAGCCAAGTGACTTGGTGTATAGAGAAAATAGGAGAGGGCCTAGAACTGAGCCCTGGGGGACACCAGTGGTGAGAGCACGTGGTGCGGAGATTGATTCTCGCCATGCCACCTGGTAGGAGCGACCTGTCAGGTAGGACGCAATCCAAGAGTGAGCAGCGCCGGAGATGCCCAACTCGGAGAGGGTGGAGAGGAGGATCTGATGGTTCACAGTATCAAGGGCAGCGGATAGGTTAGAGGAGAGAGAGTTAGCTTTAGCAGTGCGGAGAGCCTCTGTGACACAGAGAAGAGCAGTCTCAGTTGAATGACCAGTCTTGAAACCTGACAGGTTTGGATCAAGAAGGTCATTCTGAGAGAGATTGCAGGAGAGTTGGCTAGAGACGGCACGCTCAAGAGTTTTGGAGAGAAAAGAAAGAAGGGATACTGGTCTGTAGTTGTTGACATCGGAGGGATCAAGTGTAGGTTTTTTGAGGAGGGGTGCAACTCTCGCTCTCTTGAAGACGGAAGGGACATGGCCAGCGGTCAAGGATGAGTTGATGAGCGAGGTGAGGTAAGGGAGAAGGTCTCCGGAAATGGTCTGGAGAAGAGAGGAGGGGATAGGGTCAGGTTGTTGGGCGGCCGGCCGTCACAAGTCGTAAGATTTCATCTGGAGAGAGAGGGGAGAAAGAAGTCAAAGCATAGGGTAGGGCAGTGTGAGCAGGACCAGCGGTGTCATTTGACTTAATAAATGAGGATCGGATGTCGTCAACCTTCTTTTCAAAATGGTTGACGAAGTCATCCACAGAGAGGGAGGAGGGAGGGGGAGGAGGAGGAGGATTCAGCAGGGAGGAGAAGGTGGCAAAGAGCTTCCTAGGGTTAGAGGCAGAGGCTTGACATTTAGAGTGGTAGAAAGTGGCTTTAGCAGCGGAAACAGAGGAAGAGAATGTAGAGAGGAGGGAGTGAAAAGATGACAGGTCCGCAGGGAGTCTAGTTTTCCTCCATTTCCGCTCGGCTGCCCCGGAGCCCTCTTCTGTGAGCTCGCAATGAGTCGTCAAGCCACGGAGCAGGAGGGGAGGACCGAGCCGGCCGGGAGGATAGGGGACATAGAGAGTCAAAAGATGCAGAAAGGGAGGAGAGGAGGGTTGAGGAGGCAGAATCAGGAGATCGGAGGGAGAAGGATTTAGCAGAGGGAAGAGATGATAGGATGGAAGAGGAGAGAGTAGTGGGAGAGAGAGAGCGAAGGTAGCGACGGCACATTACCATCTGAGTAGGGGCAGAGTGAGTAGTGTTGGAGGAGAGCGAGAGAGAAAAGGATACAAAGTAGTGGTCGGAGACTTGGAGGGGAGTTGCAGTGAAATTAGTAGAAGAACAGCATCTAGTAAAGATGAGGTCAAGCGTATTGCCTGCCTTGTGAGTAGGGGGGGACTGTGAGAGGGTGAGATCAAAAGAGGAAAGGAGTGGAAAGAAGGAGGCAGAGAGAAATGAGTCAAAGGCAGACGTAGGGAGGTTAAAGTCACCCAGAACTGTGAGGGGTGAGCCATCCTCAGGAAAGGAACTTATCAAGGCGTCAATCTCATTGATGAACTCTCCAAGGGAACCTGGAGGGCGATAAATTACAAGGATGTTAAGCTTGAATGGGCTAGTGACTGTGACAGCATGGAATTCAAATGAGGAGATAGACGGATGGGTCAGGGGAAAAAGAGAGAATGTCCACTTGGGAGAGATGAGGATTCCTGTGCCACCGCCGCGATGACCAGATGCTCTCGGGGTATGCGAGAACACATGGTCAGACGAGGAAAGAGCAGTAGGAGTAGCAGTGTTTTCTGTGGTAATCCATGTTTCCGTCAGCGCCAAGAAGTCGAGGGACTGGAGGGTAGCATAGACTGATATGAACTCTGCCTTGTTGGCCGCAGAAAGGCAGTTCCAGAGGCTGCCGGAGACCTGGAACTCCACGTGGGTCGTGCGTGCAGGGACCACCAGATTAGAGTAGCAGCAGCCACGCGGTGTGAAGCGTTTGTATGGCCTGTGCTGAGAGGAGAGAACAGGGATAGACAGACACATAGTTAACAGGCTACAGAAAAAGGCTACAATAATACAAGATAAACTTTACCTATGTCAACTATACTGAACAAAAATATAAACGCAACATGCAACAATTTCAACAATTTTACTGAGTTACAGTTTATAGAAGGAAATCAGTCAATTGAAATACATTCATTAGGCCTAGATAGTTTGTGTGTATGTATTGATATGTGTGCCTTTTAAAAAAAAGTATGTAGTTTTGTCCTTGAGCTGTTCTTGTCTATTAATGTTCTGTATTATGTCATGTTTCATGTTTTGTGTGGACCCCAGGAAAAGTAGCTGCTGCTCTTGCAATAGCTAATGGGGATCCTAATAAAATACTAAAATACCCTAATCTATGGATTTCACATAACTAGGCAGGGACGCAACCATGGGTGGGCCTGGGAAGACATAGGCCCACTGGGGAGCCAGGCCCACCCAATCAGAATGAGTTTTTCCCCACAAAAGGGCTTTATTATAGACAGAAATACACCACAGTTTCCCCCTCCCTCCCTCCATGCCGGATGTGGAGGTCTTGGGCTGTCGTGGTTACACGTGGTCTGCGGTTGGACGTACTGCCAAATTCTCTAAAATGACATTGTAGGTGGCTTATGGTCGAGAAATTAACATTAAATTATCTGGCAACAGCACTGTTGGACATTCCTGCAGTCAGCATGCCAATTGCACGCTTCCTCAAAACTAGAGACATCTGTGACATTGTGTTGTGTGACAAACAAACAAATTAAAAATGAGAAGAAAAAAAATATATATACAAATAAAAATTAATAATAAAAAAATAAATAATAAGAAATATATAAAAATATAAAATAATAAATAAAAATATAAAAATATAAAAATATATATGTATTCACTAACTGTAAGTCGCTCTGGATAAGAGCGTCTGCTAAATGACTAAAATGTAAAAAAATGGAATGAAATGAACTAAACATCTGGGAAAGTGAGAGAGCGGGGCCTTCCTCACTTACGTTTCACTGAAACACTCAAATATAACTCTCCCAACTTCCACTTTAGAAATTATAATTGTTGTAAACTACAGCGGTTCAATGTTTTCTAGGAATAGACTCTAACTTAGTTTATTCAGCTAGCTAACTTGGTACAGTATTCTTCCGTGAAAACCGTCTATGACGCCATAGCCAACTAGCATGCTAGTCTGCGAGACAAGTGATTTTTAATAACAATGTGTCTAATTCTGGAGCTGTGGTGCACTGCAGTGCTTAAAATTCTAATTCAAACACATTACAAATAATCCATGAGCCAGGGGGGTCGGTCGGGCTCACCTAGGGTGACGATGTCTCATAGTGATTTTCTTGAAATGTCCCTTGAGTTGGAAAATGTCTGATAGTAGTGCAGCAATGGGAGCTTCCTCAGTTATCACTCTTTCTTTCATTCATCCCTCCATCACATTCATTTTTCCCATAGGGATTTTACCTATGACAATGTCAGTATACAACAAGTTAATGCTCACATATACCCTTTAATATATATAATTGGAAAGTTTAGATCCACAGTTATCCATCAGACACCTTTTTTGGAATGTTCAGGTCAACAGAACTTTGACCTCTAGTTTACATATCAGAATTACCTGTATAAATTGCTTTAAAAAGGAAACCCTGATACATTTTAAACTTAGTTTGAAAAGTGGTTCTGAAAGATCCTGAAATTACCTTTCAAATTATATATATTATAACCAACTTTGAAAGCACCAGCTACAACTTGTGTAAAAAGAAAATGCCCATAGTGTGCCATTGACATTAGGATGTTGGAAGCTTAGAATTCCATGTAGTGGGGCAGCTATAAGCTTTCAAATTACATACGATTTAAGGGTATATGTGAGCAATAACTTGTTGTATACTGACATAGTTTGTCATAGGGTAAAATCCCTATTGGAAAAATGTATGGGATGGAGGAATGAAAGAAAGAGCTCTCATTGCTGCACCGCTATCACACATTTTCCAACAATCTTGGGCTCCCGAGTGGCGCAGCGGTCTAAGGCACTGCATCTCAGTGCTTGAGGCGTCACTACAGACCCCCTGGTTTGATTCCAGGCTGTATCAAAACCAGCCGTGATTGGGAGTCCCATAAGGCGGCGCACAATTGGCCCAGCGTCGTCTGGGTTTGGCCGTCATTGTAAATAAGAATTTGTTCTTAACTGACTTGCCAAGTAAAATAAAATAAAAATATATATATACCTTCAAGGACTAAAACGCAAATCCTGATAATTTGGTTGTTGCCATGGTAGCAAGAGATTTTGGCCAGAACTGAAGGGGGGTGAGGATTATGTGATTGCACACTACAAAGCGAAAAGGAGCTTCATTGATTTCATTTTTGTATTTTTTATCTAGTTTATTTGAATGAAAAATTGCTAGTTCTTTTCTTTTATATATTTATTGGGAGAAATGTACATGCAAATAGCCTAAAAGCTTCAAACATAAAGTGCCTTCAGAAAGTATTCACACCCCTTGACTTTTTCCACATTTTGTTGTGTTACAGCCTGATCTATACACAATACCCCATAATGTCAAAGTTTAATTATATTTTTGGAAATGTTTATAAATTAATAAAAAATGAAAAGCTGAAATGTCTTGAGTCAATAAGTTATCACGACTCAGGATAAGACCCAGATGCAGACACAGGAGGCGAATGGTTCAGTTCTCAGATAATTTATATAACACGGGGGGCAGGCAAAGGGCTGGTCGAGGACAGGCAGAGGTTCGTAACTAGGTCAGAGTCCGACAGGTACAGGACGGCAGACAGGCTCAGGGCTGGCAGAAAGGTCAGTCCCGGGAGTACTAGAAAACAGCAAGACTGGAAAACGGGAAAACACGCTGGTAAGACTTGGCAAGACGACGAACTGGCAACAGACAAACAGAAAACGCAGGTATAAATACACAGGGGATAATGGGGAAAATGGGAGACACCTGGTTGGGGGTGGAGACAAGCACAAGACAGGTGAAACAGATCAGGGTGTGATGTAATTATTCAACCTTCTTATGGCAAGCCTAATTAAGTTCAGGAGTAAAAATGTGCTTAATAAGTCACATAATACGTTGCATGGACTCACTCTATGTGCAATAATTGTGTTTAGCATGATTTTTGAATGACTACCTCATCTCTGTACCCCACAGATACAATTATGTATAAGGTCCCTCAGTCGAGCAGTGAATTTCAACCACAAAGACCAGGAAGGTTTTCCAATGCCTCCCAAAGAAGGGCACCTATTGGTAGATGGTGAAGTTATTAATTACCCTTTGGATGTTGTATCAATACATCCAGTCACTACAAAGATACAGTTGTCATTCCTAACTCATTTGCCAGAGAGGAAGGACACCGCTCGGGGATTTCATAATGAGGCTAATGGTCTTTAAAACAGTTACAGAGTTTATTGGCTGTGATAGGAGAAAAATGAGGATGGATCAACAACATTGTTTTTACTCCACAATACAAAAATAATTGACAGAGTGAACAGAAGGAAGCCTGTACATGCATCCTGTTTGCAACAATGCACTAAAGCAATACTGCAAAAAAATGTGGCAAAGCAATTAACAACACATTACTGAGTACCACTCTCCATATTTTCAAGCATAGTGGTGGCTGCATCATGTTATGGGTATGCTTGCAATCGTTAAGGACTGGGGAGTTTTTTATTCGATAACAAATCAACGGAATGGAGCTAAGCATAGGCAAAATCCTAGAGGAAATCCTGGTTCAGTCTGCTTCCACCAGACACTGGGAGATGAATTCACCTTTCAGCAGGACAATAACCAAAAACACAAGGCCAAATCTACAAGGGGGTTGCTTACCAAGAAGACAGTTAATGTTCCTGAGTGTCCGAGTTAAAGTTTTGACTTAAATCTACTTGAAAAGCTATGGCAAGACCTGAAAATGGTGGTCTAGCAATGATCAACAAACAATTTGACAGAGCTTCTTGCCCTTTGTTCTGTTGTCTGTGCCCAATAATGTTTGTACCATGTTTTGTGCTGCTACCATGTTGTGCTGCTGCCATGTTGTGTTGCTACCATGTTCTTGTCATGTTGTGTTGCTACCATGATGTGTTGTCATGTGTTGCTGCCATGCTATGTTGTTGTCTTAGGTCTCTCTTTATGTAGTGTTGTGGTGTCTCTCTTGTCATGATGTGTGTTTTATCTGATATTTTATTTTTTTATCCCAGCCCACGTCCCCGCAAGAGGCCTTTTGCCTTTTGGTAGGCCATCATTGTAAATAAGAATTTGTTCTTAACTGACTTGCCTAGTTAAATAAAGGTTAAATAAATAAATAAATAAAATAAAAAGCTTGAAGAATTTGAAAATAATAATGGGCAAATGTTGCACAATCCAGGTGTGGATTTACCCAGAAAGACTCACAGCTGTAATTGCTGCCAAAGGTGCTTCTACAAAGTATTGACTCAGGGGTGTGAATACTTATTGTGGGGATCTATTTTCTTGTAACTGGATGTGATGCCTAGCTTAGAAAGAATGCATTAATGATTAAACATAAAAGGTTTGTACTGTACTGATATAAATTGTTTAACCTAACAAGCTGTGATTAATGTGAGGAGCTGTTTTAGGGAGTAGGGGGAGATAAGAACTTGTGTCTCACATACACGAACACTGCCTCTTTGTGATCTGTGAACCGTCCAAGGACGTAGGTACAAAGAGTACAGGGGAACGGTGTCTATGGGTGCTGACTCGAGACAGGGTGTGATGATAACAACTTATGCCTGGCAACAGTGTGCAACGGTAAAGCGCCAAGGGTCTGGGACCAGCCTGTCCGCCAACGATTGGCTGAGTAAGTCTAAACCACGCTCAGTCTCTACTCTGATTGGCCAGCAGGGAGCGGGAACTATCTCTGTCAGAGTATTTGAAGAAGAACTTAGAACAATGGAGTGCCCTGCGTGGTATTTCAGTGGACCCGTATATACGAACATCATATTTACCATTGAAGTGGTTTGCATTAATTAAAATACTAGTCTATTTTAGAAGATGTGTATTGACCTCTTTTGTTCCTAATACCAGATTTGAATTGACGCAACTTAACATTATGTAAATGTAATTATTTGCAAACATTTCTAAAAACATGTTTTCACTTAGTCCTTATGGGATATTGTATGTAGATTGGTGAGAAGAAGTGGAATAAGTCAAGGGGTATGAATACTTTCTGAAGGTATCGGAATTATTAAAGGCAATTCTCTCTTTCTCTCTGTATGAAGTATGCCAGTTAAGAAATGTGTCAATAAGGTGACAGGTCAGTGTTGGTATTCTATTTCAGGATAATTTGGCGATTGCGATTAAGGAGAATACAAAGGATGTATGCAGTGTCACACTTCTCACATGGTCTATCTGTCCAGACACCTTTGGTCTAGAACTGGGTGAGCTGAAACAAAGCTCCTTTCTTCCTGACAGTCCCATATGAAGATACTTGGTTGATACCTATTGAAAATGATATACTGTATGATATAGGGCTTACTTAAAAGGCATTATCCATATAGGTTCTCTGTCCCATTTGGCAATGTTACAAACTACACACATAATCAACTTGAGACTAACTAAAAACAAACCAGTGCACCCAGTTCTGCTTCTTCATTGGTTTTGTGCGGCAGGTAGGGCCTACACTCTGCCTTCCAGAAAAAAGATTCCACTAAAGAGGCATAGTGGCAATTGTATTTTTTTTTCGACAAGATTCCAGGCTTATAATTGAGTAGTGCCATATAAATTGGTGTATATAATAATGGATATCAAGAGTATAAATTGGTTGACTACACTAGACCAATGTTGGCAGATGAGTTAAAGACACCTGTGACCGCTTTCAAATGTTAGTTTGTGGTCAGGTTAGGGCTGGGCGATATGGCCTAAAACTCATATCTCAATGTTTTCAAACTTTTGGGCGATTCACGATATATAGCTTGATTTTAAATCAAAAACGTTTTCTCTAAATAAGCTTTGTTGTACAATTAAAGGTCAAATACACTGCATTTATAACAGTCAGCAATAATCTAATGAATTCAGAGCTTGTGAAATTATACCCGGACTGAATATATGCCTTCCACAACCATAAGACCCACTAATAATGTAATTATTTTATCAAAATAGTGCTACCTGCTTTTTTGTGTGGTTTTCATGCATAATGACATTCACTAATAATGTAGCAGGCATTTTAGATGTTGAAATCAAGTGGTCTACCTTATTTCTCAGAATGAGAACGAGTTGCCAATTCCTTATATAACTGTTTTATGCTTATTGTACATTTATAAAACACAGACTGAACAGCTAGTATAACAATCTTTATTTGACTAAAATGCTGCTAGATATACCTGGTACCGTAATGCGCGCGCGACAAACTGAGCATTAATTTTCCAGAATGAATGTTCATTGGTACATCCGTTTTAGTGGTGTCTGCTCGGCTCGAAATTTGAGGAGTTGAAACATAAACAGTGTATGGTTCGAAAGGTTAACTTCTCCTCTATTACAGTAAAATAATGTATACATGTGTTTCGGTGTCCATATGACCGATTCTGTTGGACCAAACCTCAAATCCAAATAGCGAGTTGAAACCGTTTGTCTGAGAGGAAGAAGTGATCTCTCATCTTTGTTGTTGTGAGTGGTAGTGGGAGGGGCTTCACTCTCGCCAAAATCTGTCCAATGCGTTTCTATGCGCTTATTTTGAACCTTGTCGCCTGCCTTCCCGCCTTTGGGACAATGATTCCCATTGTTAGGGCGGAGACATGAGCATCTCGTCATTATATACAGATCTCTGGTATGAATGGGAAGGCGTACAGCACAGAAGGAGCGAACGAGACCAAAAAGACAACATGAGAACAAGCGGACATAAACGCTCATAAAAAAGAAAAGTACAAAAAACCTCGATTCTGCGATACAGGCATTTGAAATATTGCGCAAAAACATAAATTCGAATTAATCGAATTAATTCGATATATCGCCCAGCCCTAGGTCAGGTCCTACCAGTCAGGACCATATTAATAAACTGTGTGTTATTCTCAGTGTCTAGGAGACAGAAGACTCTCCAGACCTCCATCAAAATGTCTTTGAACTATCTGAGGAAGGAGAAACATATTGAATGAATGCATGTCTGCATGCAATGTACTCAATGCAGCACAGAGGGCTTTAACATAACACACAATCTGTATCCCCTGAATATACACATTGTATCCAGAAAAGAAAACATTCAATATACACACCAAGACAGTTCATGTACAATGCATACTGTATGTTTGTCTGTCTATGAACTGCCTATAGCCTATAAGTAAAGTCAAACCCCATCCAAGTAAATCAGTGCTAATTTCTTAACCCCTGTGTAATCCAATTATCCAAGTATTACTGTGAGCATGCATACAGAAAAAGCTGGGCCTGTGGGTCTCAAAAGATTTACATATTGACCTACTAATACTAACACCATGCTTTGACTTTCTGTTGTTTTTCAAGTTAAATGTCTGTGTTGTTTATGGAAAAATGGTTGTCAACAGTTAATTTAGTCCCCTGTAGCTCAGTTGGTAGAGCATGGCGCTTGCAACACCAGGGTTGTGGGTTCGTTTCCCACGGGGGGCCAGTATGAAAATGTATGCACTCACTAACTGTAAGTCGCTCTGGATAAGAGCGTCTGGTAAAAATGTTAATTGTCTTTTAACTGTCTGTCAGACAGGTCATCACTAAGAGATCCCTAATCACATCAACTGTACTTAAAGAACCTCTTGCGCTATAGCTTCCACTTGGCTTCCAATTTCTATTCTAGACATTTCGTCGACATTGATTTCATCTGTGCACAGACAACAAAGTGAAAGACCAAGTGGTGTCTTCACAATGTATCAACAGAAAATGCAATATTCTGTCTATCCAATGTTCTGAATGTAGTTACAGGATATTATCTGTTTTTGTCACAGGTTAATAATTGAACATATAATCAAGATCTTTCTAAAGGGGCCAAGAAATGACCTAGTCCTAGCCTCATCAACCCAGATAATGTCTGAGAGGCTTATCCATATCCATGCTACTGAGTCTTTCAGATGATAAGGGTTTCTATAACTGACCTGCTCTCAAAACCAGACCAGACCAGGGCTCTGGGTCAACATATCCAAGACTCAACTTGAGGAGCAAAATGTATGACTGCTTATTCTCATTAAAATCATTCATATCAAAAAGAGATCCAAATTAAATGAAATATATTTTATGAGACACAGGACCTCTAAGGGCATATTGTCAACTTTTCTACCAATTCACCAATTAATTAAGTACTGGTCCCCAGACTTCCATTATCAGGTATGTGATGAAGTACTGTATATGAAATAGCGTCAGCTTCCTTTAAGGGCCCTTGGTCTGTCCTGCTTGGTCTGTCCTGCTTGGTCTGTCCTGTACCAACGGGTCCTAAACCTTTAATCCAGAATGACCCCATTAACTGTAGGTCCATATTTGGCCACTTCACCATGCCAGACCTCAAGGTCAACTTCCTTGCACGTCAGAGCTCTGTGGTTAGACTGTTGCCTCCTGTGACGATGTTCATTTACATTTACATTTTAGTCATTTAGCAGATGCTCTTACGCATTCATCTTAAGATAGCTAGGTGAGATAATCACATATCACAGTCGTAGTAAGTACATTTCCCCATTAAATGGGTACCTTCCCTTCTAATTATTCCCCATGGAAATACATTTTTTTACCACATATTCAACAAGGAAATGTAAAACACAACACTCCACCCTCTCCCCATACAGAGGTTTCAATTCATGCTGCACTTTATTACTAATAAAAATAGCACTGAAGAAATGAATGGGGTAAAAAAGAGTTGAATGGTGTGTAATGATCTTGAGATGTAGTGCTACACTTAAATTGTACTGTATAGAGTAAAAAACTATAGTGATTTGGGATTATCTACTGTGACAGTTTGTTGTATTTGCTCTAAAATGAATGTCAGAACTATGTGCTTACAGTTAGCTCTGAAACATTCATATAAATCACTTATTGTTTGAATGTTCTTGATACAGTAAGATGCTGCGTGGTGATTGGATACATAGCTGAAAGTATTCCACTCACAGTATGTAGTCACGTACTAGAGAAGGTGATCTTACACAATGCAGATTCACAGTACTTCCTCATTGCTCTGACGTATATACGGAATACTGCAAGACGGACATGACGACTAACTTTGTTACAGTTAACTTGGAAAAAATTGTCTAGCCAATTATGAGTAATGGGATTGATCCATTATTCATTTTATTCCACTCAAACAAAATCCATTCTGAAGAATGTTGGTATTTTTTGCTATTGGGTTCAATGTTTGTTTAATCAGAAATGTTTTGAAGGTATTTCTGATTTGAAAAACGTTCTCAATTAAAATGAACAATGAACGTTTTGAAGATTGTGCTTAAAATGTGTTGGTTTACTTGTTATTTACAGGATAATTATATTATTTATTTAATGAATATTACAATAATAACGTTATTATAACTAAATAACTACCTCTCTCTGGCTCCTCGGATTGAAGTCCCTGATACCACGGTCCACGTAACAAGCAATTCGTTTGATTGATTTAAAATAAGTAACAAAATATACCTATTGTTCCCTAATACATTTCTAGTAAATTCCAGGTAGGCCTATATACCAGCTGTAACAGGACTGTTAAAGAATGCCACCTGCAAAAATACATTAAAAACAGAGACTCACTGATTATCACCAAGTAAAATAACTTTAGTAGATTGACCCCTAACCTTCATGACAAGTCAGGAAATGTTCTTAATTTTTCAGGTGTGTGTATGTGTTCTTTTTTTATTTTACCAGAGCTATCTGTGTATCTTAGGTAAAATATCCCACTCAAATAAAATAGTTGTCAGGAGAAGATAGTGTTCTAAGCACACGACCTGATCACAAGGATAAAGGAACATCATGAGTGACAACACAGTCTTTAAAGACCAATCACAGTGACAAAGCAGACTCTTTAAAGACCCATCACATGGACCAGGAACGCAACCACATTTACATTTTAGTAGACGCTCTTATCCAGAGCGACTTACAGTTAGTGAGTGCATACATTTTCATACTGGCCCCCCGTGGAAAACGAACCCACAACCCTGGCGTTGCAAGCGCCATGCTCTACCAACTGAGCTACAGGGCAACAGACAACGTCGACTCCTTTGACAAGCTTGACACAGGTGTGCCAAGGCTTAATTTTATAAGTTAGTTAAAAACGACCATATTGACCTGACTCACTGATGTCCCCACCCCCTCTGATGTCCAGGAATGGAGATGGGGGGAGGGTGGTGAAGGAGCTGGCTGACCTTTTTGGAGAGCATGTGACTGGAAACCAGGAGACTGCAGGATTAAGAATCAGGGGTATTTAAAACGAAGGCCGGTTCCTTGTATTCATTTTGCTCTTGGACTGACATGCAGCAGTAGCTCTCAGGAGAGACAGAAGCTCTTTGGAACATTTGTGAAATTAGGTGAGGCAGAGACTTTTTATTTATTTATTTTTATTTAACCCTTATTTTTCCAGGTAAGTTGACTGAGAACACATTCTCATTTACAGCAACGACCTGGGAAATAGTTACAGGGGGGAGACTACTTATTGCTACTTTTCTTTATTATTCCTTAGAAATAATACATTACTACTACTTAATTACTTATTGCTAATACAGATGAATACATTAGTGCTACAGTATAAGTACAAACAACTTGTAAATGAAGTATAAAGGAAAAGTTCCAAGAGTATCAAGCAGGAACATCTAAGACTGTGATTGATTGACTCATGCAAATATAGCACCTGTAGCCATGATGCAGAATGTACATGCATTTGTAATTGTAGCTAACCTGCTCAATTGAGAATTATAGCATGATAGCAATGAGTGTGCATTAAGATTGGGAAGTGAAACAATGCAATATGGACATATTGCATAGAGGAATCCATTTGTGTGCTAGACAGAAGTCCACATAGCTACAAATGTGTGCATCTTGACTCTAAAATCATTGGCACATTACTAGAATACCAATAAGAAGGCATGCCCAACGCATTGCTTCACACTAACTGGTATGCTAGCGTTGATATTGGAACAGAGAGATGTAGAGGATCCTGGGAGTTTTTTAAATAATAGTGCAGTGGAAAGTAGGTGGGAAAACATTTGTGCCAATCAATGCAACATCTAAAAAGTTGTAAAACCTCCAGTGGAAGGCAGATATCTGAGAGAGAGCAGACACCAAATTCCTGGAGAGAGAGACTTACCTGTTGGAAGCAGAGACTGAAATCACAGCAACAGATGCTTTTGCGCAGCTTTACAGATCTCTGTCCACTCTGGATTGGCATTAGGCAGCAGTATAGGGAGTGCCAGATCTGTGATCTCATGCAGGTGCAGCATCTGTTGAGTTACATAACGTGTCCTGGTAGAGTGAGCTCCATCCACGTCATTATGTTAACAGGATTATGGAGCTCCCAGGTTCGGGGAAGGTGGTACTCAGGAGACAGATTAGGAGGATACTGCTTAAACAGATGAACGAGAACAGGAACAAGGACAGAGTGTGGCCTCACCTGTTGTCCAATATAGTGTCTGAGCCACTAAAGAGATTGGCAGGCCAGCCACTGCCTGTCTCAATACCATAATTAATTGGTGTCCGTCCCGACCTCCTTACTAAGCCATAAGGATCAACCTTTTTTTAGCTGATGACATCAAAGGCCAATGGGATCTAAAAAAAATCAGATGCACAGTAGTGAAGATTTCATTTACAATAATTTTACAATGCTATGTGCATGCATAGGAATTCAGTGGGGGACAGTCAATTCAATACTTTAGTCAGGTCAAAAAATCAGACATCCAAAAAGAAGATGTCCATGCTACGAAAGGAGAGTGGCCTGGGTCAAGACAATCTACCAACCCAAATGGGAAAGACGTTTTCTTTTTAAATTATGGGGACTGAGAAAATAAGGGGTTGATTTCCCCCCTCCCTTCGTGATCTAAGCGATTAAGTGTGACACAGAGGACATTCCTGGGATTTAAGAAGGGCAATTAATCAAATTGGGTTTTATATGGAATCAGAGATAATCTGACTGTTTAGCCAAATCCCATAATCTATCCTGATTAGCAGTAAGGTGGCTGGAGGGAGCCTGGCAGAGAGCTAGAGATTAGCAGAAAGACAGCAGTAGAGAATAAGAGAGAGGGGGGGGGGGGGGGGGGGGGGGGATGAGGATAATACAAGATAGAGGGAAATGATAGACTTTCTGGCCAACACTATAACAGCTCTCTCTCTCTCTCTCTCTCTCTCTCTCTCTCTCTAATGTGGGAAACATATTTACATTACCAAAGCAAGTGAAATAAACAAAAATGAAAGAAACAATCAGAAATTAAGAGTAAACATTACACTCACAAAAGTTTCAAAAGAATAGAGACATTTCAAATGTTATATTATGGACAGTCTTGTAACAATCTCTCTCTGTCTCTCTCTCTGTGTCAGACCTCAGCAGAAATGAACACAGCTCCCCCTGCAGGAAGCGCCCTGGCCACGCCCGCCGGAACAGCTGGCCCCACCACCCCCAAGAAGGGACCCCCTAAATTCAAGCAGAGGCAGACCCGTACATTCAAGAGCAAGGCCCCCAAACCTGGCCAGAAAGGGTGAGAATCTCTCTCTGTCGTCACACATTCACACAGATACACACAAACTCCACACACAACCGTTCCACATATTCACACTAACAAGCACTCAGTTGTCTCACATTCTCAAACCTGTATAAATAAACACAGACAAATTCTAGAATCTGTAAGATACAAACATGTCTCCTTGTCAATTACAGATTTGGTGATGACATCCCCGGCATGGAGGGTCTTGGCACAGGTAACTTTGATATTCCATCTGCAATCATCAGTAGTCATGTTTGTTCATCTATATATTTGTATTTCTACTTTCAGTATACAGTGCCTTTCAGAAAGTATTCATGCCCCTTGAATCATCCCACATTTAGTTGTGTTACAGCCTGAATTCAAAATGGATTAAATATGATTTTTTTCTCACACATTTACACACAATACTCCACAATGACAAAGTGAAAACATGTTTCTAGACATTTTTGCAAATGTATTTAAAAAGAAATGCAGAAATGTTCATTAACATAAGTATTCACACCCCTGAGTCAATACATGTTAGAATCACCTTTGGCAGCAATAACAGCTGTGAGTTTTTCTTAGTAAGTCTCAAAGAGTTTTGCACACCTGGATTGTACAATATTTTCCCATTATTATTTTCAAAATGAAGCTCTGTCAAATTTGTTGTTGATCATAGCTAGACAACCATTTTCAAGCAGATTTAAGTCAAAACTGTAACTCGGCCACTTAGGAACATTCACTGTCTTCTCGGTAAGCAACTCCAGTGTAGATTTGGCCTTGTGTTTTAAGTTAATGTCCTGCTGAAATATGAATTCCTCTCCCAGTGTTTGGTGGAAAGCAGACTGAACCAGGTTTTCTCCTAGGATTTTTCTTGTGCTTAGCTCCATTCCGTTTCTTTTTCACCCTGAAAACTCCACAGTCCTTAACGATTACAAGCATACACATAACATGATGCAGCCACCACTATACTTGAAAATACGGAGAGTGGTACTCACTAATGTGTTCTATTGCATTTGCCCCAAACATAACACTTTGTATTCAGGACATAAAGTGAATTGCTTTGCCAAATTGTTTGCAGTATTACTTTAGTGCCTTGTTGCAAACAGGATGCATGTTTTGGAATATTTTTATTCTGTACAGACTTCCTTCTTTTCACTCTGTCAATTAGGTTAGTAATCTGGAGTAACTATAATGTTGTTGATCCATCCTCAGTTTTTTCCTATCACAGCCATTAAACTCTATAACTGTTTTAAAGTCACTATTGGCCTCATGGTGAAATCCCTGAGCGGTTTCCTTCCTCTCCGGCAACTGAGTTAGGAAGGACGCCTGTAACTTTGTGTAGGTACCTTTCTTTGTGAGGAATTGGAAAACCTCCCTGGTCTTTGAAGTTGAATCTGAGTTTGAAATTCACTGTTCAACTGAGGGACCATACAGATAATTGTATGTGTGGGGTACAGAGATGAGGTAGTCATTTTAAAATTATGTTAAACACTATTAGTGCACACAGAGTGAGTCCATGCAACTTTTATGTGAATTGTGAAGAAAAAAATACGACTTATGGACTCAAGACATTTCAGCTTTTCTGTTCTATTTGTAATTAATTAGTAAACATTTTGAAAAACATAATTCCACTTTGACATTATGGGGTATTGTGTGTAGGCCAGTGACAAAACCCCCCGCTATTTAATCAATTTTCAATTCAGGCTGTAACACAAATGTGGAAAAAGTCAAGGGGTGTGAATACTTTCTGAAGGCACTGTATATGGCTGTTGATAGATAACCACGACAATCAACAAGTGTTCCTTGCCCGTTTTCATCAACTGGACAATCATTACTAATTGTTTCTCCCTCTCTCATTCTCTCTAGACATAGCAGTGGTCTGCCCATGGGAGGCCTACGGCGACATGGAGCTCAGTGATCTGGCCAAATATGGAATCATCTAAGACTGCAAGCCTCCTGCCTTCCCTTAACCTCTCCGCTCTTAACCTCTGACCCCTCCCTCTGTGTTAGTCTGGCGCGCCACCATAAGGCGACTGGCCATCCCCCTAAAGTCGTCTCTTCACTCCACGCTGTTCTTAAGTCTGTTGTGGTCAGGCACTGTGGCCTGAAATACCATATACGGTGGGCAGACGGAACACTGAACTGTTTATTTTTATTATTATCATATAATAGTATTATACTGTATTTTAAACAGGACATAAGAGATACTTGATGTGATACAACGAGACCACACCCACCCCTCCTCTCTACAATAGCCTACCTCGGCTCCCCCATCCCTCTCTCCTTCTGTAATCCCTCAGATTCCTTTAGTCCCTCAATTCCTCTGTCAACCATCAATCACAGCAATGGACGCAAGCAAAATACTAGCTATGACTAGCTTGTATTTGCTTATAGTCTACTACAGAACTGTAAATATGTCCCTGTTTCCAATGCAGCCTCTACCTTTATTCGTTACCCTCCCTTTTTACCCCAAGGTATTTTTTGTCTGTTTTTTGTTGTTGCATTGTGTTTTTTACTTGTTGATAAAGGCGTGCCACTGTGAACACACAGGGAACGAAAGGGATGAGACCAGGGAGGAGGGTGTGTGATATATATTGTGATGACCAAAACTACAATGCTTTGTCATAGATCATTATGGTGAAGGCATTCCCTGTTATCCCTGTGGTGCTACCACACTACCCCCTTCTTAGTGTACGGTATGCCACCAAACTAAATATAAACATATTGATGTGTTACACACACAAACACATTTATATGACAGAATGCGTATGTGTGATTGTATGTCCTGATAGATCCATTAAAGTTTTTATTTTCAATACTCATGTTGTCCTTTTCTCTTCTGTCATCTCTGAGAAAATATCAGAAAATACAACCCCTTCCATGATGGGGTATAAAATGAAAATCTGAGTATGTTATACTTTTCACTAATAACTGACATTATTTTAAAGAACATTAATTAAGAATGGCAATGAACATTCATAAGCATATATTTCAACCATATTTTTTCTACATTGCTCCATCATAACATACTGTAGTTTGAAACTATAACAAATGTATATTTCTCACAACCGGTTCCTATGTTTTTCCCAAACATACTGTACATGTCCTGATCTCAGAAACACATCCAGCTGTCACCAGTGTCTTACACAACAATGTCTCATTTCCATGACATACCAACCACAAGTATTGAGTAAGAATAATACAGTATGCCACTTTTGGAATATTCCAGATAATGTCCTGGGTGTCACAATCACTTAGCACACAAAGGGAGGGGGAAATCAACTCCTTCATTTCTCAGTCCCCAAAATATATTTCTCAAAACGTCTTTCCCATTTGTATTGCTACATTGTTTTGGTTGATGCCCTGTGATCATAGGTCAGTCTCTGTGTCTGTGCTTTAGTATTTATTTAGTAATTCTTGACATTGCTGATACTGTTTATTCTTCTAGCTCCCTGAAGCTTATGGAAATCGTATACTGTGAACAGGCAAACTGTCCTGGCCTTTGTGTCTGTCTCTATGAAAGCTTCAGTGTCTATACCCTTTGCTCCATTTGCACACACCTTACAGAACGTCCTTGCCTGTACAGACTTGAGCCCAGGAGCTCAGCACGGGCTTGTTCATACAGAGACCCAATGGAAGGCATTCTCCCTCCCTGACGTACACCACCTGAGGGGTATCAATGTTGTGAGGTTATGTCTAAGTGGTTACTGTTAATCTTAGGGACAGCTAGATGAGTCAGTTGTGTTATTCAGCCTCCTCCCTCCTCCTCCTCGGTCGTCACTAGTTACTATAGCCACAAAGTAATAAACCCTGTCTATTTCTACAAAAATTTGATTTTAAAACTAACCTCAACCACACTTATGTCTAAACCTTACCTTAAAACCAAAAAGCAATAAATAAAAAAATATGAATAGCCAATTTTGAGGTTGTAGTAACTAGTGGAAACCCTCCTCCTCACCTCTAACCTCGCTCTGTAACATAGCAACCAGCAGTGTGATTATTTATGATGACCGGACATTCAGATCTGGGCCTATGCATATCATTTCCAATCACGTGGTCAACTCTCATAGCTAGATGTTCAACTTTAGCATTTCCTTGTAAACATACCAAAATCTGTGGTTGTTGCATACATACACATGCACTGATAAAGAGGGGGATATGGAAGTCAAATCTATTGAGAAACTGTATAGAGGGGGTGGTTGATACTGCATGTGTGTGTGCGTGAGTGTGTGTGTGTATTTGTGTGTGTGTCAGTGCCTGTTCCATAGCCTCCAGGGGTTTGAGCCCCACCTATACTTTGCTGTTTTGTGAGATAGACTAAGAGAAAGAGAGTGAGAGGAGGGGAAGTCAGGGGTGGGTCAGTCCAAACTTCTCTGCTATCTGTAGATGTAGATTTGGGCGAGGTGAAAAAATCCTCATCTTTCGTTTCCAAACTCATTTGCTCCCTCTCTCATTCCTTTCTTCCTGCTTTCCCTCCCTTCCTCTTGCACTCACTGCCTGTAAAAGATATGGGAACATCCTTGAGTTAGGAGGCATGTTCATACATAGATGACTGTCTACTGATGCATCAGCTGAGAGTTCATTGCAAATCTCAAGTGGAACTACAAGTACGAGAGAAATAACCAGGAACCACAGAGGTGGATGCACTGAAGCCTCAGGATAAAGGGTAAGTCAATTCATGTTACTCTTCTTCGCTTGTTTGAAAGTTGCAGCTTGAATGGAGGTATAGCCTACACAGGAAGAGTTTGTTATTTTAAAGTAAAAATGTTGCTCACAAGATTAAAGGTAACAGCTGAAGCAATGATGCCCTCATGTCTCCTGTTGTTGGATGACAATTTATCATTATTGTTTAGACTGTTGTTACTGGGTAAAAGTCAACCAATTCAACGACCCGATTAACGGAAAAACATAACATTCAAAACAATTGTTTTATGAAATATTTGTTTATGTTTCATACTAGTTTGTGTTACATAACAAATGACCAGTCACATATAGTGGGGAAAAAAGGTATTTAGTCAGCCACCAATTGTGCAAGTTCTCCCACTTAAAAAGATGAGAGAGGCCTGTAATTTTCATCATAGGTACACGTCAACTATGACAGACAAAATGAGATTTTTTTTCTCCAAAAATCACATTGTAGGATTTTTAATGAATTTATTTGCAAATTATGGTGGAAAATAAGTATTTGGTCAATAACAAAAGTTTCTCAATACTTTGTTATATACCCTTTGTTGTCAATGACACAGCTCAAACGTTTTCTGTAAGTCTTCACAAGGTCTTCACACACTGTTGCTGGTATTTTGGCCCATTCCTCCATGCAGATCTCCTCTAGAGCAGTGATGTTTTGGGGCTGTCGCTGGGCAACACGGACTTTCAACTCCCTCCAAAGATGTTCTATGGGGTTGAGATCTGGAGACTGGCTAGGCCACTCCAGGACCTTGAAATGCTTCTTACGAAGTCACTCCTTCGTTGCCCGGGCGGTGTGTTTGGGATCATTATCATGCTGAAAGACCCAGCCACATTTCATCTTCAATGCCCTTGCTGATGGAAGGAGGTTTTCACTCAAAATCTCACAATACATGGCCCCATTCATTCTTTCCTTTACACGGATCAGTCGTCCTGGTCCCTTTGCAGAAAAACAGCTCCAAAGCATAATGTTTCCACCCCCATGCTTCACAGTAGGTATGGTGTTCTTTGGATGCAACTCAGCATTCGTTGTCCTCCAAACACGACGAGTTGAGTTTTTACCAAAAAGTTATATTTTGGTTTCATCTGACCATATGACATTCTCCCAATCCTCTTCTGGATCATCCAAATGCACTCTAGCAAACTTCAGACGGGCCTGGACATGTACTGGCTTAAGCAGGGGGACACGTCTGGCACTGCAGGATTTGAGTCCCTGGCGGCGTAGTGTGTTACTGATGGTAGGCTTTTTTACTTTGGTCCCAGCTCTCTGCAGGTCATTCACTAGGTCCCCCCGTGTGGTTCTGGGATTTTTGCTCACCGTTCTTGTGATCATTTTGACCCCACGGGGTGAGATCTTGCGTGGAGCCCCAGATCGAGGGAGATTATCAGTGGTCTTTTATGTCTTCCATTTCCTAATAATTGCTCCCACAGTTGATTTCTTCAAACCAAGCTGCTTACCTATTGCAGATTCAGTCTTTCCAGCCTGGTGCAGGTCTACAATTTTGTTTCTGGTGTCCTTTGACAGCTCTTTGGTCTTGGCCATAGTGGAGTTTGGAGTGTGACTGTTTGAGGTTGTGGACAGGTGTCTTTTATACTGATAACAAGTTCAAACAGGTGCCATTAATACAGGTAACAAGTGGAGGACAGAGGAGCCTCTTAAAGAAGAAGTTACAGGTCTGTGAGAGCCAGAAATCTTGCTTGTTTGTAGGTGACCAAATACTTATTTTCCACCATAATTTGCAAATAAATTCATAAAAAATCCTACAATGTGATTTTCTGGATTTTCTTTTCTCAATTTGTCTGTCATAGTTGACGTGTACCTATGATGAAAATTACAGGCCTCTCTCATCTTTTTAAGTGGGAGAACTTGCACAATTGGTGGCTGACTAAATACTTTTTTTCCCCACTGTAAACATGTTCCTGAAATCATCTGTAAAGATGTATAGAGGTTTCATCTCCTGTCCTCTGTGCAAAACAGAGTTATCCTTAAGCTTTAAATAAAGGGGCCAGGGCCATATTTACCCAGCGATAAGCATATTAAATGTCATATTTAAATCTCTGACACTGAAACAAGGGCTCTGTTATGAACTAGAGGAAGTGACAATGAACTATCAGGAGAGTATATCTCTGGCTTCTCTCTCTCACTCCCTCTCACTTCCAGTGTGTCAACCCCCCCTCGCATTTGTCTTCACTCTCACGCTCACTCCCTATTGCTCTCTTTCCTGGTTTCACACGGCTGTATGAGTTAATGTAGTTCTCCATTTTTCCTCTGTGTAGAGCAGGGATGAGTCCCCAATTTTTTTAAATGAATTTTTATATTTTATTTTAGGAAATCAGTTGGGCTTTCAACTTACTGCTGCGAGTTAAAATAGTGGAATGCACAAGGTGCAATTTTGAAATTTGGTTGTGGATCAGCAGTTTTTGTCTTGTCATGTAAAGCACTGATAGTCAGTCAATTAGCATACGTCAGCAAAATATTTTTTAGATTGCTAAATTAGTTATCTAAGACAGCTATCTAAAGTGTCCTGTATAAAATACAGTATAATACTATTATATGATTATGTTGGTCAGTCTCAATCAGATATAATATTAAAAACTACAAACATTTCTCTCCACCCTATGGCAAAATGTGTAGAATTGCAGTAAATTAGCTGTAAAACAATGTGGGTACGCAGACCCGCAAGCAACTGCGGCCCCTCATGATGAGTTCAGATTTTTTGTGGCCCCGACTCCCTCCAAGTTGTCCATCCCTGGTGTAGAGTATCTAGAACCTGTTCGTAATGACATCACTCCTAATTCCTCTGTTCTTAGTTATTGCCCTGTCCTGGCATGTCTGTCTCTCTCTGTCTCTCTCTGTCTCTCTCTGTCTCTCTCTCTCTCTCTCTCTCTCTCTCTCTCTCTCTCTCTCTCTCTCTCTCTCTCTCTCTCTCTCTCTCTCTCTCTCTCTCTCTCTCTCTCTCTCTCTCTCTCTCTCTCTCTCTCTCTCTGTCTGTCTGTCTGTCTGTCTGTCTGTCTGTCTGTCTGTCTGTCTGTCTGTCTGTCTGTCTGTCTGTCTGTCTGTCTGTCTGTCTGTCTGTCTGTCTGTCTGTCTGTCTGTCTGTCTGTCGCTCTCTCTCTCTCTCTCTCTCTCTCTCTCTCTCTCTCTCTCTCTCTCTCTCTCTCTCTCTCTCTCTCTCTCTCTCTCTCTCTCTCTCTCTCTCTCTCTCTCTCTCTCTCTCTGATCTTTATTCAAAAGCACCTTAATTGATTTGATTGTGCTAAATACCGCTATGCTCTATAAATAAAGATATTCAGAGTCAAAAATACATGCTCTCATGGATGCTACTTTTTCTAGGTAGCAAAGGCCCACCTGAGCAGGGAGTATACCATCAAAACAGAAAACCAGGGAGGAAGGACACAACAACATGCTGACAAAACAAAAAAAGATGGTCTTTCCATTCCAGATACACAAATCAATTTTTCTCATCCTACTATTCAATGTCCCACTTCCCAGCACATGTCAGACCACACTGAATGCCCACAGCACCCTCAACCAAACCATCCCTCACACTGCTGCCACTAGCTCTAATGCTATCCCCAATACCACCACTAATAATTCCACAGTAAAATCCAGTATCAACCGAGGCACCATTCCCTTCCTCCAGCGCATCTTTTCCTCAAACTCTACTTCCCAGGATGCAATCCTGGGGTGTGGGGCGGATCTGGACCCCATCTACTTCTACCTGTGTGACCGTCAGGTGGCGTGGGGTATCGTGGTGGAGAGCCTGGCCTCACTGGGCTTTGTGGTCAGTTCAGGGCTGCTGGTGGGGCTGCTGTTCTGGACCCTGTGGATGTGTGTGTCGTCCCGCCAGCGCAGGGGCATCGGGGGGAGCGTAGCCTCCATGGCTCTGTTCCTGGTCAGCACGGCGGGGGTCTTCGCCCTGACCTTTGCCTTCGTCATCCGCCTCACCCCCCAGACATGCCCCACACGCCTCTTCCTGTTCGGGGTGCTGTTCTCCCTGGCTTTCTCCTGCCTGCTGGCGCGCTGCCTGGCCCTGCTGGGCTTCGGTGTGACCCGGGGCTGGGGGGAGAGTGGGGTGGCCCTGGCCCTCTTCACCCTCCAGGTGATCATCGCTACAGAGTGGCTGATCATCGTACTGCTGCGGGACGGCCAGCCCTGTCAGTACTCCCAGGAGGAGTTTGTCATGTTGCTCATCTACGTGCTGGTTCTGCTGGCCACCGGCCTGGTCCTCTCCCTGTGCTGCCTCTGCCACTCCTGTCTCACCTACAGCTATAGCTACAGCGGGGGCACCCACCGACAGAGAAAGGTCCAGGCCACACTGCTCTGCCTCACCCTGCTGCTGTCCGCTGCCATCTGGGTGGTGTGGATCGCCCTGCTGACCCGGGGTAACATGGAGATGGGCCGGCAGCCGCAGTGGGATGACCCGGTGCTGAGTATAGCCCTGGTGGCCAACGGCTGGGTCCTGCTGCTGGGCCACGGACTGGCCCAAGTGGTCCTCCTCTGTAGGTGGGAGGCCAGCTCCAAGGAGGGCCCCCTCGACTTTGGCGGATGGACCAGTCCCAATGCCAACTTGCCAGGGCTGGGCAGCCCGAAAGAAGGAAGGGAGAACAGAAGCTTTGAGAACGACGGTGAGGAACGGAGAAGTGAGAAACAGTAGCACTGAAAAGGAGTAAAGCAGGGGAATGTACTGTACTGCATGTCTACGTTTAGTTCATTAGCTAAATAACATTAGAAACACAGACAATTGACTGTTGGTAGAGTACTAATAAGTTAGCATGGAAGCTACATTATATATGGACTAGCTCCAATGAATAAGATATGACATATGAGATTAATTACACAATCAGTCACTTTAATACTCACTGTATGGGATTTGCGGATAATTGAGTCATTGTATCGTGTTCTCTTCTCCAGGCAGAAGACAAGACCCCGTTTTCCAGTCACCATATGAGTCTGGATTCTCAATGACAGTGAGTAGGCCTCAAAATGGCTCTGGGCTTACTAGGTGATTAATAGGAATGAGAATCAGCATATGTGTTGTAACAAAGAATAACTAAAAAAATATATGTTTAATCCAAGATAATGTATAGAATTGTATTATACAAGAGACAAAATTCACAAATTCTACAGCACAAGGGCAGAGTCATGTCTTAAGTGTAAAACTAATAAAGACTCAATAATCCATGCTTTCTGGGAATGTTATAAAGTCCGGAAGTTGTGGGCGGAGCTAGAAAGTTTGCAGTCAGAAGTATTACATTTACATTTACATCATTTAGCAGACGGTCTTATCCAGAGCGACTTACAAATTGGTTCATTCAACTTATGATAGCCAGTGGGACAACCACTTTTCTTCTTTTATTTTTATTTTTTATGGGGGGTAGAAGGATTACTTTATACTATTCCAGGTATTCCTTAAAGAGGTAGGGTTTCAAGTGTCTCCGGAAGGTGGTCAGTGACTCCGCTGTCCTGGCGTCGTGGGGGAGCTTGTTCCACCATTGGGGTGCCAGAGCAGCGAATAGCTTTGACTGGGCTGAGCGGGAACTGTGCCATTACAATGTAAATGTACTTTTAATCCGTCTGTCTGCATATTTCAAGACATGGCATATGAGGGTGTAGTGAGATACCCGATGGGTTGGACGATTCTCTTCTCATCACTCATCTTGAAAAAATGTATACTAAAAACATGGAAATCAATCAATCCGCCATCATTAACACAATGGAAAAATCAAATGATTTATTATTTCAACATTGAAAGTGCGTGGGCTACGGAGAGAAACAAAATGGTGCAATTTCAGGCCATGTGGCAGAAAGTGATGCGGTTGCTGGAGATGGGGGTGTGTGCTAGTCGGTCTGGGCAGGTGTGATGTAGTTGATGTTTGTATGATGTTGTCATTTCTATGTGTATGTTTTGTATTGTTTATAAAAGATAAAATAACCTCTTACAAAAGAATATGACCCTTACCATTACAAGCAATGTATCTGTAATTATTAACTGCACTAATATGTTGAATGTTTTAATGTTCCACTGTGTCTGTTTCAGGAAATAGATCCTGACAAAGATTACTCCATCCCTCGTCCTCAGACTACCAACATCAGCGTGCCCTATGATGAATACTATGGACACAGCATGTCTGATTAGGATCACATTGCTTTTCGTGTACACACACACACACACACACACACACACACAAAGACAACCTAACAGCTGAACATATACATGCACTCTCACATGACCCAGAAATGTTTTTGAAGTTCAGCTACAAATGTATATTTCTTGTATAGAACCTGAATTGCAACATGATTTCCATAATTATGTGACTAAGGCTTGATTGATTAATTTAATTCATCTTTACTCATGCTGGATCCAGATAGAATGAGCTTACTGAATTTGAGCAAATGTGACAAGTGTTTTTGCAACATGTTGCTTGAAAACACAAGAGTCAGTGTCTAATAGGCCCAGGGAGGAGGCGTGAATCTGTCTGTATCATGGTGCCAAACTGCAGGGATGAGGCAGCGCCAGGCATGTGTGCAGGAGAGGAGAGAAAGGACCTGGCAGCGCTAAAGTAGACCCTTGTCATCATGTCTTAACATCTTCTTATGTAAAGGTGCATTGCGGCTTTTTTTTTTACATCCCACTTTATAAATACTAATCAATGTTATACTATGCATATTGTGTAGTTTGAAAAAGTGTTATTAAAATGGAATGTTAAAAGGTATGTTTGTTAGTCATATCTAACAGCAGAGGGCTGATTCATTCTCTCACAAAAAAAGCAGCAGGAGCTAGATTGAATGTGGTAGTACTGTGTTTAACCACTAGGTGACACTGTACAAGATGTGTGAATTATTGTTGGTGGGATTCAATTTACCTCAATGTTCATACTATTATTGTTCCACCAAATGTAAACAAATGCATTCCATCATGTAATTTCCACATGCAAATATTGTTTACTGATATGAATGATAGATCTGTAGTGCTCTAGGAATGACATATGAGAGCAATATAACTTTATACTCTGCCTATAGGCATCATGGTCATCTCATTTTCTCCCATAGTGGGCGAGTCAGTGGGGTCAATACCTCAATAATTCAGTGGATCCATGTGCTTTATTGTTTCACTGATCAAACAGCCCTCAATTTAATCATTTCAATTAGTCCCACTTCAATAATCTGGAAGTGCATGTCATCAACTGGGCAATTAGCCTCTTGTGCATTAGAGCAATTAACAGGGATATGAGATTTCCTCCAAACTCAACCCAGACAGTCACATTCATTAACTTTGGATGCAATGAGATCGGCCTATTTTTTCCCTAAGTGGCAATGAACGAGTTTGGTTAGAGAAAATTGGCTACAGGAGGTAAAACTCTACTTTAGAGTTCAAGTTGGCATAGTTGCCACCAGCGCTACTACTAGTGAACAACAATCATGACGAATGCCGTGTGGCCATACCCTATGACAACATAACAATAATCAATGGCAACAAAATCTACCAAACATTTTACCCAAATGAGGAGTTGAGAAAAGAGGAGTATAAAAACCAAACCGTTTATTATGTACATTCAATAACAATGACAGGAAACAGAGGGCAAACATGAGGAACAACACACAAGTCACTTGTTGAAGAAAATAAAAAAAATATCACTTGGATCAATGAGCTTAGCAATGCACATGTGAAAATAAAAAAGTCACATGCAATTCCAACTCATATGAAATCCCTGTCCAACAACTCCCACTAGGTTGACTTCCGCACAGTGCAGGGGTAAGTCAGACCCACAGCTGGGTCTAAGGTGATCTCAGCAGCCGTGAGAGGGCACATGGGAGTCTCCACTGCTGGGTAACAAGTGGAACGTTATGGAGGGATGGTCAGTTGCTGTGCCAGAGCAGTCTTGTGCTACAATGCAGCACATTGAAAACATCAACCTTAGTTATGTCTGTGCTAAACTGCTGTGTGCATGGTGGGACAATGTCATTGGTTTACTTAACATACTTCAAAAGAAAAACTGCAGGGGTTCAACATTCCAAATTAAAATTGAACTAAGAGATATAACTGGTAATTCAAATGATATCATGACCACAGAAGAACATAGATAACCCAGGCATAAACTTAACAAAACAAGCAGTGTTTTACATATCATTATTCCCCCCCAGCTAGAAACAAACTCAAGTGGACTATGTTGAGACCCCATCTCAATCCTGCCTTCATATCTGAAGAAAAGAAATGTATGCACTCACTAACTGTAAGTCGCTCTGGATAAGAACGTCTGCTAAATGACTAAAATGTAAATGTAATATCTCACATAACCTCCTTTCCATAGAAATTGTTTGATTCATGCAACAAATGAAATGACTTGACCCTGTCCTTCTCACAAAAACATGCATACTGATACTTTTAATACTTTTTAAGAGAAGTTCAAAATTCTTATTCTCATTATATCATGGCATAAATACTCAACAGAATAACTAATGCAGCTGTATGTATCACCCTCCTTCACCTGGTCCCTCTCCTATTTCAGCCCTGATAAAACAGCTAGTAACATGGTACTCATCATGTCAACAGGTGGTTTATGGCTCAGCTCTCTGGGTCCTCCACCCTAGAACTGTCCCTGAACTACACGCTCACTCCCAACTGGACAAAGGAGGCTTGGGGGGGCTCTTTAAAATTGTGTGGAATAGAACGCTTTGTTTCACCATCACACTCAATCTAATCTGACATTTATTCTGTATCAAAATGTCAAATCCCCCTCTCAAGTCTACTGTGGACTCCTAAATGTTCTATTTAACCCAACATTTTAAAAGGCAAACTTTGCCAGTTCCCAAATTTATTTTTGTGATTTTAAGTCTATTAATTTGTTGCTATAAGATGTAAATAAATTCATGTTTGCCCCCCATCTTCTCTCTCCACTTCTCATATGACATCTCCCAGGACAGGGTGCTTTTAAAACACCCCCATGAGCAAACTGAAAGGGTGCACTTTGAACTCACCATAAAATAGAATAAAAGCTAAAATAACAGCAATAACAACAATCATAAAAAGTATAATAAATGTGTGTACACTTGACCAACAAATGTGCTTTTAGAGAATCTTTGGAACCAAATGACAAACAATAGAAATAATAACATATTCAGAGTATATGGAGATACATAATAGGTCAAAGACTATTTATATATTTTTCTTGGTCACTTCCTGTACCTTAAAGAAGCATTGAGGCAGTGACTTTAATACATACTGGACTATAACATTCCCAAAGACTTAGGAGGAAGATTGCATTGGGTGAACATTAGGGTGTTTCACTTCTCGCGTGTCTGTATTTTTGTGTCAATTTGACAAAAAATATATTAAAAAATGGTGAAACCAAAAGTAACATCAACTTGTAGTGTTTGTAACTGTCATATGTTTCCTACCATCTGGTTTGTTCCCACAAACCCCTAAGATTTCCATTCTTATCTGTGAATAGCTGGGTCCAGCTTGCATGACTGGTTTATACAGCTTGTTAGCTACGCCCAGACACTTTCAATGTTTCTACCCCTTTCAGTCACAATTGTGATGCTACACCTGGAATGTCATATAGTCTAGTAAAGAGAAATGTATAAGGAGTTGTGTTGAGCAGGCATGAGTTGTACAATATTCTCAAAAGGAAAAAAGAAGACAATGTAGGTATATAATAGTAAGGATGCATGATACAGATCGAAACACTTGTGTCATTATAGTTGCAACTACAGTAATAATGATCATAATACTTATAGACCAGCATTAACAGTATTAATCAACTGGAAAATGTGAAAATGACGATGGTGGATGTAATTTCATTGCATCCACATTAAAACAATAATGCTTTTTCATAGACAATTAAAGAAAAGAAAAACTGAGGTAATGCAGAACAAAAACAAGTCATTTTGTTTCTTTTTCCTTGTCATTTTCACACCATTTATCTTTTTTTTTGTCTTTTACAGTTGGGTTGGTGGTGTAATGGTAGACTGTTTGGATTTCTCTAATCATTTTCAGAGCAACAGCTGTTACCTAGATTTAACTGCGTCATCACTCAGTTTTTGTAGTTCAGATTATGGACTTTTTGCTACTTTTGCATTTCTCCGTGCCATTCACCTTTTTGTTGAACGGGTTCTTTAAAGAAAAACAACTTGGATGTGTTCATTGCTTTGCCCAGGTGTTTAACTGATGTGATTCCTCCACTGGGAAGGTTTTTGTCAATGTAGTGCTTCATATAAAGGACCTAGGGTTTCAGGCTAGAGATGGCCTACTTTGAGGCTGAACTAACACACTGAGCGCAGTTTTGTATGTGTACGTATTAAATTTGGTAACATAGGCATTGGGTATTATTACCATACAGACTATTAGGAGCAAAGGTTTGTAATGCTGTAGTGTAAAAAGTTACTGGTGGGCAGCAATTTCTCCATCCACGTCCAATAGTGTTTTTTATGTAACCATTCTTGTTCTTCCCACAGTTGTCTTCAATTATTGTTGCCAGTCTTGAAATTCACAGGCAGTTTTCATTCGTCCATTACTAAGTCACTGTGAGTGTGACAGTTGAAGCAAGCCGAGTTACAGTTGAGTTTATCTTGATTGGATGACCTTTTTCCAAAACACATGGGTTTATACTACCACCCGTAGAAAATGGAGGGGAGCTCTTTCCAAATGAAGAGGTTCAGAAATATGGAATTCCATGGTGCGAGTGCTGTTTAGTAAGGAGCAAACCTACTGTATCCAGCCCGATATAAACTAGCCTGGAACAAAGAGAAAGGGAGAGAGAAAGAGAAATTAGAAATAAGGAAAGGAGGATGTAGCTGTCTTTTTTTTTTAAACAACAGACAGCAGTGAAAAAGATTTGCAAGAAGTAAATAAATACATTTACATAAAGTGAAGATAATTCAGTTTCCAGCCTGTTGTTGTAGTGTTGAGGTTGGGGTGCTCTTACCATGGCACCGACTCCATAGGCAGCAGCAGCAGGACCTAGAGCGTGGTAGGGATCTGTAGTGTACACTCGTCCATAACTGTCCCAGGGGAATACCAACACACGTCTTTTAGCTGCACATAGTTAGTGAGAATATAACACACACCTTGCACTAAATAGGCTGAGATATTACAATCACATAACAAAAGATTTGTAAGATCAAGTGTATCATAAATACCCACCAAAAAAACAGAACTGAATCATTTATACTGTGAGTCATAGCCTAGCATGTTATTGTGTAAAAGTCTGGTCACATTATTGCATTTCGAGGCTGCTGGTTTTGGATGCGAGTCCTCAGACGAACGTCCTTATTCTTACCTGTCACTGTAAGCGGCAGCGGCGGCAGCAGTTGCCCCGGTTACAGCAGCAGGCTGAGCAAAGCGATAGGCAGCGGCAGGATAGCCTCCCTGGGAGACAGAGGGACAAATGGAGGTTATCACCACAGTACAGCTGAGGTAGACAGGAGTTTTACTGAGGCAGAGTTGTGTAAGTGCAGAGTGAGTTAAAGAATCACACAGTACAACGACCAAGTTTAGAACATTTGTGGTTAAAGATTGAAGTATTAACAACAAATGAAAAAAACCAAAACAGTGGAGGTTGTTGACAATCGTCAATAACGCAGCATATGAAAGATTCTGAATTATAGAGAAAGATATAAGTAACATTTACACAAATCATCCATATTAACTTTGTGATCTCTCATACGTATATAATAGACAAAGAAAAAGGGGGAAAATAGAAATGACACACGCAAACACTCACAGTGTCACCTCCTGGCATTGAGACAGCATGCATGCCCCTATTCAACGCAAACCTATTTGAACACACCACTGCATTTGGACCTAATCATACAGAACACAACCCCCAGCATTCCCCTGGAAACCTGCAGTACAACTAGTGACAGGACATAGGCAGGGGGGAGGGGGGCTGAGGGGGAGAAGATAAGGGGGAGAGGGGAAAGGTAGGCCTATGTCTATAGTGCATGCAGACGTTGATCAGCATGCTTCAGTAATTGTAGCTCCAGACAGAGTCGAGACCGGGAAGGGGTTGGGGACAGGCTTTAGTAATAAGAAACCGTGTTCTCCTCATCTTTAATTTCAGCCCCACAGGGCACTGCTGCTACACAGATAGAGTATCTTCCAGCTCATCTCTGTACCTGTTCCAGCTATGGATGTTACTCAGCATAATGGCTGTGGTAACTTCCAATTATAAGAAATGGTGCTGGGAACAATGGTGTTTGTATGAAATAAGAGGCTCTCTGTCAGTGACTTAAAGGACAAATACAACTGCCGCCTTTCATGTTATCACTGCCAGCAGTCTAAATTTCAGAGACCAGGTTCTCCTTGAACAAACCGCCAAAAAACACACGCTGTTTAGTAGCTTAGTAACAAACCCCTTCCCCACAATCCACCTGTGCAGATGTCAGTGAGTTAGTAGGAAAATGAAAAAAGCAAGTTACCGTTTCAAAACAAAACAACATCAAAAGATCATAATCACCAGAGGGATAACACAAATGCACACTGTGTTTGGTAATTGACCCTACCTGAGGCAATCTGCTACTAATGACTGAGTCCTGAAACACTATTCTATAGAGAGAACAGAAACAGCCATTGTCAACCTGGACGCACGCACACTGGCAGACATGCGGCCTGACACAAGCGCACACAGAGCGGCCCGGCTACCCATGTTGGAACCCCGTGTTACAACACCAGACTACAACATCCTCTGTTACAGTCGGTCTGTCCTCTGGGGAAACTCAGACCCACTGGTGTGATTCCAAGCAGTGGTGGAATGGTAAAATAAAGAGTGTTACCCTTAGCATAATTCAATATAGGAGCTGTGTGCATGAAACAGTTGGTTTCTGTCACATTTGGGCAGTGCATTTACATATGCACATGCAGAAACGCACAGAGAGAAAGGAGAGAGAGTCGTGAGGAGTGGGAATATACTTACGTATAAGTCTGCAGCTCCATAAAACCCACCATCCTGATACACCACGCTGAGAGAGAAAGTCAGATAGGGGCAGATAGAGGAGATTGCAGGTGAAGAGAGGGCAGACAGAAAGAGAGGGATGGAGGGAGGAGAGAGGGAGGGACAAAGGAGGGAGGAACAGGAGAAGTGGAGATGGAAGGGTCGGTGTGTACAGTGAGATGGTACAAGACCAGAGTGGGAGGAATGAAAGCCAGTGTGGAGGAAAGTAAACAGTGAGATGATTGAGGGGAAAGGTGAACGCACAGAGAGAGAGAGATAGAAAAGTTATTTCACACACATGCAGCATGCAGAGGAAATACCACTTCCATTCTTTTGTTCCATTACTGCTGAACAAAGTGGTAATGATAAACATGACTGTACTATAGGGTACCATCCTCTAGCAGCATCCCCCAGGGAGAGGGAATGGAGGCCCATTTACATTGATGAGGAAAAGGTCATTGACAGACAGAGAGGACAAGTCAGCCAGTTGTTTGTTTGAAGTCAGGCAGTAGTGGATTAAATACGGAAGAGGCATTTCCTGCAGCACTAGTTTTTAAAATCCAGAATATCACAGCAGTTGCATCCCCATTAAGCAATTGGCAAAGCCCAGCAACATGCAACACAGTACAATTTCTCTGTGAGTCTATCTAGCGTAATTACTGGAACATAGAAAAATATGAAGAAAATGTGTCTGGTCTTTCTGTGCAGCGTGACGCACAGGATCAAATTAATGTTCTGCTCTGCATCAGAGGGAGCTTGTGTATGAGAGTCTTTACTACCAAATTAATGACATTACGCTTATTGGTATTTATAGTAAACTACTGAATTTACTGAAGGAATGTATAGAAATGTGTAAATATGTCATGTTAAGTGTGTCCTTTCAGAGGATGGATTCTGTAGTTGAATCTCTTACCCAGGGTAGGCAGGGAGGGCAGGCTGCGGCACTGCCGCACGCACGGCGCTGTACACTGGCCTCCCCCGGCCCCTAAGGTGGGCACCACGGAACGCAGCTGCCGTGGAGGCCGCCGCAGACGGGTAGGGGAACCCTGGAACTGAGGGAGAGGAAAGGAGAGAGAGAGAGAGAGAGAATGAACGTCCAACGCCTGGGGGGCACTATGAATTAGGAATGTGTAAATGAAGACAAGTGGATTTGGGTGAAATAAAGGGCATGTAATCTAAGAGGAAGACAAGGTTTACCTGCATAGAGCTCTGGTCCGTACATAGCCTGCACCATTGGGCTTAACTTCCACCCAGCTGAGAAGCAGAGAGGAGGCAGAAACAGGAGGGTTTCATATAGATAGGGGATACACAGGAAGATGGGTAGCTGTCTAACAGTTAGTTATTTAGCCAGTTTTATATTGAAGTGTTCTATGGATCGTAATGAGGCTAATGGAGTGGTTTGCATCTGGTTACCGTATGGCAGGGTGCTAAGGGCCTCTCCGTTGGGGTAAGGGCTGACCATCTTCTTATTGGTCATCACCCTGGCCGTGGCATTGTTAACCTGGGGAGTGGGAGGAGGGACAGTGAGCACAACGTTTGGCCTGCTCTATTCAAAGGAGGAAACACATATAAACACTGATATAAAGGTCAATCACACAAGTGGACCAATATTAGACATTTACAGTTGATAGCAATTCATAAATAAACAATACCTAAAAATGAATGTGTGAATAATACAATGGTAATAACACTCATGCTGTCTAAGAAGACCATCTTCATCATTTGCCAATAAAATAGTGATTGTGTGTCCACATACAGGGAGGCCATAGTTACAGTCTGCTCCCATTCACCATCACTGGATGATTCACATCAATATGGTGGTGGGTTTGATGCATCACATCGTTAATTCATCCCTGCCAGGCTGCCTCCTTCCTAGCCAGTTATACGACAGCTGACAACATCGGTTATGATGAACCAGTCTCTGCTCTCCCTTACGGTGTTTATGTGAGTGTGTGTGCGCGTGTGTACATCAGTGGGTGGAGGGTTGTTAGGGGGAATCTTAGTCATGCAATTAAAGTGTTCTGCCCAAGAGGAGTGTAATCGATGATTCATTGTTTCGAGACAACTAGCTACACTGAGGGCCAGTGGTTGTGCCCAGCAGTGAGAGGAGAGAGAGAGAGAGAGAGAGAGAGAGAGAGAGAGAGAGAGAGAGAGAGAGAGAGAGAGAGAGAGAGAGAGAGAGAGAGAGAGAGAGAGAGAGAGAGAGAGAGAGAGAGAGAGAGAGAGAGAGAGAGAGAGAGAGAGAGAGAGAGAGAGAGAGAGAGAGAGTGATCTATAGGTAAGAGAAGAAAAGAAGACAGATAAGGTGAAGGAGAAGAGCTGGGATACGTGGCACTGCAGGAGAATAATAATATGTGTTTGTAGTATGCAGGTGTGTGAACAAAGGCTGGCATTTCTGTCTAGTGCTGCACCCGGCTGTTGGAGGCCCAAGATGGCTGCTAGCTAGGCTAATACCCTCACTGAACTTCAAAGGGCCATATTAGGCTCCCTTAATCTTTATCCATCTCCTTTGATGGGATTCATGAGAATGACTGTTGTGCCGTGCAATTGCACAGTTTGAGTGTGACGTTGCGCCATGTCAAACTTTGTTGTGAGCTACTAATGACCTATCGGCCAATTGGAGAGCTCTATGTGATGAGGTTCCATTTAGAAGGCCATTATAGATTTAGCCGCCTTCAACACCCCGCTAGTCATACTCTTTATCACTGCAGCCCTCATTCAAATGGAAATTAGATTTACCTCATTTTCCTTCATTGCAAATGAGATGGTCAGCCTTGAGTAATTCAATTAGCTGACGTAATTGTCCCTGTGAGTGAAGACACTAAAATAAAACGAATAAATCAGCCTAATGAATCAGATTAATGCTGATAATCTTTTTATATCACAGCATTCATATCCGGGTCATTTATAAAGCTCTATTTTGGGTGTGATAACTGGGCAATGATCATTTCCTTATGTATATTTAGTGGTGTATGTCAATGCCAGGGGAGTTAATGCAATTTGATCAATCTCACGGAGAGGTAGACATGCAAATCAAACAGAGACCAAAGTGAGAAACACATCTGCATGGGTTAATAATAAACATTCAACCCCATCCATTCCATCCCACCCCTCAACTTAGGACACAAGCTCACAGCAGTCCAGCAGAACTAACAGAACTGGACCAAAGTAACCCAAACCGCCCCCAAATTAAACCAAACTTGTTGGGGTTTACCTAAAAAGAAATCAACATCAATACATAAAAGGGGGAGGGAGAGAAAGAGGGGTGCAAAAAACATTTGTTGGACAAAATTAATAATTTTATAACACAGAAATTATACGCAGCCAAATATGGGCGCATCACATGACCAAGAGTGAGAATAAAGAACCAAAAAATTAAATTCAGCCAATCAGCAAGCGTCGGATGCAGCATAGAGACCAATCAAAACAATCGCAGCACTCCCATATCAAACACATACAGAGACAGATGGGACAGGTAAGGAGTTCAGGAGAGGGATGCAGGTGAGAGAGAGAGACAGAGATACAGAGCCAGTCCACATACAGAAACAGGGAAACACAAAGATGGTGTAAGGAAGAGAGAGACATTGTCTACATAAGCAACAACAAAAATCAACAATTATTTTCTCAAAAACAAAAATAACAAATACCAAGGTGCGTCATTCAAAAAAAAAGCAATTAGATTCTGTGACCATTCTCCAAAAAATCTCCCTAAGTTGTATGTGGAGGGATAGAGGGACAGAGAGACAGAGCACCAAAGGATGGAGGGAAGAGAGAGAAGAACAATCCTCATACCCCAAAAAAGAGAAATCAAATAATACATGATACACTGCCAGGCATTATTACTGTGTCACAAACTAAGACCAGTACAGAAACTACTATACACACACAATTCAATAAAGGAAAACCAAAGAAGATAAAAGGACAGCAAAAGACAGACCAAAGGATAACCCAGTTAAAAACCCAATGTGTTTATATAAATCATTAGTTAAACCCCATATCTTTTCAGAAATGAGGCTACTCTACAAAGGAATTTACAGAACAGAATGAATCTCTGTGTGCTTTTAAATCCTTGTTGTTAATCCCATTAATATAGACTACTATACTCACTACAGAGTGGGGTGTTTTTGCTGTTATAAACTTGATTGAGTATTCTCTTAAAGTGCATTCCATAAGATTCCCTGCTACTGCTCGCAATTTTAACTTCAAAAATCCTCAAACTTTAAGAAGAGGACCAACACGATTAACACAGTTTCTCATTGTGAAGAGAAAATATGGACAGATGGATGAGCCATCTTTTCTAAACAATTACAATTTCACTTACTCCTGTGACAGATATATTTTTGACTGCTTTATGGACATACAGTGAGGGAAAAAAGTATTTGATCCCCTGCTGATTTTGTATGTTTGCCCACTGACAAAGAAATGATCAGTTTATAAATTTTAATGGTAGGTTTATTTGAACAGTGAGAGACAGAATAACAACAAACAAATCCAGAAAAACGCATGTCAAAAATGTTATAAATTGATTTGCATTTTAATGAGGGAAATCATTATTTGACCCCCTCTCAATCAGAAAGATTTCTGGCTCCCAGGTGTCTTTTATACAGGTAACGAGCTGAGATTAGGAGCACACTCTTAAGTGCTCCTAATCTCAGCTCGTTACCTGTATAAAAGACACCTGTCCACAGAAGCAATCAATCAATCAGATTCCAAACTCTCCACCATGGCCAAGACCAAAGAGCTCTCCAAGGATGTCAGGGACAAGATTGTAGACCTACACAAGGCTGGAATGGGCTACAAGACCATCGCCAAGCAGCTTGGTGAGAAGGTGACAACAGTTGGTGCGATTATTCGCAAATGGAAGAAACACAAAATAACTGTCAATCTCCCTCAGCCTGGGGCCCCATGCAAGATCTCACCTCGTGGAGTTGCAACGATCATGAGAACGGTGAGGAATCAGCCCAGAACTACACGGGAGGATCTTCTCAATGATCTCAAGGCAGCTAGGACCATAGTCAACAAGAAAACAATTGGTAACACACTACAGCGTGAAGGACTGAAATCCTGCAGTGCCCGCAAGGTCCCCCTGCTCAAGAAAGCACATATACAGTCCCGTCTGAAGTTTGCCAGTGAACATCTGAATGATTCAGAGGAGAACTGGGTGAAAGTGTTGTGGTCAGATGAGACCAAAATCGAGCTCTTTGGCATCAACTCAACTCGCCGTGTTTGGAGGAGGAGGAATGCTGCCTATGACCCCAAGAACACCATCCCCTCCGTCAAAGATGGAGGTGGAAACATTATGCTTTGGGGGTGTTTTTCTGCTAAGGGGACAGGACAACTTCACCGCATCAAAGGGACAATGGACGGGCCATGTACCGTCAAATCTTGGGTGAGAACCTCATTCCCTCAGCCAGGGCATTGAAAATGGGTCGTGGATGGGTATTCCAGCATGACAATGACCCAAAACACACGGCCAAGGCAACAAAGGAGTGGCTCAAGAAGAAGCACATTAAGGTCCTGGAGTGGCCTAGCCAGTCTCCAGACCTTAATCCCATAGAAAATCTGTGGGGGGAGCTGAAGGTTCGAGTTGCCAAACGTCAGCCTCGAAACCTTAATGACTTGGAGAAGATCTGCAAAGAGGAGTGGGACAAAATCCCTCCTGAGATGTGTGCAAACCTGGTGGCCAACTACAAGAAACGTCTGACCTCTGTGATTGCCAAAAAGGGTTTTGCAACCAAGTACTAAGTCATGTTTTGCAGAGGGGTGAAATACTTATTTCCCCCATTAAAATGCAAATCAATTTATAACATTTTTGACATGCGTTTTTCTGAATTTTTGTTGTTGTTATTCTGTCTCTCACTGTTCAAATATACCTACCATTAAAATTATAGACTGATCATGTCTTTGTCAGTGGGCAAACGTACAAAATCAGCAGGGGATCAAATACTTTTTTCCCTCACTGTAAAGCTTGTACCTTTTGTTAATGCAGAGGCGTAGCCAGAAATTGGTAGGTGGGCCTGCAGAAATTTTAATTGGCCAACAGGACCAATCCAATCTGATTGGGTGGACCTGGCAGGGCCTGGCTCCCCAGTGGGTAAGCCTGTGTCCACCCAAGCCCACAAATGCCTATGACCCTGTGTTAATGTTTCGGTTTCCATGAGTGATTCATCCTGAAGTTTCAAAATGCGAAATACATAAACATATACACTTTAGCACAGTATACTTTCATATTTAGAACATAGAAAAACACATAGAATTAGGAATTAGAATACTAGAATGGACATGAATCTTTTTATGATGGGACAAAAGCCATTTTGGTCAGGGAGTTGGTCAACCATGGTTTGCCAGTGCTGTGATAAGATCATGTAAAACAGGGATGGGCAACTGGCGGCCGCAGTCCCCCTTTTGAAGGCCCTCTGATATTTATTTGGGGGGGGGGAACTCAGTCGGGGTCTCAACTTACTGTTGTGAAGTAGAATAGTGGAATACACAAGGTGCAATTTCGAAATTTGGTTGTGCATCAACTGTTTTTATCTTGTTATGTCAGTCACTGATAGTCACTCAATTAGCCCATGTCAGCTAACATTTTTTAGATTGGTAAATTAGTCTAGCAGCCAGCTACCTAAACTTATAGTAATCAAGGTCGATTTAGAGCCCGGGGGGCACCCATTGATTTTGTTAGTCCTTCTCACTCAGATATATTAAAAACTGCAACATCTCTCTCCACCCTTTGGCAAAATGTGTAGAATTGCAGGAAATTAACTGTAAAACTGCTAATTGTCCTCTCCGCCTCAAGGCAAAATGAGTAGAATTGCACGTAATTAACTCTAAAACTTGAAAGAAATCATTACATTTGTTCTAAAATTTGAAAAATCTTCTTTCTGCCCCATGGCACATATTTTACAATGGCAGTAAACTAGCTTTAAAACAGCAACATTTTCTCTATGCCCCATGGCAAAATTTGTAGAACTGTAGAATTGCACGAAATTAACTCAAAAGCTTGGATCAACTGCAGCCCCTCATGATGAGTTGATTTTTTGTGGGCCCCACCATAGTTGCCCATCCCGGATGTAAAATAATTAATTTGAAGAATTGATCTGCACTGTATGTTTGTTAGCTAGCAAGCCAGCCAGTTTCAGAGGAATGTTTCCATAGGATAAAAAAAATTAACTGCCAATATGCCAACATTCCATTCGAACAATGCAGTCAATCCACAGCCATACACTGGCTGAAATTAGTTGATGATAGGATTTAGACAAGTTGTAAATGCAATAAATACTGATATTATATCATATAATAGCACTCAACTTCCCATGAAAACAAAATGTTTGCCATGTAATATAATATAAATAATATAATATGCCATTTAGCAGACGCTTTTATCCAAAGCGACTTACAGTCATGCGTGCATAAATTTTTTGTGTATGGGTGGTCCCGGGGATCGAACCCACTACCTTGGCGTTACAAGCGCCGTGCTCTACCAGCTAAGCTACAGAGGACTACATGTATGGTTTACATATATTTTAGAGGCTATTTATACAGAAAATTGCTATATACCTTTAAAAACAGTATTTATAATTATATCACAATATTTTAGGTTGACAATAATTTGATTACACAATTTCTGATTTATCACATACCTTACTTTAACTTTTCTGCATAAGTAAAATCTGGATTATGCCACTACAGCCATTAATTCCAATTAGACTGGTTTGGATTTCTCCCTGACCAATTTAGCTGCAATTTTAACCCCATTCTGGAACTTTGAGGGCTTATGAAATAGCCCCTCTAGTAATTGAATAAGATCTCTATGGAAAAACACACCATGTTGTAGGAAGCAATGCAGTGATCTAAACATGTCCTCCACCACCAGAGTGAGAATTACCATTCTAGCATTCTAATTCTATGCAAAAATTGTCACCCCAACACTTTTCAACAGTGAATCTTACGGCTTGCACAAACTGAGATGGATTTCATTCTACTGCCACTCCATTTTGGACTATGTGCAAGTACAAGTTCAACTTGATTGGATTGATTAATTATTGTACTTTCCCATCAGCATAACTGATGGGTCATGTTTGAAAATGGTAACTGTAATTTCTGTGCTACTTTCTATGTTTGCCTGAAAGCAGACAAGCCACATGTTGTGCATTAGGATTTAAAGCTTCAATATGTAACTTTTTGGGTGACCCGACCAAATTCACATAGAAATTCTCATTGAAAGCAAGTCTAAGAAGCGGTAGATCTTTTCCATGTACGCTATTTCTATGCTTCCCGTTCTTCAGTTTAGTTTGAGTCTTTAACTTTCAGTTTTGTACACCAGCTTCAAACAGCTGAAAATACAATATATTTTCGTTATTGAAAATATATTTCACAGCGGTTTAGATGGTACAATGATTCTCCACACTATAGATCGCTTGTTTGTCACATAAACTGAAATTAGGCTAACTATTAGAATTTTTGCAACCAGAAAATGGCAAAGCGATTTCGGGATATTGCACATTTACACTTGACATAGGCCCTCCCATGAATCTGAAACCCACCCAACACTGGTGACAAAGAAAAGTTACTCAAAATATTTATTTTCCCCTTAACTAACATTGACTGAAGCAGCTGAAGGGGATGATAACACAATTGAACAGGAGCCTCCCAGAGAGCCATGGGTTATTGTCATTACTGGTGATTACAATTAATTAGGAAAAATATACATACAATGAAGAATTAATCAAATGGGTTCTGGTCAGCCATGTCATTGCAAAGAGGAGGATGATTAAACTTGGACATTCCCGGGGAGGTGTTAATGAGAGGAGAGGAGGGGAGGGGGAGGGTGTGGGGTGGATCCATTATTATTACTAGTTGGACCAGGCTGTCAATGGGCTGTGTGTCTGTGTCTGTCTGTGTGTCTGTGTCTGTCGGTGTGTGTGTGTGTGTGTGTGTGTGTGTGCCTCATCACTGCTACCTTCCCTATCAATACAGGCCCCATCATAACAGGGACTTATCCTCTGGATAGCTGGGAGATCAGAACAATGCTATGCTGTAGCTAGGCTACCATACATTGGATTGATTTGTAATATACAATACAAAGATGCTGTGGACATAACTAAAGCATGCAACTACTGTATGTCTTGCTCCCAGCATCTACTACCACTAAGCTAATTGACAGATTTGAACTAGCCAAATTAACGGTTTCTTTAGAAATATTCAAAACAATGTGTGATTTTGTGTCTATTGGCTTTTTCAAGGGTGGGGTGGGGGTCAGATCAGCGATTATGTCATTTATACACAACTTACCGTTGCCGAAGAAACAGCGTGAGGACACGCGAGTGGTTACCGTGGAGACTGACAACACACATAGAAGTCATCAGGGAAACAGAAAAAATATAATAACAAATAAATAAACCAACAAACAACCCAATAAATTAAAAGAAAAATCCCCCCAATGTGAAATAAAAATGGGGATAACAGTTGAAAGCAGTGAGAGTTTTTGAGAGAAAGAGAGAAAGTGAGAGAGAAATCATCTAAAATGAGTTTCTGCTCAATGCATGAGCATCTTTCCATTTACTTGTGAAGAGAGAGATCGACGGACTGGAGGGGTGCTTCTTTCAACTTATGCAAATTATAGTGGTCATAAGAGAGGAGTAAGAGACACAAAAACCAGGTCGACCACTTTCGTATTAAGAGATTGGCTTAATTGCGTCTGAAAATAGGTCTCCCACGGTCAAGAGTGACAGTATAAATACTTAAGTGAAATGTAGCGTAAAATGATTCTTAGTAAAAGGCGACGTGGGCAGGATTCATATTTTGATCTGCAGAGGGGGGTAATTGTATAAAAAAAATTACTTTGGAACATTTAGCTCCACCATGAATAACAACAAAATAACTAGAAAAAAAGAGAGGATGGGGGTAAGGGACTAAAGAAATATAACACGTGAAAAGAAATACAATGAGAGGTATTACACACACAGGGGCACGTAGACAAGACAAGAGGGTGAGGACCAGGGAGTGTCACACAGAGAAACACATAACAGTGGAGAAACAAAGGAAGACAAACTCGACTGGCATGGACAGAATGGGAGAGTGAAAGAGAGAGAGAGAGAGAGAGAGAGAGAGAGAGAGAGAGAGAGAGAGAGATGGAGCAGCCTGTGGTCTGGGAGAAAGAGAGAGGAGTGGAAAGGGAACAGTTCATACTCCCTGTCCCCTTTCCTTTTGCCCTGCTCTCACATCAACACACACACACACACACACATACATACAACCACACCAATCCATTCACAGGTTCACCCCTTTTTCTCTGTCAATCATGCAAAGTATCTGAAACAAACAACAACCATGACTAAATCCAAAGCTAAGCCCAGTTGATCACAAACAGCCCATTTATAGCAGTAATACACTTCTGGGGCGCAGAGTGATCGCAGCCTTCTTTTGATTTGAGCCAATTCACATCTAAAGCTCAATTAAAAGACCTGGTGTTGAAAAAGGATTCAAATCAATGCCAGGATAAAATGTCAAGTCTGATTGGTTTTCTTGAAAAACATGACCCTTTTCTTTAAAAGACTGACAAAACGTATTCAAATGGAGGCTGTGAGCGGTTTGCCACCCGCAGTAGTGTAGCGTACATCTATCACTGATTGAGAACGGATCAGCCATGCAGGATCAGATGAACAGCACCAGTAAGTCAGTACTTATCACGCTCATTTCTCTCTTTAGTCTGAGACTCAGGCTCATGCAGTGGTGATATGGTTGGTCTCGGAGTGAGGAGCTCTCCTCTCTACGACCCTGTGTCTGATGAGATGCATGCAGACTCAAGAGCACCAGGGGACGAGACGTCGCTCGTTCTCATTATTACCACTACTGGGGTGATAGTCTACACCTTCACATTCTACTGCATCTAATGTCTGTCTAAAACTCTGCGCCACGGAATAATCACTTCCCATCACACCAACACGTCAACAAGAGCGGCATGCTTCAGGGTGAGAGAGACACCTACACGTTCAATACACATTTACTACTACAGTACTTCAGGGTGGGAAATGTGGTGTGACAGCACAATGAAAATACTTAAAGGGCTTTATCCGTCAAATGTCGGGGTATCCCACAGTCAAATGTCTTAAATGTCACTTTCAAAACATCAGTGTGATGAGTTGCTTGATGGCATATAATTGTCACTGCCTGGAAATTGATTAAATGTCTATGGGGTGTGATGTCAATGTCTTTAGTTAGAGTGCTTTTTGTGGAATACCCTTTGATATGAGGAGGACACACACAAACACAGACTGATGGAGGAGATGCATGGTGTGTGCATACTTAGACACAGAGTAGTGGAGTGGAGACACAAACAGCAGGAAGACTAGTGAATTGGACCACTTACATGGGTACATTGGACGCGCACAGGAAACTGACTTCTTCAAAGCGCAGAGTTTTATTCCAGACAAAAAGAAGTACACTTCGATGTAATAGAATAGGTCACTGCAGAGATCAATACTACACTCTATGTAGAACCAATAGCCATGCACACTTAGGATTCCAAACTAACTAGCTAGGAGAAAAATCACTACAGATTCCCATGCACTGACAGACTTCAGTCAACAACATGAAATAAATCCTTTAATCCAATCAACAACTATTGCCTTGTTTTGTTTTATGGATAGACAGACCTTCATAAAAGTAGCAAGGCATTTTCAACTTTCAGAACACGTCATGCTAAACAACCAAAAGTCCACATCACTATCACCAAAATCATCTAAAAGTCTTAACAAAATAGCCAATATAAAAGACATGCAAGAAATCAGACTGTCCACACTAGTGCCGCAGTGACAGCCCATGTTAGAACACCATAGTATTATCATGCACACATACTTCCAATAAATCCCATGCAAAAGGATAGCAAACAGATAATATTCACACTCCTGATTTCAAAAACAATCTGGTAAAATACTACCATGGTATATCTTTCAGAGTTTCCTAAGCAAAACAAGGTGTAATCTAATCCTAGCCTAGTACGGGGGCAACTAAAACTGACCATTCCCCATTCCAACAACTAAACATTCCCTATGTCAGAACATTGCCTCTAAGCTTAGCCAGTTTTTAATTAGTATCTTCACATTTGTTAGAATAAAGGCCATTGTTTAAAAAAAAATCTGAAATTGTATGACCAATGACTAAGCTAGGGTTGCAAACAACTTAATATGCCATTTAACTTCTAGGAGAAAGAAGAACCGTCACATTGCATTGCCTCAAAAGGAATGCTGGGCTTTTCCTTCGGTGTTGAATGAGCATATAAATCCAGAACAACCTTTATTTGCCCTTAGTCTGTACGGCTGTTCTAACCCATGCACTAGTCAAACAGACAAACCTGATGACACACACTCCTGTTGACCCATGCAGTTTACAAAGGACTGGCCACAGCGTCAGATAATACAACTACTGTCACACATGCAGCAATGATAAAAGGTGAAGAGGAGTGAGAGAAACTGCCCTACAATTAAAGTGATAAAGATCATGCATGAAACAAGAAGATACTACAAAGACTACAGAGACAGAGGTTACAGAACTACCAGGGCCAAACAAATAGGTTGTTGATTTATATAAGTTTAACTGATGCAGGTTTTCATTGGGCTCCATCAGTATCCATTCAACTTGCTGATTGACTGAAGGTGAAGTTTAGGGCTTATAGACCATTGGATGCAGGTGTCATTCAGAACCAGATGTTGGAGAGTTGCAGATGAATCCCAGGCGGGACCAGCCATCACCATCATGCAGGACACAACTACCACAGTAAACCACAGCAAGGAGGCAGGAGCCCATGCAGAATTGTGATTGGCTAAGAACCTGGCTTATAATAGATCTGCTCCAGAGATGGGTAGGATAGCACTGGCACGCAAACTGACAATATTTCAAAGAAAAACATGCATCTTCTCAGCTTCTCCCCAACCCTGAAACAATCACATACGAGCCACACTTTCATTAAAAATAGAATTGTGAAAGGAGGGAGTTTAATATCAAATATATGCCGTAGTTTTTTTACAGATGGAGAGTAGAGGAGTGCATGCATTGTGCTGCATGCTGGAGGCCAGGCGCCATAAGCTTGTCACAACCACTTTGCAGCACGGGAAAAAAAGGAACATTCTAGATTAGGGACTAAGATATGAGCAACCCGGCTACAATCGGCCATGCATCATCGTCTCATCATGTTCTCCTAATGTCCCGCGGTTCCAGCAACAGAGAAAGATGATTTAGATTGTATTTTGAAATCAAAGGCAGTGGAAGCTATAATAAGAAATAAGAAATGGTGCAAGACAGAACCGAGACCTAAACGATGCAGAGAGGAAACTTCCCAGCATGCCTTGAGGTGTCCCAACTCTCCCCACGCCCCAAATGAACCAGGGAACAAGACAACCCCCCCCAAAAAAATTTAACGGCAGCAAACTATCTGGGGGTACCAGCAGAGACCACATCAGAGCATGTCAGTGTAAAAGGATGGCAGCTAGCGGAATCAGTGTACAGGCAGAGGAACAATGGCAGTAGGAGGAGATGGGTTAAATTACCTCTATCTTGCGACCTTCCACTAGCGTGCCGTGAAGCCTTTCCCGGGCTTTCTCCGCATCGGCGCTGGTCTCAAACGTGACAAAGCCAAAGCCCTGGGGTAGACAGACAGAGGGGAAAGAGGAACACCACAAAGACACCGTAAGGAGAGAGGTGGAAGAAACATACTGGTTGTTTTATAGAAAATCAAAGTTAGCTAGTTTCACTCATTTCATTACACATTTACTGAACGGGTATCCAGTTGTAATCACTGGTTTATACAGTTGTTTGTTCTAGAACTGATACGGTGGTTACTGATTAGTGAAGGGTTGGGCAAATGGAATTTTGAAATTCAACGGAGGGCCGCACAGATTTTCTTGTGACCAATTTGCTTGTCAAAATCAATTTCAGGCCAGAAAAAGGGCAGTTATTACAAAATATATAGGTCCATTATAATTTCGACATACTTTCAATCTAGTTTTAGACGTTCAACAGCGGCCTGGAGTGTTCTTTTTACCCATAATACTACCCTGTTGTTTATACTATCAGTGCAGGTCAGTAAGACACAGTGCAGTGTAGAAAATGTATCATTTAGACACAGTCCTGTAAAGTTACATTTGACTTTTTCATCATAATAATTTCCCCAGTGGTGGGACTGAGGACATGTTACCATCTCACTCACCTTTGAGCCCCTCTCATTGAAAATGATCTCAACATCAATAATCTTCCCAAATTGCTGAAAATCAACAAACACAAGAAATTAGGATACAAACCAAAATTGCATTATGTACTCTGTGTAATTAATTGACAATCAGGGTTGAACTAAACCTGCAGCACACTAGGAGGCAGTATTGGACCAAAATAAACTCAATCAAATTGCACCTACCTTCTATTGTCTCCATTTCTATCCCTTTAATACGTTACTACATGCCTTCCTTTCCTCACTCATTCACTAACTACTGACTACCTCTCTATGGCTCTCATGGCCCTGTAATAGAGCAAATCTAAGGATATGAGAGTTCCTCCCTTTGTGACTGTCTGGCCCTTTGTTCTTCTCAACACCCAGTCTGACACCAACCATCAATTAAACAACAGAAGGGATTTACTCCTCATCTCAAAGGGCAACAAGGATGTTCCCAGATTCTTACCCCAAACATCTGCCTGAGGTCAGGGTCTCGGAAGCGGAAGGGGATGTTGGAGACGTGAAGTCGTTTTGGGGTTCCTTTGGCCTCTGAGGCGTCAGCCCCGGATACTCCTCCTGCTAATTCTACTGCCAAGCACTGCCCCACTCCATCTACCTGTCCTGGGGACACCTCTGTCTGCTGGGGGAGAGAGGAGAGAGAGAGAGAGAGAAAGAGAGAGGCTGATAAATGGAATGAACCGAGTACTCTCGAGCATTGTCGGGACAAATGCAGAGAGTGAGCCTAACAACAAAACCAACCATAACACTCACCGGGGTGGGTAAGATGTTGGGAGTGGTGGCTGAGCCATTTGTTCCAGCCCCTGAATCCGATGGCCCCTGCCCACCTGCACCAAACAAAGCACCGCCAAACTCTGTCCCCAGGCCGTTCTGCGGAGGGGGTGGTGGAGGGAACGCTGAGAAGGGCGGGGGCACCAGCCCCTCCTGGCCCCCCGTTGAATCTTGAGAACCCTGAAGGAGAGGAGAAGACAGGGTTAATACTGGTAGGCATGACTGTACTGTACCGTTCAGATGGGGGCAGGGAGAGAGACTAGAACGAGGGTTAAAAACACAGCTTAAATTTCACCCACCCTCCTACTCCGTCTCTCTCTCCATATCTCTGACAGCAGAGCGTTTCAGTCAGCCTACCATGAAATATTCACTGCAACCACATCTATTATTGACAGTCACAAAATCTGATCCACACACACTGCTACACAAACATGCTCACTATCCATGTACACGCATATCCAGACAATATTTACAATGTTTTTTTGCCTGTTATACCCTGTGAAAACAGATACTGCTATCCTATTTAGTTACACTTGATATGAATTCATATCATAAGCAGTTGGGAGACAGCTCCAGGCCATTGCCACAGCACTGTTACTATGCGGTCTTCATGATAAGCACGGTAATGGATTGTAGCGCTGGCCGGTCACGATTTAAAAAAAGGTGTCAGTTATGTGTTTTGGTATGGTGACACTGTGATATAGCACTCTTCAGTCACACACTCAAGGACATCCTGTAATAACTTCAAAAACACCCCAACTGTGCTCATAAAGAGCTCAGTAAAAGCCTGTAGGGAGGCAGGAGTGGGGGGGAGAGAAGCGCCATTTTGTTTCGGGCCATGAAACTGCTTCGTGGCCTTCCCGGCATGATGACAGCATCCAATACCATTAAAACAGGCCAGTCAGTCAGTCAGCCAGCCAGGCCTAGGCGAGGTGACACCCAGGCTCCAGACAGCCTTTTTAATTACCAGGGAAACTAAGTTGCGGTGCAGTAAAGCAAATGAGGATTCACTAATCCCAGAGACTGCAGACTTCTCATCTTGAAACGACAGTGGAAAGAACCGTCCCAGCTACTGTTAAATCCCCTTTACTAGATAAGGAGGAGTGAGCTTTCGGTTCTGTGCCTCCAAGATAACGAGTGCAACAAAAGTAGGTTTAATTCAGAACAGGGTGGAAAAACTGTTCTACTCCTATATTCCACCAGCCACTTCTTATATATTCCAGTTCATATTAATCGCTTATGAGGCTGATTGCATACTGCATTCATTGCAATGCCAATAACTTAATTAATAACAATAGCACAAACGCCACAATCCTGCATAAAACGGGGAGGATGGTTAAATAAAGGAGGATTCCAAATAGGTTAAATGTAGGGAATTAAAGACCCCTTCCTCCTGTAAAGACATGTCATCCATAAACATGCACAAGCCTGTAACAAGCCAGTAAAGGGTGCTTCTCATAGTCTGAGTCACAGGGACCAAATCCAAATCTGTGTTGGAGGCTCAGAGGATGGGGGTGGGGTGGAAGAGTAGTGGGTGTTTCTAACAGTACAGTATCTCGATCATGTGAGTACTGGAATGGATATTTAGGCTACTCACTGGTATCCACTGATGGATGGACAAAGCTAAAAAAATTAAAATAAATAAAGAGAGAAGGTACTGGCTGGGGCCTGGTAGCACTCAACACATTTGTCAACTGGACATTCCTGCCACACTGACTGAGAGGTAACAGTAACACTGCCCTAAACGGCAGTATCTCACACACAGAGCAGGAGAGGAGGGAGAGAGAGTCAAAGAGAAAGGAGGGAGACGGTATTATAAAAGGGAGTCATGCTGTGTTGCAAAAAGGAAAGGATAAAATAATATCTGGAAAAACATTGTATTAAAAACTGAAACTGAATTATCAAATTGTTTACACATTTCAGGAGACAGAGGGGGTTGTACAGTCAATTGTATAATATTTCACAAATATGTATATCTGTATACAATACAGCATATCATAACTCACTAGTAAGCCACTAGGTGATGTTCAAAAGCAATGCAGGAATTAATATAAAATAGTCTAAGCATAACAAATCTCATTTGACCACTAGGTACCCTTTCAATATAACTTCAGAATTACTCTTCTGCATAAACGTATATAACACAATATTAAATGCACCATCTGAATTACAACAGGCTAAACTCTGCATCCCTCTTTCTCTTCACGCACGGCGGCGGTAGTACAGAAGTGTTACCTGAGACACCATAGGTTTTTCCATACACCAAGAGGACCGGGGGAAGAAAGAGGGCTTGCAATGTGGGTCAAAATATTCAGCGAACCTTGCGAGAGTGCATGTGTTAAAATGTGTGCAGTGATTGCAGCGTAATAAAATAATTATAATTAAATTGCACAGGAGACAGTCAGTGAAGAGCGTTAGTAGACTACAGTAATCTCTTTAACCAGTTAGTTAGTCTAATCCCAATCCGTTTATCATGGCAGAATAACTGAATGACCACTATTAATTTCCAGCCTACTGTGACGCATTGCTTTTCATTAAATATGCCGCCTCTTTCCCCCTTTCTCTCCAATGCAGTAGTACGCTCCTCTTCCTTTTTCTGCAGCTGGAGAAGTAGATATGCTTTCCCTCTCCTTTTTCCTCTCCTTCTTCGCCCTCCCCTTCTTTCTCCCTCCTCGCTTGATGAAATCCAGACGAGGGTTTCTACCTCTGCCCCCCCAAGTCAGTCAAAGCCACCGCCGCTACGAAACGTGACCCATGGATCCCAAGAGCCAGTCAAGCATAGCGCTGTAGCCGCCTCCCATCTCCATGTAAGGGCGCCTATGTGCTGAAACCCTGTCACTCCTTCAGGGTTGTCAACCAATGAAAATCACAACACATTATATACAGCCTATCCCTCCACGGTACATTAACAGCTAATTGGCTTAAACCCTACAGGTACCACAAGCAAAATAACACATGGCAATTCATTTAAGGGTAACAGAGCATTGGACTCTTAACAAAATAGTTGGTCAGTTTCTAAAGGTCCGGCGGTAGTATAGGCTATTGTATTCACTGACTCACTCAATATTACATAAATGTATCAAATAGATCAGAGGTTGTTGTTGGCCATGAAGGATGGGACCATGCAAGGCCAGTTGGATGTTCAGTCATACCACACTCTGATTCTGAAAGCCTGGCTGGACCAGTCTCACAGGACACCTTTAAAGACTTCCCTCAGCAGCCTCTCCATTATATACTCCTACAGACTGCACAACGTGAGCCATGTCTACTACGGCTCCAACACCATGGTGGCCATACACAGTCCCAAAACTCTGAAAGATGTCTGGTATGGTATGGTGGAGGAGCAAACCTCATCCCTGACACTTAACCTTTGCAAAGTTCACTGACATGACTCTCCTCATCCTTCAGTCTCTCTTTGAAACGCTGCTCTAATCAACCCAGCAGCCTAAGACATAGTCCCCTGTAGCTCAGTTGGTAGAGCATGGCGCTTACAACGCCAGGGTTGTGGGTTCGTTTCCCACGGGGGGCCAGTATGAAAATGTATGCACTCACTAACTGTAAGTCACTCTGGATAAGAGCGTCTGCTAAATGACTAAAATGTAAAAATGTACGGGGATGAATTAGTGTATCTGGGAGGATTAACATCCATGCCCAATTGCTGTTAAAGGTTTCCCACAATTTTTGATTGATTCAGCCACCAACACTAGTGAGGATTGCCTCTATTTCAGCCCAGAGAAGAAGACAAGAGAATAAACGCTGCTGCGCCATGTGTCCATTGAACTGAACCAGCTCCGTCAGCCGATAGTGGGGGAAGGGGCTTAAGGAGCCTCTGAGACTCAACACTGCACTGCAGCAGAACTGGCCATTGTTTCTGTCAGTCACAATAGTGCATGTGTGCAAATTAACATACTTGCTGTGCTGTCTATCCAAAGCTCAATGTTGTTCTGCATGTCCCTTGAGCCAGCTGGATTGTCAATACTGCAGGTTTAGATAGATGGGCAGAGTGAGGAGCAGTAAGCCTGTAGTGGAGACGGATGTCTCAGAGTGCATTAGTGCTGCAATACTGTCTGCCAGTTCTGCAGCAGTTTGGTTGGTGCAAATGTGAAGCAGCAGGTAAGTCGCTTACCCCTGGGGGTGAACGCTTGGGTGGGGCTCTGCAAAATACTTTCAATTCCTGCCTTCCCTTTCTAAACCAAGCAGGGTGGCTGCAGTAATGGAGGTGATGCAGCAAAATACACCACCATCAAACCATTTCTCAGAACCCGGCTGGTTGCTGTGTTTGCACTTTGCTTGGTTGCTTAATAGCAAAGCTGTTAGTTAAATTGATGGGGTAGCAAACACAGCATTTATAACCCTAACACACTCACAAGCATACACTTTAATCTGGGTTATAATGAAGAAATGTCAACTAAAAGAAGGCATTTTCTTAACCTCACTTCTCTGGAGTTAAAAGATATTGGGGAGATTCCTGCTGCTAACTGTCCAATCAGCACCCAGAGCACAGAACCTCACAGCACCCCATCCAGTATTGTGGCAGGAGGAGAGGGGTGGCGGAGGAAAGGGGAGGCTGGGTTGTACCAACAGAGAAAATTTGAGGGGAAAGAGTAACAACTGTTTCTTGGCACCTGTCTCTTTCACTCAGCAGACGGGGGGACGGGGGGGTTAAACAGCAAAGACAGCTGGGAAGACAACAAAGAATTGCTGTAGCACTCTCTCCTTCTTCCTCATTCCAACAGCCCCCCCCTCTCTGCACCCCCTGGACTAACATGATGTTCTGTAGAGTCAGCATGGCCGCAACGTGCGACATACACACAGCTCAACACTGCTAATTTACAGAGACATTTGCAGAAGCCTGTACATCCTTGAGGGCCCTGATGCACAGACATGACCACAGAACATGTTGGGGCAGCAGGCTCATTAGAACATGTACACAGTTAACCCTTCTTGCTGCCAGTAACACATCTACATATTTAAATGAAAAAACAAGTTATATTACATAAGTCGTTACACAATACCAGTCACAAATCACTGAGCGTTCACTGAGTGTCTAGGCTATGTGCATTTATTTGTGGTAAAAGAGAAACAACAGTATAACTCCATGCAGCAATCTGAGGCCTTGCCTTGTGCAACGTATCAAAACTAGCTAGGTAAACATCTTTAGATGTTCCAGGTCTAAACCTGCTACACTGGATAGGAGCATACAGAAAACTATGATGTTAACTCACCGGCAACACCGCAGGATAGTACAGCCCCATCATTGTCTGTACGGGAAGGAAGAAATGCCTCAAGTCTCTCCTCTCTTTCTCTCTATTCCGCTCTGAATGTGGTCTGTTACCATCCGCCGGGAAGCACCTTCTGTCCACGTCTCTCACAGATTCAAATTCTCCCTCGCTCTCCGCCAGTGTTCCCCCTTCCCTTAGCACCAAGCAAGCCTTGTGTCCTTGTCACTACCTTATTTTCTGTTTGCCCCCTTGTCAGTTTTCTCCTCTTTGACAGCTCTCGAGTCTCTTCTCTTCTTCCTCTGACGTGTGTCACTTCTCACTCAAACTACCTCTCCTGCTCTGCTCTGTCATGGCTTCTGCATGTTCCATCCCCCTTCAAACTTTCCCTCTCTCTGAGCCTGGCTGGGTCCCTCCTATCTATCAGTCTCTCCATCCCCTCCCCTCTCCTCTCTGGTTAGGTACTGACAGGTTAGGAAGGAAGGAGCTGCTGTTTGGCAGCCCTGAGTAGAAGACGCTCCGTTTCACACTGTAACGCTACCCACTGCATTGCAGGTTTTTTTAATCATTTATTTATTGGATGGCAGCTTGTCAACCCCATGTTAGGCTCGCAGGCAGCTCTCCCTCACCTCCCCATGTTCATTACCCAGAGAGGAAACAGCTTCAAACTGCTACGGCCCCATTCTACACCTCCACAACATGTATATTTATTACTCTGCATTGCGCTTTTTCATTTCCTACACTACAGTATTGTTGGGGTTCTATGGGAGAGAGGAGTGCAGCTATGCCAGTATGCAGACATCTGCTGAGGTTGGCTACTACAGAGGGGAGAGAGAGATGGAGAGAGGGAGGGGAGCGAGGGAGGGAGAGAGGGACCAAAAGAGGTGATGGGAGGTGATGGGAAAGGGGTAAAAGAGGGGGTGAGAGAGGCAGTGGATGCGAGCGAGAGATAACGGGATAGAGATAAAAGGATAAAGGGATGGGGAAAGAGCGAGGGATGACGGGATTAGGGTGTAAGTGAGGAGGATGAGAGGATGATCTAAGGATTAACTACACAGACTGAACACACTGATAAACACACAGATGCACAGCCATATTTATTGTGCACCCTGGCAGGCACACAAACATGCTTTCAAACAAAGGGCTATTTCCATCACACTCTCTCTCTCACACACATACAATCAAACAATGCCCCTCCCCCACCAAAATAGATCATCATAAGGCCATACATATAGGGATACACTGATATGGGCATTCTGGGCTGATACAATAGTCCTAATCAATATTCTCTTGTCCATAATGGATTATATATCGATATGGAAATATTGATCTGAAGGCCAATGTATGCATCCCTACATACCAACAAACAATACATAACTCTACTAATTAGGTAGGTTGATTGAATTTATTAGACTATTAAAAGTAGTAGGCTGCTCCAACCGGAGAGGTTCTGCTGGCCTGAGTTAGAATACCTCATGATAAGCTGTAGACCATACTATTTACCAAGAGAGTTTTCATAAATTTTTCTTAACTGGCTATTTACCACCACAAACCGATGCTGGCACGAAGACTGCACTCAACGAGCTGTATAGGACCATAAGCAAATAAGAAAATGCTCATCCAGAGGCGGTGCTCCTAGTGGCCGGTGATTTTAACGCAGGAAAACTGAAATCCGTCTTACCCAATTACTACCAGCAATTCACCTGAACTAGAAGCGAAAAAACTCTAGATCACCTTTACTCCACACACAGAGATGCATAACAAAGCTCTCCCTCCCTCTCCATTTGGCTAATCTGACCATAACTCTATCCTCATGATTCCCGCTTACAAGCAGAAACTCAAATAAGAAGTACCAGTGACGCGCTCAATACGGAAGCAGATGCTAAGCTACAGGACTGTTTCGCTAGCACAGACTGGAATATGTTCCGTGATTCATCCGATAACATTCAGGAGTTTACCACATCAGTCACTAGCTTCATCAATAAATGCATCGATGACGTCGTCCCCACAGTGACTGTATGTACATATCCCAACCAGAAGCCATGGATTACAGGTAACATCCGCACTGAGTTAAAGGCTAGAGCTGCCACTTATAAGAAATCCCACTACGCCCTCCGACAAACCATCAAACAGGCAAAGCGTCAATACAGGTCTAAGATCGAATCCTACTACACCGGCTCTGATGCTCGTCGGATGTGGCAGGGCTTGCAAACTATCACGGATTACAAAGGGATGCGAGCCTACCAGACGAGCTAAATGCCTTCTATGCACCGAACCATGCGTGAGAGCACCAGCTGATCCGGACGACAGTGTGATCACGCTCTCCGTAGCCGATGTGAGTAAGACCTTTAAACAGGTTAACTTTCACAAGGCTGCAGGGCTAGACAGATTACCAGGACGTGTACTCAAAGCATGCGCTGACCAACTGGCAAGTTTTTTCACTGACATTTTCAACCTATTCCTGACCTGGTCTGTAATACCAACTCGTTTCAAGCAGACCTCCATAGTCCCTGTGCCCAAGAACACCAAGGTAACCTGTCTAAATGACTAATCGCCCCGTAGCACTCACATCTGTAGCCATGAAATGGTTTGAAAGGCTGGTCATGGCTCACATCAACACCATGAACCCAGACACCCTGGACCCACTCAAATTCACATTCCACCCCGACGGGATCCACAGATGACGCAATCTCTATTGCACTCCACACTGCCCTTTTCCACTTGGACAAAAGGAACATATACAGTTGAAGTTGGAAGTTTGCATACACCTTAGACAAATACATTTAAACTCAGTTTTTCACAATTCCTGACATTTAATCCTACTAAAAATTCCCTGTTTTAGGTCAGTTAGGATCACCACTTTATTTTAAGAACGTGAAATGTCAGAATAATAGTAGAGAGAATTATTTATTTCAGCTTTTATTTCTTTCATCACATTCCCAGTGGGTCAGAAGTTTACATACACTCAATTAGTATTTGGTACTAATTGAGTTTGCCTTTAAATTGTTTAAATTGTTTAAATTGCCTTTAAATTGTTTAACTTGGGTCAAACGTTTCGGGTAGCCTTCCACAAGCTTCCCACAATAAATTGGGTGAATTTTGGCCCATTCCTCCTGACAGAGCTGGTGTAACTGAGTCAGGTTTGTAGGCTTACTTGCTCGCACACGCTTTTTCAGTTCTGCCCACAAATGTTCTATAGGATTGAGGTCAGGTCTTTGTGATGGCCACTCCAATACCTTGACTTTGTTGTCCTTAAGCCATTTTGCCACAAATGTGGAAGTATGCTTGGGGTCATTGTCCATTTGGAAGACCCATTTGCGACCAAGCTTTAACTTCCTGACTGATGTCTTGAGATGTTGCTTCAATATTTCCACATAATTTTCCTTCCTCATGATGCCATCTATTTTGTGAAGTGCACCAGTCCCTCCTGCAGCAAAGCACCCCCACAGCATGATGCTGCCACCCCCGTGCTTCACGGTTAAGATGGTGTTCTTCGGCTTGCAAGCGACCCCCTTTTTCCTCCAAACATAACGATGGTCTTTATGGGCAAACAGTTCAATTTTTGTTTCATCAGACCAGAGGATATTTCTCCAAAAAGTACATTCTTTGTCACCATGTGCAGTTGCAAACCGTAGTCTGGCTTTTTTATGGCGGTTTTGGAGCAGTGGCATCTTCCTTGCTGAGCGGCCTTTCAGGTTATGTTGATATAGGACTTGTTTTACTGTGGATATAGATACTTTTGTACCTGTTTCCTCCAGCATCTTCACAAGGTCCTTTGCTGTTGTTCTGGGATTGATTTGCACTTTTCGCACCAAAGTACGTTAATCTCTAGCCTCCTGTAGCTCAGTTGGTAGAGCATGGCACTTGCAATGCCAGGGTTATGGGTTCAATTCCCATGGGGGGCCAGTATGAAAAATGCATGCACTCACTAACTGTAAGTCGCTCTGGATAAGAACGTCTGCTAAATGACTAAAATGTCAAATGTAAAAAAAAAAAGAGACAGAACGCATCTCCTTCCTGAGCGGTATGACGGCTGCGTGGTCCTATGGTGTTTATACTTATAATACTATTGTTTGTACAGATGAACGTGGTACCTTCAGGCGTTTGGAAATTGCTCCCAAGGATGAACCAGATTTGTGGAGGTCTACAATTTTTTTCCTAAGGTCTTGGCTGATTTCTTTTGATTTTCCCATGATGTCAAGCAAAGAGGCACTGAGGTAGGCCTTGAAATACATCCACAGGTAGACCTCCAATTGACTCAAATGATGTCAATTAGTCTATAAGAAGCTTCTAAATCCATTACATCATTTTCTGGAATTTTCCAAGCTGTTTAAAGGCACCGTCAACTTAGTGTATGTAAACTTCTGACCCACTGGAATTGTGATACAGTGAATTATAAGTGAAATAATCTGTCTGTAAACAATTGTTGGAAAAATGTATTGTATCATGCACAAAGTAGATGTCCTAACCGACTTGCCAAAACTATAGTTTTTTAACAAGAAATTTGTGGAGTGGTTGAAAAACGAGTTTTAATGACTCCAACCTAAGTGTATGTAAACTTCCGACTTCAACTGTACGTAAGAATGCTGTTTATTGACTATAGCTCAGCATTCAACACCATAGTGCCCTCCAAGCTCATCACTAAGCTAAGGACCCTGGGACTGAACACCTCCCTTTGCAACTGGATATCCTGACGGCCACCCCCAGTTGGTGAGGGTAGGCAACAACACATCCACCACGCTGACCCTTAACACGGGGGCCCATCAGGGGTGCGTGCTTAGTCCCCTCCTGTATTCCCCATTCACCCACGACTGCATGGCTGCGCACGACTCCAACACAATCAATAAGATTGCTGACGACGCGATAGAATGGCGCCGGAGAAGATGGCTGCCGTTTTACAGCCCTCTAACCAATTGTACTATTATGTGTGTTTTTCCGCGTTATTTGTAATTTATTCTGTACATAATGTTTCTGCCATCGTCTCTTATAACCAAAAAGAGCTTCTGGATATCAGGACAGCGATTACTCACCTCGTATTGGATGAAGATTTTTTCTTCAACAAGTCGGATGCGAAGGATATCCTACAGACACCCGACAAGGCCCAAATCCCTGTCATTCGCATGAGAAAGAGACAGAGATATCGTGGACGTAGGTCGGGGTGCCTTGTAAGGATCCGACGGCGAGCGAGTAAACAGCCTCTTCCATCAATCCTATTAGCCAATGTTCAATCATTTGAGAATAAATTAGATGACCTAAGATTACGGTTATCCTACCAACGGGACATTAAAAACTGTAATATATTATGTTTCACAGAGTCGTGGCTGAACGACGACATGGACATACAGCTAGCGGGCTATACGCTACATCGGCAGGATAGAACGGCTGACTCCGGTAAGACAAGGGGTGGCGTTCTGTGTATATTTGTAAACAACAGCTGGTGCACAAAATCAAATACTAAGGAAGTCTCGAGGATTTGCTCGCCTGAGGTAGAGTATCTTATGATAAGCTGTAGACCACACCATTTACCAAGAGTTTTCATCTATATTTTTCATAGCTGTCTATTTACCACCACAAACCGATGCTGGGATTAAGATTGCACTGAATGAGCTGTATAAGGCCATAAGTGAACAGGAAAACGCTCATCCAGAGGCGGCGCTCCTAGTGGCCGGGGACTTTAATGCAGGGAAACTTAAATCAGGTCTACCTAAGTTCTACCAGCATGTTAAATGTGCAACCAGAGGAAGAAAACTCTAGACCACCTTTACTCCACACACAGAGACGCATACAAAGCTCTCCCTCGCCCTCCATTTGGCAAATCTGACCATAACTCTATCCTTCTGATTCCTGCTTATAAGCAAAAACTAAAGCAGGAAGCACCTGTGGTTAATAAGAAAGTGCTCAGATGACGCAGATGCTAAGCTACAGGACTGTTTTGCTAGCACAGACTGGAACATGTTCTGGGATTCTTCAGATAGCATTGAGGAGTACACCACATCAGTCACTGGCTTCATCAATAAGTGCATCGATGACGTCATCCCCACAGTGACCGTACGTACATACCCCAACCAGAAGCCATGGATTACAGGCAACATCCGCACTGAGCTAAAGGGTAGAGCTGCCGCTTTCAAGGAGCGGGACTCTAACCCGGACGCTTATAAGAAATCCCGCTATGCCCTCCGCCGAACCATCAAACAGGCAAAGAGTCAGTACAGGACTAAGATTGAATCGTACTACACCAGCTCTGACACTCGTCGGATGTGGCAGGGCTTGAAAACTATTACAGACTACAAAGGGAAGCACAGCCGCGAGCTGCCCAGTGACACAAGACTTCCAGACGAGCTAAACCACTTCTATGCTCACTTCGAGGCAAGCAACACTGAAGCATGCATGAGAGCACCAGCTGTTCCGGATGACTATGTGATCACGCTCTCCGTAGCCAATGTGAGTAAGACTTTTAAGCAGGTCAACATTCACAAGGCCGCAGGGCCAGATGGATTACCAGGACATGTACTCCGAGCATGTGCTGACCAACTGGCAAGTGTCTTCACTGACATTTTCAACATGTCCCTGACTGAGTCTGTAATACCAACATGTTTCAAGCAGACCACCATAGTCCCCATGCTCAAGGACACTAAGATAACCTGCCTAAATGACTACCGACCCGTAGCACTGACGTCTGTAGCCATGAAGTGCTTTGAAAGGCTGGTCATGGCTCACATCAACACCATTATCCCAGAAACCCTAGACCCACTCCAATTTGCATACCGCCCCAACAGATCCACAGATGATGCAATCTCTATTGCACTCCACACTGCCCTTTCCCACCTGGACATGAGGAACACCTACGTGAGAATGCTATTCCTTGACTACAGCTCAGCATTCAACACCATAGTGCCCTCAAAGCTCATCACTAAGCTAAGGATCCTGGGACTAAACACCTCCCTCTGCAACTGGATCCTGGACTTTCTGACGGGCCGCCCCCAGGTGGTAAGGGTAGGTAACAACACATCTGCCACACTGATCCTCAACACGGGGGCCCCTCAGGGGTGCGTGCTCAGTCCCCTCCTGTACTCCCTGTTCAACCATGACTGCTTGGCCAGGCACGATTCCAACACCATCATTAAGTTTGCCGACGACACAACAGTGGTAGGCCTGATCACCGACAACGATGAGACAGCCTATAGGGAGGAGGTCAGAGACCTGGCCGTGTGGTGCCAGGATAACAACCTCTCCCTCAACGTGACCAAGACAAAGGAGATGATTGTGGACTACAGGAAAAAAAAGAGGACTGAGCACGCCCCCATTCTCATCGACGGGGCTGTAGTGGAACAGGTTGAGAGCTTCAAGTTCCTTGGTGTCCACATCACCAACGAACTATCATGGTCCAAACACACCAAGACAGTCGTAAAGAGGGCACGACAAAGCCTATTCCCCCTCAGGAGACTGAAAAGATTTGGCATGGGTCCTCAGATCCTCAAATAATTCAACAGCTGCACCATTGAGAGCATCCTGACTGGTTGCATCACCGCCTGGTATGGCAACTGCTCGGCCTCCGACCGCAAGGCACTACAGAGGGTAGTGCGTACGGCCCAGTACATCACTGGGGCCAAGCTTCCTGCCATCCAGGACCTCTATACCAGGCGGTGTCAGAGGAAGGCCCTCAAAATTGTCAAAGACTCCAGCCACCCTAGTCATAGACTGTTCTCTCTGCTATCGCACGGCAAGCGGTACCGGATTGCCAAGTCTAGGTCCAAAAGACTTCTCAACAGCTTCTACCCCCAAGCCATAAGACTCCTGAACAGCTAATCATGGCTACCCGGACTATTTGCACTGCCCCCCCACCCCCACCCCATCTTTTTACGCTGCTGCTACTCTGTTCATTATTTATGCATAGTCACTTTAACTCTACCCACATGTACATATTACCTCAACTAGCCGGTGCCCCCGCACATTGACTCTGCACCGGTACCCCCCTGTATATATAGCCTCCGTATATATAGCCTCCCTACTGTTATTTTATTTTACTTCTGCTCTTTTTTTCTCAACACTTTTTTGTGGTTGTTTTATTTTACTTTTTTATTAGAAAATAAATGCATTGTTGGTTAAGGGCTGTAAGTAAGCATTTCACTGTAATGTCTACACCTGTTGTATTCGGCACATGTGGCCAATACAATTTGATTTGATCACCGACGACGATGAAACAAAAGAGCTGATCGTGGACTACAGGATACGGAGGGCCGAGCACGCCCTCATTCACATCGACTGGGCTGTAGTGGAGCGGGTCGAAAGCTTTGAGTTCCTCGGTGTCCACATCACTAAGGATCTATCAAACACACCAACACAGTCGTGAAGAGGGCACGACCATGCCTCTTCAACCTCGTGAGGCTGAAAAGATTTGGAATGGGCCCTCAGATCCTCAAAAAGTTCTGGTACTGCATGGCAAGCGGTACCGATGTACCATGTCTGGAACCAACAGGACCCTGAACAGCTTCTAGCCCCAAGCCATAAGACCGCTAAATAGTTAGTTAAATAGTTAACCAAACAGCTAGCCGGACTATCGGCATTGACCCTTTTTGCACTAACTTCTTTGACTCATCACATACGCTGCTGCTACTGTTTACTATCTGGCACTTTATTCCTAGTTATATGTACATATCTACCTCAATTACCTCGTACCCCTGCACATCGACTCAGTATTGGCACCCCTTGTATATAGCCAAGTTATCGTTACTCATTTTGTATCTATTATTACGTGTTTTACTTATCTTTTATTTCTCAATTTTCTTTCTCTCTGTATTGTTATGAAGGGCCCCTCAGTAAGCATTTCACTGTTAGTCCACTCGTGTTGTGTGTGACAAATACAATTAGATTTGAGACAAAAATACATACATCAAAATTCAAGGATAAAACACAATAAAGCCCAAAGGCTTATTTTCATCGTGGTCCTCAGGTATGGATGTGTAAAATGTAATTGCGCATTTACTGCAGCAAAACACACTTGCATGGAATACCAGTACTACTGACCCCACAGTCAAACGTGTTCTCTTCTATATCATCAGAGGCAGATACAGGACTGTGTGGTCACTGTATACTGACTGACTAGGACCATCATAACCATCATGGCTTCTGTAGCCTAAACGTGATGAGGAGGGGCACTAACCTCCAGACAGACCCACATACATAGGGTTTTGGCTAAGCCACCATGCATAAACATTGTCCCTATTGACACAGCCAAACCTACAGGTAGATCAACCAACGCACAACAGCCCATAGGAACTCCAGCTAGAATGTAGGTAGGCTAGACTAACTCCTCCAACCCTTTGCATGACAACCGGCTCAACTCCTATGTGTACTCTGAGGCCGATTACATCACTAAGAACTAGCTAGCATTAAATAATTTAAAACATTTGTTGTACGTTTGACTAGTCTTGAATCAAATAATAATAATAATAATAATAATAATATAATATAATAATATATAATAATAATATATAAATATGCCATTTAGCAGACGCTTTATCCAAAGCGACTTACAGTCATGCGTGCATACATTTTTGTGTATGAGTGGTCCCGGGGATCGAACTCACTACCTTGGCGTTACAAGCGCTGTGCTCTACCAGCTGAGCTACAGAGGACCACACAAATAAGTAAGTTAGGTTCCCATGTGTATGTTTGGATTATAACTATATAACAACCTTACCAAATGCATGTTATTTCAGACGTGTCTAGCCCAATGGTTTTCAAATTTTTTCAGTGGGGACCCAATTTTTTCCCGCAAGAATTTCAGCGCCCCCATTTTTTCTGCAGGAATTTCTTGCCAAATCTAACAACCTTAACATCGGTAAAATGTAGATTTTTGCATCAACAAATAATCTTCAATTCATTCAAATATATATATATATATATATATATATATATTTACTCAATATTTTTGTTTTTATATTTTGGCGACCCCACTGCAGTTCCCCTGTGCCCCCACTTCGGGTCGCGACCCCGACTTTGAATACCACTGGTCTAGCCTATATATTACCTCACCACAGAAAGGTTAACTTCAATATGGTGGCTCACTTGCTCCATCTTCCCCTCCTCTCGCTTTCCCTCTCTCCTGCCTCTTGTGCTTTCCATCCACCCCCCCCTCCCCGTCTCTCCAGCACAGGCAGCGAGCGAGCTGCATTCCCAAGAAAGGAGATGGCAGGGGTAGAGGAACGCACACAGGAGGAAAAAACACATAATGGAGATAAAGCTGTGGAGATCCATCTTGTTGAGAGGAGAGGGAGGGCAGGCAGACCAACACCCCCCTCCTGTGGCTCTGCCAGAGACCTGCACTCACATCTCAGCCATGACAACAGACAGACGACACAGCACTGTGCTGCTGCTCCCAGGCAGATAAGAGACTGTCAGAAACAGCCCTGTCTGGTGCACATAAGGTACTCATTACTGGAACCAATAAGGAGGGAGAGCACTAGAAATTAGAGAGAGGAGGGGAAAGAGAGCAGGGGAATGTGGATTGTGGGAAAAGTGTGCACAGCAGCCAGGCAGATCAAAATGATTCAGAGTGGAAAATGTCATCACAGTTTCTGTAGGCTATGTTCGTGTTGGGCTTTCATAAGAGATGATCAACGGTACTTTAACCTGTTTCATGAAACTCCATGACACATCCATCAATTATACCAAAATTAAAGGAGAATTCAGTAAAAGATGGTATTCTCTCTTACCTGGCTGTGAGGTGGGTATCCAAGGAAACCTGGGGTTAAAGGGTCGTTGTTCTAAAAAAAAAAAAGTAAAAAGAGAGAGAGAGAGGAAGGGTTTGAAAAATGTGATGTGATTTAACATGAAGTCACTTTTTCATCTCCCATCTTCACCCCTAACAAAGTAATATGCCTCTGCGAGGAGAAACAGCCCAGCTGTTACTAGTAATGGGGGGGAAAATGTATATAGTAACATTACATTTACATTTTAGTAATTTAGCAGACACTGTTATCCAGAGCAACTTACAGTTAATGAGTGCATACATTAGTTTTTTTCTCATACTTTTTTCTTAAACATATCAGAATATAATTTTTGCTGATATATCGCATCATTTTGACAATATCATGTTTGTGCTAGTGTGCTGTATCTGCACCAAAACTCCAGTCTTTTTCCTTCATAGCTTGTTCTCCATCTTGTTTTCAGCAGTTTTATCAAAACTCGTTTTCTCATGGCTCTCTGTTGTCCCTCTGCAGCAGACTTATGGTGAGCTACATGTTTGGAACACCGAATCACAAAATCACAGTGTCGAATCGCAATACATATCGAATCGTGAGAATCGCAATACATATCGTATCGGCAGCTAAGTATCGTGATAACATCGTATCATGAAGTCCCTGGCAATTCCCAGCCCTAGCTGTTACGGTATACCCTACAGACCAACACATTTATGAAAATACGTATGGTGCAGGAAAGAAGCAGGGAACTTAAGGGGGCACATTTCACAAAGGCAAAGGATTGTGCAAGTTAACAGTTAACATGATGACCCTTTTGGTTTGAACCCTGAGCGCTGCCTCAACCATGTAGAGCAGCTGGTGAATCATTCTGCAGCCAGGCCAGTTCCTTATTCAGCAGACAAAACAAAACGCACTCCGCAACAAAAAAAGAGCGCACCCTTCCCCCGACCATGCCCCAGAATCTAGTGTTGTGGTTAATTAATCTGTAATTACTTCTAATTAGATTATTTCTGTCGCTCTTCCCTCTCATTTCCCCCCAGCAGAAGAGCCATTTCCCCCCCGGCAGAAGAGCCATTGTTCATGGCAATGTAAGAGGAGGGAAAAGAACGGGGGAGAGGGGGCGGGATAGAACAACAGGGGAAAAGTTCAACAAAACGATGATATTTTCACAACAGTAAGGAGAGAGGATTCCAGCGATCCTGTCTGGCATGCTAGCGGTACACTGTGCAGGGAAAACAGGCAGAGTAACGAGGCTACGGCCTTTTCAATCATGCTCAGGGGAAGGACACTGCACACGTGTTAAAAGGGTGAATATGTTTCCATTGTGCTTGTGCTAAAAGACGACAGTCAGCAGCTAATTTTAAATTCATACACTATCTCCATTAGCTTCCATTCAGTGAGCAGCCAGGGCTGGAGTAATGTAGTAAAAAGGTGGTCCTGGCCTCTTCATTGTAAACAGACAGAGTAACCTCATGCTTCTGCACCCGACCTGCTTCCTGGGGGAATTGGTCCCTCCCTACTATAATTTTTTCAACCTATCGCGGGAAAGGCCCGACTCAGGATGCCATGGCGACAGCACGGTAGAGATGCCCTCTCAGAAAGCTAGCTGTGCTGGCTGTGCTTACTGCACTAACCCTGAATGGGACTCCACAGACACACCAAAATGAGACATGGCAGTGGTGGAGGGAGGGAGTGGACAAAACAGGGAGGGGAAAAAGGAATGACGTCAATCAAATAAGTAGAGAGAGGGACAACATTTGACGGGGCACAGAGAGCGTTTAAGTAGTGAGCAGCAGAAGTGAGTGACAGACTGATGTGTGATGCTGTCTGGACAGTACAGACTATAGCATACATGACTCATGCCAGAGGAGTGAGATGTATGTTATTCAGCCCAACAGTGTCCAGGCTCCCTCTCCAGCATAAAACAGCCCTCTCTTTGTCTCCCCCTCTCCACTTCCTGTTTCATCTGGAACCAATTTCCCCCTCGTGCCTCGTCCTCTGGGGGAACACACTCCTCAGCGCGCCGCATTAAAGCGGGAGAGCCGCCGAACGGACAGGGCTGTATTCAGCAACACACATGGTAAAAACACTGGTAGTCTTCAAAGGCTGGACAGTGGAGGACTGATGAAGATGCGACACACTGAACATTTGAAAGAGTGAGTGTAACTCTGACAAGGCACCATAAGTGAAAACACAATGTAGCGCATCACTTGGAACACAGAACTACCCCACACGTTTCAATACATAACAAAGTTGCAGTAAAAAACCTATTTGTTCTAGTAGAAAGGCAGGATGAAGAGGGAGGAGTTTAGGTTAGAACAGGGGGAGGGAGAGGAGAAGAATTTGGTAACATCTGGAATCAATCTGTCTGGAGGAAAGGGGGAGGGAGACGAATGGTGGATGAAGAGAAGAGAAAGAACAAGAGAGTGAGATGGAAATTAGGAGAGAAAGACAGGGGTGGAAGAATGTGGGGATTAAGAAAGACAAAGACGAAGTGAAAAATACAGCAAAAAGAAGAAACCAAGAAATGGAGACAATGACTCATACCCCAAGAATGTAATGTGACTCATATTTCCTTAAAGGGTGGGGGAGGGGGTTCTGAACTTGATACTCATTGTTAAAACACACACACACTTTCTTCTGCAGGCATATGGTGCTTTGGCCAAGTATGCATTTCAGGTCTGCTTTGAGTCTGTAAAGTTTTTCAAGCTTTTATTATGCTCAACAAAAATCATGACACCCTCTTTCATGCAGATACAAACTGCAATTTAACAGGGTACCATCCACTTTGGTATTAATTACACACATTTACAGTAGAGGGGTAGTTATGAGGTGTGGCTGCTCTGAGAGCCAGGACCTACAGACTGTACAGATCAGAAATGTACAAACACATACAGTGACTTTCTCTCTGTACGCTCAACTAAAGGGCGTCACTCTGTTCGTTTTTTCTCTCCCCCACTTTCTATTTTAGGAAAAGTAAAGAAGTTGAGAGTTGGAGCAAATGGGCAGAAAAAGAGAGCAGTGGAGGGAGGAGGGTAAAATGGCATGAGGTCAACAGATGGTGAGGGAGGAGGGGGATGGGGAAGAAGGGATAGAGGGGTCGGAAAGAGGGTGATACGCTGAGGATGGAGGGAGGAGCTGAGGGGACCAAAAGAAGGAGCAAGACAGGATGAATCAACGTTACCGACAGGGAGACATTCGGGGGCGGAGATGGAAGTACATATGACAGTTTGGGAGCAGCGGGAGGGGGGGGGGGGGGGGGGGGGGGAGTAGAAGGGGGGGTGACAACAACATGACAACAACAACCAGTGTCCAGAGTTAACGTGTGAGTGTAAGTGGCAGGCCCTGCATCTGAATAAATGAGTGGGGGACTGTAAAAAAAAAAATGGGGGGGGGGGGGGAGTTTGAGCACTATTGTGTTGAGCAACATCTTGAAGATAACTTTGAGCTTCTCTCAAGGGGTGAAAGGTCAAGGGTGACACCGCTGCATTGCGCTCAAAGTTCAGTGACAATCATTAAACAGACGCTGCAGAGAAAGTAAGGGGAGGGGGTGTCCACTATAGTCTGCTGCACATTATATCTCCTACTTTATCATTTTAATGACACACAATGCTCCCGCTATTACTAGTCAGCATTCCCTGGTAGCCTAATAGTTTCAAAGAATACTGCACCTTTTGAGCTTACCTGTGCAAAACTGTATAATCTTAATGGTTTGTTTATATCGTAGCTTCGCCCACCCACTCCCCCTTTACTCTCCTCCCCTTGAAGCGATCAGTCTGGTTAATGCCCTCTCTTAAATGAGCTTTGATCTCGTTAGCGTGACACAAAGCCTCTTTACTGCCAACGATAGGACAAATCTGCTCTCAGGGTGCCGGAGGGAGGCATATACAGCATACTGTACACTATCAGGCTGGACTAGGCTAGGGCACATCAATACTGCATAGAAGGAAACAGAGAGAGAGAGAGAGAGAGAGAGAGATGGAGTGATTGGACGCTAGAGACAGTGAGCGGGGGTGGGGAGGTTTGTCTCACTAGCAGTGCACACTCAAATTCTATGGACCATGAGTCAATTAGCAGTCTGGAAATATGCCTTAGGGGGAGGATGACAGGAACAAAATAAGAGGATGGAGATGACAGGACACTCCTCTCTCATTTAATATTTCAGCCATGATTTAGGCTGTTACCCATCCTGTCCTCTGGGTAGCAATGAGTATCAAATAGCTATCCATCGCCGCACCAAAAATATTTAGTAAACTCATCTTCTCAGCACTGAATATGGTGTCACCTACAGGACTGGATGATGTAATCATGTCTAATAACATTAAGCACCACCAATGTCATTTCCTAATGTTTACCCTTAGTTATCGTCAAACCTCAACTAAGCTACATAGAGGATTTTTCTACATCTTTCTCCTTCTCTTGTGCTAAATGTTCTCTTTCATACAGTAAATACTGCCTTCTATCCTCCTGTTTCCTCCCTCTCTCCCGTGGGCGTATTTCCAGCCTGACCCACAGTGGCAGGCGATCAATATAAGTGATTGGCAGGGAGATCCTAATGTTGCACCTCTCATTGCCACACCATCTACACATAACCTTTTGTCATCACCATCCATCCATTATATGGTGTGAGGCACATGGCCTGCCCATTTGTCATTGCAATAGGTTAGCAGCAGTACCAATTGAAGCATTTTCCCAATCCCCAGGATTCAATTATCCACAGCTGACCCGGAACCATGTTTGACTGCTGCCTTAGTCAAAAACACTGTATGTCAGCTACTTTCAATGATGCTCTGCTCTGTTGGATTACGGATACTGTGTGTGCGTGTGTAATATCACTGGTTAGCCGAAGAGCAAAGCACTGTTGCTATGCTGTATCAGCAGTCAAGTCATGGAGAGGCCCATAGCTAGAGGCAAGGTATCCTAAAGCCCCTTCCTTCCTACTCCCTTATTCACAAAAAGGGGTCTGTTCTTTGTCTCTCCTGTAATGACCCCTCCCCCAACCCCCCTGTCTCTCTCCTCTTTTTAGCACCTAGCTCCAATCACAGACGAGGGGGACTGGCACAAATGACTGTTCCCATGCGGGTACCCTCCTGTATCGGAGGCTTTGATGTGATGCCCGATGACAAAGACAGACCATCATGGTAAAGATGGGAATATCAGTGTGTACATAAATGCATGAAAGGCCCTTATGTATCGTTGGATCTTTGCTGTAGCTTAACTGTCATTGCCGAGAAGCTGTGGGCTATCATATTACCTTTGTCTCGCCCATAATCATGGTGTTACCTTAGCTGCCACGAGCACAGAACAATGTTCAAGACACGTTTTGTACCTAGATTGTAATTCTACGGCACGCTCGTTACTGCAGTTGCTGCGACGAGGCATGCTTTTGATGAGTGGGCCTGCCTGTCAGCAGCGTCATCATCATGACCCACTGATGTTCTTGAAACAATAGACGTAGCGTGCTACTGAAAGGAAATCGTTTAATGTATGGGTTACAATGTAGCACACATTCAACGTAAACAACACATGGAACGGAAACAAACAGCAATTTGGCTTCATTTGTTGATGCTCTACTCCTTACCTGTCCAATGTCACCAACACCCACCGTCCCGTCTATCCTTGGCCGTTTGCACTCTGCTGCTGCTAATTCGGTCAAAGTTGCAGCTGTTTGAGCGTCGGGCTCAGGATCCCCTCGTTTCATTCCCCGGACTACTGCTGCTGTACCCCCGGTCGTGTTCGCGTGGGGTCCGGTTGCTGTATCAATGTCCCTTTCCCGGTCCATCATTCCCCGAGTAACGGGTAACATTATGGATGCGACGTCGGTCGACATTAACATTGGACGGCAGCTAGTCTACACTTGCAAGTCTAGCTATTTTTTTTAAACCTTTGACTTCTTCCCTATTCTGGGATAAGGAATGCTATTCGTTGAATGTGCAAATAGCTGATTATAGCTGGTCTTCTTGGCCAAATGTATTGTACCGCTAGCTAGATTGTTATTGTCTAATCAATACAGAACACCATGACCATGTGTGGCTCGTGCACATTTCACACGATTACTAGCGTTAGAAAAATAGTGTCACAATAGAACACGTAAACCTAGTAAACACAAAAATCCAAAAGCCTTGCTAATTAACTAGCTACACATTCCGCTACCTCGTAACAGTAGCTAGCTAGCTAACGATACTTATTTTTCCGCCGAATATAGAAAATGTTGGGAAATGATTTGAATCACTAATCTTCTCCTTGCGAAGCCAATGCGTCCTCCGCTCCCAACCAAATATATTTTTAAGCCCTTCGTTTGCTTCCACCTTCTCTTTCTCCTAGCCTTCTTTTTATCACCGTTCTTTTTCTTGCAGTATGTTCAGTGAATTCTAGTGGCGTGTGTACGGAGTGGCGAGGAACACGATTTCCTCTCTATCGTGTACGTCCAGATTGGTGTGGTGTGGAACGGGCCGCAGAGAGTTCGCTGATCTGGTGTCAGTTTTGTTATTGTCCATGTGCTAAGATTACGATAGGGGTAAACAATTTAGACGGGTCCTAGATCTGCACTCTCTCTATTCCCCTCCTTTTCCTCTCTGTCGTATTATCTCCTGCACCTACCTCCTCATTTTTTAAACCATAATATACACAGTGGCATTTCATTTAGAGTAGCCTTCCACAAATGCATTTTTACGACTTTTGTCATTACCGATAGACTACATTAAAATAATCAAATTTCGTAAACATTTAAACGTGTAAGTTGGTATGTTTATTTTTAGGGGATTGTTTGCTTGTAAATATGATTTTTATGATCGCTTGCCACGATTTATTGCGAAACATTTGTCTTTCTGATTTTTTTTAAACGACTCATGCAGCTTCCACGCATGAGCGAGTGTCTCAAATCAAGGAATAGAACAAGGAATCGAGTATAAACAGTTCCCCCCGAACGCTTTAATTGACTTTCACTAGAGTCAAATGGCGGTGATATAGCTAATGAAATGGAGGGGGAGGGGTTATAAATAAAGAGGGAATAGATGGGGTAGACCTAAAATAACACACAACTAGCTATTTAACAATGTAGAATAAATATGTGTGAGAAAAGACACAGGGTAGTGTAGGCCTGGCTACACACATGTTAAATTTGATCCATTTTAAACCACTCAAACCTAGGCAACTTCAAAGGCTAATTATTTTACAGGATTGATCTGAAAGCATGTTTTTTTATGATAGTGCGACGCCTGGTGGATATCAAACAACTTCATCAATGGACATGCAAGTAACAAGTCACAAAACTGTATTCAACAACAATGTAATAACAAAAACTAACATAAGGTAGAACAAAAACACACGAGAAATAAAAAATAAGAAATAAGAAGCACATGAGAAAGTAAGTAAGCATACTATATGCAGGGTCATTCAGTTCTAGTACGATATTTACAATGTGCAGGGATACTGGAGTGATAGAGGTAGATATCAGTGGAAGCTGCTGAAGGGAGGACGGCTCATAATAATGGCTGGAACGGCGCAAATGAAATGGCATCAAACACATAGAAACCATGTGTTTGATACCATTCCACCTATTCTGCTCGAGACATTATCACAAGCCCGTCCTCCCCAATTAAGGTGACACCAACCTCCGTTGGTAGATATGGATAGGGGTGACTAGGCATCAGGATATATGATAAACAGAGTAGCAGCAGCAGCATATATGATGATTGTATGTGAGTGGGTGTGCGGGTGTGTAGAGTCAGTATAAATGTACAGTTGAAGTCGGAAGTTTACATACACTTAGGTTGGAGTCATTAAAACTCGTTTTTCAACACCACAAATGTATTGTTAACAAACTATAGTTTTGGCAAGTCGGTTAGGACATCTACTTTGTGCATGACACAAGTCATCTTTCCAACAATTGTTTACAGACAGATTATTTCACTTATAATTCACTGTATCACAATTCCAGTGGGTCAGAAGTTTACATACACTAAGTTGACTGTGACTTTAAACAGCTTGGAAAATTCCAGAAAATGATGTCATGGCTTTAGAAGCTTCTGATAGGCTAATTGACATAATTTGAGTCAATTGGAGGTGTACCTGTGGATGTATTTCAAGGGCTACCTTCAAACTCAGTGCCTCTTTGCTTGACATCATGTGAAAATCAAAATAAATCAGCCAAGACCTCAGAAAAAAAATTGTAGACCTCCACAAATCTGGTTCATCCTTGGGAGCAATTTCCAAACGCCTGAAAGTACCACGTTCACCTGTACAAACAATAGTACGCAAGATAAACACCATGGGACCACACAGCTGTCATACCGCTCAGGAAGGAGACGCGTTCTGTCTCCTAGAGATGAACGTGCTTTGGTGCAAATCAATCCCAGAACAACAGCAAAGGACCTTGTGAAGATGCTGGAGGAAACAGGTACAAAGTATCTATATCCACAGTAAAACGAGTCCTATATCGACATAACCTGAAAGGCCGCTCAGCAAGGAAGAAGCCACTGCTCCAAAACCGCCATAAAAAAGCCAGACTACGGTTTGCAACTGCACATGGGGACAAAGATCGTACATTTTGGAGAAATGTCCTCTGGTCTGATGAAACAAAAATAGAACTGTTTGGCCATAATGACCATCGTTATGTTTGGAGGAAAAAGGGGTAGGCTTGCAAGCCAAAGAACACCATCCCAACCGTGAAGCACGGGGGTGGCAGCATCATGATGTGGGGGTGCTTTGCTGCAGGAGGGACTGGTGCACTTCACAAAATAGATGGCATCATGAGGAAGGAAAATTATGTGGATATATTGAAGCAACATCTCAAGACATCAGTCAGGAAGGTAAAGCTTGGTCGCAAATGGGTCTTCCAAATGGACAATGACCCCAAGCATACTTCCAAATTTGTGGCAAAATAGCTTAAGGACAACAAAGTCAAGGTATCACAAAGCCCTGACCTCAATCCTATAGAACATTTGTGGGCAGAACTGAAAAAAGAGGCCTACAAACCTGACTCAGTTACACCAGCTCTGTCAGGAGGAATGTGACTAAATTCACCCAACTTATTGTGGGAAGCTTGTGGATGGCTACCCGAAACGTTTGACCCAAGTTAAACAATTTAAAGGCAATGCTACCAAATACTAAATGAGTGTATGTAAACTTCTGACCCACTGGGAATGTGATGAAAGAAATAAAAGCTTAAATAAATAATTCTCTCTACTATTATTCTGACATTTCACATTCTTAAAATAAAGTTGTGATCCTAACTGACCTAAAACAGGGAATTTTTAGTAGGATTAAATGTCAGGAATTGTGAAAAACTGAGTTTAAATGTATTTGGCTAAGGTGTATGTAAACTTCCGACTTCAACTTTATGTGCATATTATGTGTGTGTGAGCAAATTATGGAGTGAGTGTTTGTGTGTGTGTTGGAGTGTCAGTGTGCGTGAGTAGGGCCCTGTGAGTGTGCATAGAGACAGTGCAAAAATAAAATACAAAGGTCAACTCAGATAGTCCATGTAGCCATTTTCTTAGCTATTTAGCAGTCTTATGGCTTGGGCATAGAAACTGTTCAGGAGCCTGTTGGTGTCAGACTTGATGCACCAGCACCGCTTGCCATGTGGAGGCAGAGAGAACAGTCTGTGGCTTGGGTGGCTGGAGTCTTTAACGATTTTCCGGGTCTTCCTTTCACACCGCCGGATATAGAGGTCCTGGATGGAAGGGAGCTCAGCCCCAGTGATGTACTGGGCTGTCTGCACCACCCTCTGTAGCGCCATGCAATCGAGCGCAGTGCTATTGCCATACCAAGCAGTGATGCAGCCAGTCAAGATGCTCTCAATGGTACAGCTGTAGTACTTTTTGAGGATTTGAGGGCCCATGCCAAACCTTTTCAACCTCCTGAGGAGGTGGTCCTCTGTAGCTCAATTGGTAGAGCATGGCGCTTGTAACGCCAGCGTAGTGGGTTCGATCCCCGGGACCACCCATACGTAAAAATGTATGCGCACATGACTGTAAGTCGCTTTGGATAAAAGCGTCTGCTAAATGGCATATTATTAAGAGGCGCTGTCGTGCCTTCTTCGCGCATGTGTGTGGACCATTTTACGTCCTTAGTGATTTGGACACCAAGGAACTTGAAGCTCTCGACCCGCTCCACTGCAGCCCCATCGATGTGTATGGGGCGTGCTCGTCCCCCTGTTTCCTATAGTCCACGATCAGCTCCTTGTTCTTACTGACGTTGAGGGAGAGGTTGTTGTTCCGGCACTACACTGCCAGGTCACTGACCTCCTCCCTGTAGGCTGTCTCATCGTCGCCGGAGATCAGGCCTACCACCGTCGTGTGGTCAACTTGATAATAGTGTTGGAGTCGTGCGTGGCCATGCAGTCATGGGTGAACAGGGAGTACAGGAGGGGACTAAGCACACACTGCTGTGGGGCCTCCGTGTTGAGGGTCAGCGTGGCGGGGTTGATGTTGCCTACCTTCACCTCCTGGGGTCGGCCCGCCAGGAAGTCCAGGATCCAGTTGTAGAGGGAGGTGTTCAGTCCCAGTGTCCTAAGCTTGGTGACGAGCTTGGAGGGGACAATGGCGTTGTCTATGGATCTTTTGGGGCGATATGCAAATTGGAGTCTGTCTAGGGTGTCTGGGATGATGGAGTTTATGTATGCCATAACCAACCTTTCAAAGCATGTTCATGTTTACAGATGTGAGTGCTACAGTGCGGTAGTCATTGTGGCATGAAGTCTTAGAGTTCTTGGGAACAGGAATGAGGGTGGTCATCTTAAACGTGGGGGTTACAGACTGGGACAAGGAGAGGTTGAAAATTCTCTCACTCTAACCTAATGTAGCAGGTGTAAAATAATCTCACCCCAACAACAACTGGGGGAAAGTAAATGCATGCGAGTAATCCTAACAGTGAGCTCCAAAAGTATTGGGACAGTGACAATTTTGTTGTTGTTTTAGCTCTACTCCAGCACTTTGGATTTGAAATGATACAAGGACTATGCGGTTAAAGTGCAGACTGTCAGCTTTAATTTGAGGGTATTTTCTTCCATATCGGGTGAACTGTTTAGAAATTACAGCACTTTTTATACATAGTACCCCCCATTTTAGGAGACCAAAAGTATTGGGACAAATTCACTTATATGTGTATTAAAGTAGTAAAATGTTAAGTATGTGGTCCCTTATTCCTAGCACGCAATGACTACATTAAGCTTGTGACTATAAAAACTTGTTGGATGCATTTTCTGTTTGTTTTGGTTGTGTTTCAGATTATTTTGTGCCCAATAGAAATCAATGGTAAATAATGTATTGTGTCATTTTGGAGTCACTTTTATTGTAAAAAAGAATAGAATATGTTTCTAAACTCTTCTACATTAATGTGGATGCTACCTAGATTACAGATAATCCTGAATGAATCGTGAATAATGATGAGTGAGAAAGTTACAGACGTACAAATATATCCCCAAGACATGCTAACCTCTCACAATTACAATAACAGGGGAGGTTAGTGTTTTTTTGGGGGGTATTATAGTTATGCCTCTGTAACTTTCTCACTCATCATTATTCACGATTCATTCAGGATTATCCGCAATCATGGTAGCAGCCACATTAATGTAGAAGTGTTAACTCCCGAGTGGCGCATTGGTCTAAGGCTGTGCCATTAGAGATCCTGGTTCGAATCCAGGCTCTGTCGTAGCCGGCTGCGACCGGGAGACCCATGGGGCGGCGCACAATTGGTCCAGGGTAGGGGAGGGAATGGCCGGCAGGGATGTAGCTCAGTTAGTAGAGCATGGCGTTTGCAACGCCAGGGTTGTGGGTTCGATTCCCACGGGGGGCCAGTATGAAAAATGTGTATGCACTCACTAACTCTGGATAAGAGCGTCTGCTTAATGACTAAAATGGAAAGGAGAGGAAGCATGTGATATAACAAGCCAATACATTCAACAGCAGTTTCAGTAATCCATAAAGTGCATACAATTTAAATCACAAGTAATTATTGACACTGATAGAAAATCACACAGGTTTGTAATATTTAAAAAAATTATACTCCCCCCACCCCAACCCTACCATTCCTACCCTGATTGGAGTAAACTAACGGACAGCAATACTTCTACTTCTACTTACAGCTATTTTCGCTCACATGTATGTTACATGTAGTTAAATAATTATACATAAAGTATATTCCTAATTTCTTCTTTCTGCAAGTGCTGGATTTTCACCCATAGTGGCGAATCCACTAAGTTATATTATTTTAGTGGTGATTTCTAAGGGTCACCAAAATCGCTGTATCAATTTCTGTGTCTGTGATAACACTCACATTTTTATTGAAAGCAAGAACATCACAGCAAAAAAAAAAGTAAAAGATGAATTTTACTTACCTTTGTCATTGCTCCTCCACAATCCCTTCAGCATCACTACTTCAGAAAATATTATTGCAGCCACTTTGAGATGGGTGTCCATCAGTGCTATCACAGCCCTCTCTTCAGCAGCCACTGGTCATTCCATTGTCTGCTTTGGCCCAGGGAGGGCAGGCAAGCCATAATTATGTCCTGTAATATCATGGAATCTCTTAGAGCCATGGACTTTATTGATCATGGAACAGAGCCAAACCAGTTGGATCTGGTTCCTGTGGAAGATATTGTCCATATAACAGTTAACACACCAAAGGTGAAGCTGTCATAGAAATACTTGACTCAAATGTAGTTAACTCAAAAATATCTCTCAAGAAACTGGAGCTTGTGAATCCAAGAATTAGACTTTATTTTGTAATAAAGCCGAGCTTGCTCCATGGAGCAACTGTCTCTCTCTGGCTCAGAAATCTATTTTATACACACACAAATGCACAGTCATGTTTACATAGCATACAAAGCTACTCCCCTTAAGATACATGATTAACATATTTTAGTGCCACTCTACCCTTATCTTTCAACGTCCAGATGTCACATGTGGCTTACTCCAAAAGGCCATGGGCGCTTTTCCATATGACCTCTTCCTCTTATCTCATTATATTGGTGGCAGACCCTTTCTCAAAAATAATACACATACACACATTAAGGCATGGTTACACACTGTATTGGCTATATTCCTTATTTAAACATACATCTGAATTATAGAATGTCAATCATGTTTACTATATATTTACTTTTGACATTTCCCAACATTTGCCTTAATGATACATAAAATATGACCATATAATCCCCCCTTTGGGACATTCCAACAATGTCCCAAATAATACAAAGATTAATTTTAAAATGAATGTAAGCATGCGCATTTACTTATTCTTAGCCTTGCCATATGTGGTTTCATTTTACACGCATATATTTAAACCAATATATCTTCCTCATTACTTGACCCATCCTGATGAGGACCCATAGCCCAGTCAGGTATTGGATACAAGTCTGCAAGGTTTTCCTCTATATTAACCTCCAAATGTTCCTGTTGGGCTTTGTAACCATGGCAGGCCCATCCACCCCCAGGAACAACTTCATACAAACATTCAGGATTCCCAAATGGACAGTCCATTGGTCCTCCTTTAACAAGGTTTCCCATATTCATTAACATACTGTCCTGGAGCTCCCTGAACTGGGTGTATTTCTTTGGCTGAACTAGTAACAATTGTCTGTACAGTCATTTGTTTTACTGTGGTTTGAATCAAAAGTGATTTTAACAGAGGTAGTATACAACAAAACACTACTCCCACCACTACAAGTGATATTCCTATCATTATTGCCATTTTTGTAAACATTGCACCCCATTTTCCCAAAGTTAAGTCCATCCAGTCCCATACCCAGCATTATCCTTAACCTCTTTTCGTAGTCCTTTGAGCTTAGTCATTGCTTCAGTGAAAGAACCATCCGGGGCAGTATTATTGGGGATAAAAGTACAACATTCATCTCCAAACATAACACAAACTCCACCTTTTTCCGCTAATAGCCAGTTTAGAGCCTGCCTATTCTGCCATGCCATTCTACTGGTAGCCTGTACTTGCTCTCCTAAAGCTGATAATGCAGAGTCTGTGTAATTAATAAACCTTTGTTGATTATAATAAATATCATTGATCCATTCTAGGTTTTTGTTGGTTGAAATCCAGACAAATATTGATTCAAATCCTGCTTTAATTTCATCTCTTGCCTTATATTCATTTGGAATTCCTCTGGGTTGACCTATTGCATTGAAATATACATTGGGGTCATGTTCATACGCTCTTTTTACCCTTTTATTATTATTCTGTGCATCCCTATTTGTCGTTTGATCTACCTCCCACTCTGATATAACCACCTCCTGAAGCATTTGTACTCTAGCACATACTCCCTTCCATCCTTTAGGCAAAGTAGCTGTAATCTTTTGTTCTCCACATACCCAAAATAAATCTGCCACTGCCACCGATTGATCCTCATAAGGAGAAATCAATGGCATTGCCAGTGTTTGCTTCTCACATTCCCCAGGGTCACCCGGCCCTCCATTTGTAGCTATTACCCCAGTACTTGATCCTGCTGCCTGATACACTGCTCTGTGGGGGGTATCTGCATTCCAGGACATATCATTATTTAGGTGCCATGTGATCTCACACTTTCCCTTAAATTTTCCCAAATCGTGCTCCCCATCTGTTTTATTGTAGCATTCATAATTTTGATTATAGTCTAAACGGTATTTTTCCGGTGCTTCCATTTTTCTGGGCTCTATTCTGGTATCACATTTTTTACACCACTCTCCCTATCCTACTTGATTATAGAATCTGTAATGATAGGGATTTCCCAAAAATGATAAACATTCTGCAGGACAGTAGGGCCTTTCTCCTCTTTTAAGATGACAGTAGCTTCGTTTCAAGTTAGCACAGTCCTTGTAACTGTGTGGATTTGGTATTACTATCAATTATTTTAATGGAGAAGGAGCACATACTAAACAATTCGTTTTTCTATTAATTAATTTAGCTGAATATTGTGCCCATTTGTACCAATCATTTTGCATGGCTCCCTCCCATAGCCTTTCTATTTTTGTTGATGCTATCATTACTTTCGGTGTTACTGTTGGGGCTGAAGTAGATTGTCTATTTTCCTGACTTCCCCAATTAGTTAAAGAATCCCATACATTTTGAAAAAACCCAGTTGTTCCTATTTTTTCTAATCCTGTCTTTGTTGGTTCAACCGCTATAGTACTTAGTGGTCCTTGGGTAGTGGTCATAGTTACATTAACTATTTCAGGTTCTTCTTCCTGTCTAGATTGGTGTTTGGAAATAGGATCAATATCCATTGTTATTATACAATTCCCTTCTAACCCTTTAACACTAACTATTTCCAATATGTACTTTGCATTATTATCTTGAGTCAATTCCTTAAAGGTCATTTCCCAACTAGTGTCTCCTTTGTTAACTTCTATTTGGCAACCATATTCATCCCAGGTTGCTTCTCCTCTTGTTTGATGATTAGCCCACCCACAAAGTGATTTTTCTGGCAGAGGTTTTATCCTACGTATTGAAAATGATTTTTGAGTTTCCATAGCTGTCAGTACTTGGGCTGGAATATAAATACTGATTTGAGCTATTTCCAAAGGTACATGCTTTTTTATTCTATTTCTTATTTTAGCTTCAGGAACCAATTTCTTAAGTACTGACGGAATCATGAGATGTTTGGCTTGTTTTATTTCCATTATTTTTCCATGTCCATTCCCTTTTATCTCAACTTCTACAGAATTATTTTTTAAGCATTTTATTCTAAACATTGCATATCCTTCAATCTGACATTTCCCCAATCTAGGCCATCCTGTGTACGATACTTGTTCTTTATTTACAACAACAATTCTTCCTGGCTCAGTAAGACTATCTCTAGAATATTGTATAGTTGTAGGCAGACTCACCACCATCTCTCCTAGGTTAACTGCTATTACCGTTAGAGCAATTCGACAGTTCTTAAATTGTCGGAGATCATGTGAGGGCAGAGAAGTCAATTGTGGGAATGTCCCTTTCCTCAACAGCAGAGGAGTCTCTTCCTTCAATGGTAGAAAGATCGCTTCCTCCTCCATCACCTGTTGTCCCTCCATTCCCTGGGTCTCTGCTTGTGTTTGGGGGATCTGCCATGGCAGGTATCCTATCAGCAGTATTCCCCACATCATCAGGCCCCACCTCCCGACTCTCCGGATTTTCAGGAGGGAGTGCCTGTTGTCCTTTGACGTTGGCACTTGGACTCGTGCATGCTTCTTCTTCTTGGACTCCATCTGGTGCCTCGACATCCTCCTCTTCCCCATGGCTCGCCGATGGCAGACCGGTTCTCTTCGGGACCCTGGTGCAGTGGTTTAGATGGTACCACGTCGTGCTTCCTTCCACCTGTACTGCTGTGGGCGTCGCTCGGATCACTGTATATGGTCCTTCTCTCCTGGGCTCGTTCCACTTCCTGCGAAACACTCGGATGTAGACTCGATCTCCTGGAATCACCGGCCCTGGCTGCTCTGGTCCAGGTTCCAGTTCTCGCCCTTTTTCCTGGAGATAGATCACTTTATGTATAGCAGTTAGTTGTCTTACATATGCTTTAAGTTCCATCTCTAATTGTTCCAATGAGGGTCCTTTGTAGGGCCCTCTTAGACCTGGCACTGGCATGGGTCGACCCGTAAGCATTTCATGCGGGGTTAGATGCGTATTTCTGTTAGTTTGCATGCGATAACTCATCAACGCTAGTGGTAGTGCATCCACCCAATTGAGCTTTGCACTAGCACAGATTTTATTCAGTTTAGCCTTAAGGGTGCCATTAATTCTCTCAACCATCCCCTGAGATTGTGGCCGAAACACACACCCTAGTCTTTGCTTAATCCTTAGCTGCTGTAATACTTGCTTCACTGTTTTCTGAATAAACGCTGATCCATTGTCTGAACTGATTTCTATTGGTATTCCAAATCTGGGTATTACTTCTCTGGTTAGAAATTTGATTACTGTTCCTGATCCTAGATCTGCTGAGGGTACCGCTTCTACCCATCTACTGAATCTATCTATGATCACTAGCATGTACCTTTTGCCATTCACCTTTTTTATCATATCTACATAGTCCATGACTAAGTGTCGAAATGGTCCTTCAGGAACTGGTATGTGCCCTATAGGCATTGTTATTCCTTTCCTTACATTGTTTTGTGCACACACCTCACATCTTGCTAATGCCTCATCTATTGTTGCCTGTAGGTATGGAGACCAGTATCCTTGTTTTTTAATTTTCCTTACTATTTCCCCCCTTGCGCAATGGTCAAAACCATGCGCATCAGTTATCAGTAAGTTGAGCAACACAATGGGTGCTACTATGGTTCCTTCATGAGACCTCCATAATCCCTTCACATCTTTGGTGGCCCCTCTTTGGTGCCACATAGTCTGTTCATACGGTCCTGCTCTTTCCTGCATCCTTATTATATCATCTGGCTGTGGTATGGATTCAATAATGACCATTGGTGCTGTTAACACTGGGACGGTGCATCTAGATGCCTTCTTTGCAGCTTCATCAGCTGCATTGTTTCCTTTGGTTATAAATCCCTTTCCTTTCCTATGCGCCTGACATTTCACTATCGCCAATTTAGTGGGATACATTAACACCATCATTAATTCCACAATCTGCTCGTGGTGTTGTATGGGTGTACCATCGCTTTTCTTGAACCCTCGCTGCTTCCAGACTGCCCCAAACAAATGACACACCCCATGTGCATATGCTGAATCAGTATAGATATTAACAGTTTTTCGTTTTCCTAGGATGCAAGCTGCAGTGAGTGCTTTTAGTTCAGCCAACTGGGCTGAGCATGGCTGTGGACAGTATTCTGCTATCACCTCTTTGAAATCTTCTCCTTGTTTTTGCACTACTGAATAGCCTGCATGATTTCCCACATGATCTTTATAACAGGATCCATCAACAAAATACTCTTCTATGCACTCTTCCCCCAGGCTGGACAACGGGGTTGACTCTAAGTCTGGCCTTAGTCGAGTAAATGTCAATGAATCTGCTACACAGTCATGTGCTTGCCCCTCAAACTCTAAGGGGATTATTTCAGCTGGGTTTACTGTACTGCATCGTTTAATGGAAACATCTGGATAGGTCAATAGAGTCATGTATTCCAAAGTTCTAACATTGGTAAGGACAAACTTCCCTTGTTCTATTAGTTCCACTATTTTATGATGTGTATATATTATTACCGGGTATCCCATAGTAATTGTGGACGCTTTGTCATATGCATATTGTAATGCAGCTAGACCTTGATAACAGGTTGGATATCCCTGGGCAACAGAATCTAGTTTAGAACTATAATACGCAATAGGTTGTTTTCTTCTTCCACTGCATGTCTCTTGCATAAGTACCGCTGTTGCATACCTATCACATCTATTTGCCACATACAACAAGAATGGTTTTGTGTAATCTGGGGCTGCTAGAGCCGGAGCTGACTGCATTTCCTTCTTTATTGTTTCGAACGCAGTCAATGCGTCACTGTTCCATTCCAGGCTTGCTCTAAGGTCTAGTTGTCCTGCTTCTTTCATGATTTCTCACAGAGGAGCAGTTTTAACCGCATACTCCTCTATCCAGTCTGAGCTGAATCCAGTCATCCCTAAGAACGTCATCATCTGAGCAACTGTTTGAGGAAGTGGTGCCTTGCTGATTCCTTCCAATTGTCCTGGTGCTATCGCCTTTGTTCCATGTGCAATTGTTCTTCCTAGATATTCAACTTGAGATTGGCAGGACTGAAGTTTCTTTTTTGACACCTTGTGTCCTCCTTCTGCCAGTCGCTTTAAAACCTTCATAGAATCAGCATGGCATTGTGCTAAGGAGGCAGCGCCGATCAACAGATCATCCACATACTGGATCAATGTTCCTTCAAGTATTAGATATTCTAGATCTGCTCTTAACACCTGATTGAACACATGAGGAGAATGCTTAAATCCCTGTGGAGTCCGAGTATATGTGTATTGCTTACCTTTGTAGGTAAATGCAAACAAGTGTCTGCACTCTTCTGCCAGGGGCACACTAAAAAATGCTCCACATAGGTCAATCACTGTGAAGTACTTGGCTTCTGGGGGAACATTGGTGAGTAGCGTATGAGGGTTTGGAACATCAGCAGGCCAATCTTGTACTATGTCATTTATGGCCCTTAAGTCATGTACCAGCCTCCACTTTTTCCCCATCTGCTTTAAGGACCGGCAACAAAGGTGTGTTACAACAACTTTGCGTTTCTATCAATACTCCTGCTTTTATCAGTCCCTCAATTGTGGCACTGATGCCCTCTACTGCTTCAGGTTTCATATGGTATTGAGCCCTCCAAGGGGGCTTAACATCTGGCTTTATTTTGACAAACACAGGACATGCTGATTTTACCAATCCAACATCTGTATCATGTTGTGACCATACCTCATGAGGTATGTTTTTCTCCATTTCCTATTTTTGCTGGTCCTCAAATGCTGTTGCTTCCCCTAGCTGTGTTAGCTGTTGGGATGTAACTTCCACTTCCCTTGGGTCACCAGTCATTATTGTAGTATGGTGTATCTTGATTAAGGCTTTATCTTTTGAGTGATAAATCAGTGGATTTTTTGTCTTGTTCCATTGAATTGTTTTTGCTCACTTCATCATGGGGCCCAAATCCTTGGCCTCCATTCCCTTGTTCACCAGCAAGGTAATGTGTGGGGCAGCTTGAGAAACATTATACCATTTTGCCACAAAGTCTGAGCCATCCATGTCCGTCACCTCCATTGCTGCTCCTTTTTTTCCTATAATTATGTACTGAGACATTATAGGTACTGATTTCCCATTTGCATTTAACAACCACAGTTGCTCTAAAAGATCATCACGATAGGGATCATATTGCATGGTGCAGTGAAATTCTGACTTTCCTCTTTCTGCTTCTGGTATCTGAGCCTGAATAAACCGACCCCATTTCTTTACTACCCTATCTACTTCTGTCTCAATATCCCCTAACCAATAGACATTTGCTGTATCCTGTTTCATTACCATTTGTAAGTTTAACCCTGCCCTGTCTATAATTACCCCTTCAGAGGAACATCGAATTTGTATACCCATTTTGCATAGGGCATCTCTTCCCAATAGATTGACAGGGGTGTGTTCTGATACAAGTATAGGGAGGGTTGCGGATTTGCCATCCGCTGTCAGGCGAACTGGAGCTGTCATTGGAATTAACTGCGTTTGTCCCGAGAATCCTATAGTTTTGGCATATTTGCCAGACATGGGGAGGTGAGAGGCATAATTTGGACTTACACAGGTGTAAGTGGCTCCAGTGTCAACCATCATGGGTGTGCCTCTGTTCTCTATTTGAACCTGCAGTATAGGTTATTGATCAGCTCGTGTAGTTAGTACTGTAAACTGACCCTCCCCGGTAGGATTCTCTAGGCACCCCTAATACCCCTGATTGGGCCCTGCCCATGGATTCACAGGACCTTGGATTTGTTGCTGATTTTGTTGCCAGCCGTCAGGTTGCTTCCAATTATTTTGGTTTTTGTTCCCCTGTTGTTGCCAGGGGTTTGTGGGGCAGTTTCGTATGGTATGCCCTTGCTGCTGGCATCCCCAGCAAATTCCAGGTGGCCCTTGTGGGCCCCGATTTCCTCCTTTTTGATTATTTTGCTGACATTTTTGTTGTTTATTGTTATTATTCCATTGTCGGGGTTGTTGTGCATACACATTCACTACTGGTACTGTGGGTTGTACTTGGGCCTGTGGTGCGGGAGGCAGATATGACCCTCCTGGATTGACTGCAGCCATTATTCCTGTTTCATTTGCAGGTGCTGTTACTGGGGCCTGGATTTTCTTCTTCCCTCTGTCAGTTCTTCCAATTGGAGTTGAGTCAGTTTCCTCTGAATGTCTCTCCCCTGCTCCATAAGTCTCTGTTCATCCTTTCTGTGTTTTTCTACTGCATGTATCACATGGTCACATAATTCTTTGTGTGTCTTTGAGGTTAGTCCCACCACATCTTCCAGCCTGCTTCTCACTGATTGAGGCATTGCCTCTATTATGGAGTTTCGGAATAGAGTTGTCATCAGTGGGTCCCCTTCTGGATCTCGTTCTGTTTCCAGTCTCCATCGTTTCATCTGTTCATGTAGATAGGCAGCTGGATTCTCAGTTTCTCCCAGTGTCCCCCCTTTCAGTGACTTGGGGTCAATTCTCGCCGTGTATTCCAGTCTTAGTGCTTGCCAGACTTCGGGGCGGTGTGAATCAAAGTCCATCCCATCTCCTTGTGGGTCACTCACTTCTCTACTCAGGTCACTGTTCCCCAGTATATCCTCCATTTTTGCCTTTCCAACCACCCTTGCCAACAGTGCCTTCAGATCCCCCACAGCCAGCAGTTTCCCCATGGTTTGTTCCTCAAAAATCCTAATCCATTTTCCTGCCCCATCATGCAAATCTGGCAGACGGGCAACCAATCCTTCCAGGTCCTGTGATCCCCACGGAACATAGTGAGCCTGGGTACCTTTTATTAGAATTGGATATTGTCCCTTGTATTTTTCAGGTCTTCTCAATGTTCTCCAATTGCGCAATCTTTCTTCCCTTATGCCTTGATTGCAATCTCCCCATATTTCAGCTGCTGCTCCTTCTTCCTCCTCTAGCTCTCTGCCTGTACGCTGTCTTACCTCACTTTGCTCCCTCTCTTTTTCTTCCTTTTCTCTCAACATTCTCCTCATCCTGTCCATTTCTCTCTCTATTAGTTCGTTTGTTGCTTCAATATCTGCCATTTCTTCATCTGAGACTTCTCCATCATCTCTCTTCGTCATTTTCATTCTTCCCAATGCTTCCCTCAGCTCTCCATAGCAGTCCAATCTATTTGGCTTGATTTCTGCCCTTCGCTTGATTCCTTCTGTTTTCTTTGAGTCTTTTTCCATCCTTTGGGAGGATGTAAACAAAGGTCTTTCTTCTTCCATTTCTATTTCTCCTTTTATTGATATTACTCAGGACACCTGGGGATATTGTCCACCAACATATGGTGGGGGTCCCACAGACCAATCTGCTTTCTTTTTGTTTGTTTTCTCATCATCTTTTTTCAACATGTTTCTGGCTTCTCGCATGTTCTTTAGCAATCCTTCTCCTTCCATTTTGAACATGATGAGTACTTCTTTTTCTCTTTCTTTTTTGGCGCTTCTCTTCTTTCCTGTGTTTTTTGCTTTATGGTTCTTTATCAGTGTTTCCATTACCTCACACACCAAGACATCAAATGTTCCTCCTTCAGGTCATTTGGTGCCCATTTTCCTGGTGCGTTTCTCCCATTTTTCAGATGTTTTCGCTATTTCTTCCTTGCCTAAGGGATACCTAGCACTCAGTATTTCTACTGCCGTTTTATTCATATTTATGGCCTATATTTTTAACTTCCTTTTTAATCTATTTTAGTATTCCTCCTATTTATTTATTTTTTATATTAGTATTTGCTTTTATTGTTAAACTATTTGTGCTTCTTTGATTATTGTTTGGTTAGAACTTATTTATTATTAATGGGCATTTGACAGTCTCTTTATATCATAATAATATTTCCTGATGTCCACTTTTCCTTTGTGTGGACACCTCATGAATCTTACCCTTGCTAGTGTTTTATCTTAGCTTTAAATCACTCAGCTCTATTCTTTATGTAATAATAAAATAATTTCTCCTGATGTCCACTTTTCCTTTGTGTGGACACCTCATAAATCTTTCCCTTGCTAGTGTTTTATCTTAGCTTTAAATCACTCAGCTATATGTGTGTTCCTACCCCTACGAGCATCCACACACCATTCACTCTTTCTCTCCTGGTGTGAGACCGGGTGCGTCCTTCCTACCAGGTTACACTTAAGTAACGGTCCAGAAAAGGTGCGTCAACCTTTCCCCACCAAGGACAGAGATTTTCATACTCACTTGCACTCTCACTCTTTCACGCACTTGTCTAAGTTACCTGTAAACTTAACCCCTTCTTGATACACTTCCTCAACACAAGAAAACAGTTTTAAACAGGATTTCTATTTATCTAGCCCCCTAGGTGATACACTTCCTTGACACACCCGGACTTCTACTACGCTTTCCTAAGCGACCTGTAAATTCTGCTCTCTTTCTCTGATTCACTTCCACAGAGAAAAAACAATATTTCTACAGGATTTCGCCTACCTAAGCAGTCCTAAAAAACGATTCACTTCCTCGACACGTTTTAAAGCGGTATTCGCAGGACTTTGTAACATGTTATTATCTGATCGCTCAACCACATGGACAGCCGCCCGTGCCGAAATGACCCAGACAGTGATCAGCAAAATGAATCAAATGAATCAACCGAATCGAACAGACGCATCAGATGAGCAACCGAGTGACCCCGACGATTGAACGCACGAATTGAGCAATCGAATCAAACAGATCGATCAGACTGTCCAGATTAGCAACCTGAATGAGACAGATGAATCATCCAACTTGACCACAACCAATCAAATCACAATGGATTAAACAGAATTACCAGCAGGACGAACAATTGAATCAAATGTTTTGAACAAACGGTTCAGACGAACAACCGAGTGTCATCGACGAGTACAAGACGCGTCAAACCGTCGGTTTAGTCAAACAGATGCATTCATACTGACCAAATGATCAACTCAAACGAGACAGATAACCCACCCACTCAACCACAATGACTGACTCACACCAACCCAAGCAGACCATCCACCTACCGAGCAAATCTACTTATACTATTTTCTACTTATTGCAACCCTCGAGGCTTTTCATCATTTAGCATGTATTTGAAATCCAAAAGCTCCCAGTCTCTAATTTTCTGGTTCTTAAATTTGGAGAGACCTACTTGTTATTTCTGCAGCTGAGGTCGTGCCCTGGATCGAACCACACAAACGTTATACTATATAAGTAAGAACTTGGCTTACCTTTTAAAAGCGGCCGCTTTTGTTTGTATGGTCCGTTCAAGCCGTTTCACAACTGCAGATGTATACCGTCTCTGGTCCCTGTTTTTCAACTCCTGGAAAAGCTTGCCAATTATGTCGTATAAATATTTGACTCAAATGTAGTTAACTCAAAAATATCTCTCAAGAAACTGGAGCTTGTGAATCCAAGAATTAGACTTTATTGCGTAATAAAGCCGAGCTTGCTCCATGGAGCAACTGTCTCTCTCTGGCTCAGAAATCTATTTTATACACACACAAATGCATAGTAATGTCTACATAGCATACAAAGCTACTCCCCTTAAGATAAATGATTAACATATTTTAGTGCCACTCTACCCTTATCTTTCAACGTCCAGATGTCACATGTGGCTTACTCCAAAAGGCCATGGGCGCTTTTCCATATGACCTCTTCCTCTTATCTCATTATATTGGTGGCAGACCCTTTCTCAAAAATAATACACATACATACATTAAGGCATGGTTACACACTGTATTGGCTATATTCCTTATTTAAACATACATCTGAATTATAGAATGTCAATCATGTTTACTATATTTTACTTTTGACATTTCCCAACATTTGCCTTAATGATACATAAAAGATTACCATAAAGCAAAAGCCTTTTGTGTCCACCGATCAAATGCAATATGCTAGTTGCAATATGCTAGTTGTTCATGTTCAATGTACACCTGTGTGTGTCAGTGGAGACTGCTGAGGGGAGGACGGCTCATAATAATGTCTGGAACGGAGCGAATGGAATGGCACTCCAGCCATTACCACAAGCACGACTCCACAATTAAAGTCCCACCAACCGCCACCAACCTCCTGTGATGTGTGTGATGGCTGTGCTAAGGGTAGGTCTGGCCTCAGAAATTAATTCCCGTACCATTGGTGGAGCCAGAGCCAGTGGGTTGAGGGAGTGACTATTGGCTAGGGGAGTTGTAGCGATACTTGGAAGGTGTGTGTCAGTGAGAGAAAGTTTTCTTGATCCTGCATTTATGAGTGTTATTTCTCTGCTCAGGTAGAGTATACTATACATCAAACGTAGGTCAGTTGGCTTTTACTGTAGGTTCTTAGGGCCCCCGACCGCTAGGTGGCCCCCGACCAAACCAAATGGTTGTGTTTGTGTATTTTTTTTTAGGGAACTCAGTTGATGGGGTTTGACTAGGTGGGATACAGCTACGACCGGAAGTGACTTTTTTGTAGCAGGTTAGGAGAATTCGGTTTAGAAAAGGGTTAGCTAAAATGCTCTCCTAACATGCTACGAAAAGTAACTTCCGGTTAGCTGTACTCCATCTAGTCACATCCCAGTCGGGGTCTCAACTTATTATTGAGAGTTAGAATAGTAGAATACACAAGTTGCAATTTTGAAATTTGGTTGTGCATTAGCAGTTTTCCTCTTGTTATGTACAGTGGGGAAAAAAGTATTTAGTCAGCCACCAATTGTGCAAGTGCTCCCACTTAAAAAGATGAGAGAGGCCTGTAATTTTCATCATATGTACACGTCAACTATGACAGACAAACTGAGAAAAAAATGTCCAGAAAATCACATTGTAGGATTTCTAATGAATTTATTTGCAAATTATGGTGGAAAATAAGTATTTGGTCACCTACAAACAAGCAAGATTTCTGGCTCTCACAGACCTGTAACTTCTTCTTTAAGAGGCTCCTCTGTCCTCCACTCGTTACCTGTATTAATGGCACCTGTTTGAACTTGTTATCAGTATAAAAGACACTTGTCCACAACCTCAAACAGTCACACTCCAAACCAGTGGCGGCTCCTGAAAAAATTCTCAGGAGGGGCAATTTTTCTGATGATTTAGGTGACCTACACACATTTTAAAAAATATATGTCCAGCAACAACATGAAGACAGGGGCAGCATATAAGTCAATACCAGAAGCATTTATTGACTGATCTGGGGAGATGGATTCCAGTTTCTGTGACAGATTATAAATAATCTCTGATGCCTTTGTTATATTAGCTTTTGGTTGAATGTACTGTCGTAGTAAATATATAATGTTATAGCTTGGTCTGACTAAAATCTTGTGCATGACCCATTTTGTGTTGGGCGTTTGTTTTCAATCAATGCTGTTCCTATCCTATAACAATGGACAAAAGAGTCCTATCTTGTCAGCCTTGTCAGCAGGTGGCCAAGGACAACACCCACGCCATAGGTCTCTCAGTTCTTCCAACTCACGAGTTCTTGCTCTGAGGACACACACACACACACACACACACACACACATCATCACTGATAACACACACACACACACACATCATCACTGTTAAACACACACACACACACACACACAAAAATCCCCTCTCTTTAGGCTGAACATTTGAAGACAGAGAACCCGACTCAGAGCCAATGCAACAGTGGAGGGGACCTCGCCCAACTCATCAGGACCAATCAGAAGATCAGAACTACTAGATTCAACCTACATCATTTATTGTATAAAATGTCTGCACACAATGTTTTCGGGGCTCTCTTCTCCCTAAGAGTTTGACGAACGAGTCCGTGCACGCGATTCCAGATATCTTTACCTCTGAATAAACTGCCTTTATTATACCATATCCACCCTGTCCAAAGTCTCTACTTGGTCTCAGTTCTCCAGTAAACTTGTGATTATCAACAGTACACAACGGTAACAAACAATTGGGGGAACTCACGGGGCAGATAGTAAGGTCGCAATGACACAGAAAGCAGTTCAATGTCGGGGTACAGAGTCGCTCTCTTACCAGGATCGCGGTCCGCTCTGACCAGGGTGAAGCCGGCCGGCTCCACTTCTCTGTCCGGGACTCTGTCATCCAGCCAAGTCTCCCAGCTGTATTGGGATTCCGCTGCCAGCAGCGTTTTCATTATTTAGTCCGTTCGTAGCGGGTATGTACACGATCAACAAGATCAGTCCAAAACCAACCACTGGAAATCCATGGTTGGCAGAATGTTTGTAAACTAAGTCTACAAATTAAAAACATAAAATAACGCCACACTGCAGGTCGCAACAGAGACGCTGCTAGCCGCTATTGTCTTAGTTACGTTCATGGTTACGTCACGTATGACGAAAGCGCGTAAGTGCAAGCCCACAGACACCCATAGAGAATGTATTGAAAGCTTTGAAATTTGAAAAAAATAGATTTTACATGACAGGCTATGAGAGACTTCTGTGCGATTTTCAACTTGACTGAAATCGCCCCAAAAACGGGCGGGGCCATTTGAAGCACGACTTTAGCCTGATTTGACATTTAGTGGCTGGCAGATCAGACGTGAACACTGATAACTACTGTTGCCGTGATATAATTGATTAGAAAAAAAATCCCTTCCTTTTCCCGTTTGGCAGTGCGTCGCCCATATCGCCCTATTGAACAGGCCGTCCCTGCTCCAAACTCTACTATGGCCAAGACCAAAGAGCTGTCAAAGGACACCAGAAACAAAATTGTAGACCTGCACCAGGCTGGGAAGACTGAATCTGCAACAGGTAAGCAGCTTGGTTTGAAGAAATCAACTGTGGGAGCAATTATTAGGAAATGGAAGACATACAAGACCACTGATAATCTCCCTCGATCTGGGGCTCCACGCAAGATCTCACCCCGTGGGGTCAAAATGATCACAAGAACGGTGAGCAGAAATCCCAGAACCACACGGGGGGACCTAATGAATGACCTGCAGAGAGCTGGGACCAAAGTAACAAAGCCTACCATCAGTAACACACTACGCCGCCAGGGACTCAAATCCTGCAGTGCCAGACGTGTCCCCCTGCTTAAGCCAGTACATGTCCAGGCCCGTCTGAAGTTTGCTAGAGTGCATTTGGATGATCCAGAAGAGGATTGGGAGAATGTCATATGGTCAGATGAAACCAAAATATAACTTTTTGGTAAAAACTCAACTCGTCGTGTTTGGAGGACAAAGAATGCTGAGTTGCATCCAAAGAACACCATACCTACTGTGAAGCATGGGGGTGGAAACATCATGCTTTGGGGCTGTTTTTCTGCAAAGGGACCAGGATGACTGATCCGTGTAAAGGAAAGAATGAATGGGGCCATGTATCGTGAGATTTTGAGTGAAAACCTCCTTCCATCAGCAAGGGCATTGAAGATGAAACGTGGCTGGGTCTTTCAGCATGACAATGATCCCAAACACACCCGGGCAACGAAGGAGTGACTTCGTAAGAAGCATTTCAAGGTCCTGGAGTGGCCTAGCCAGTCTCCAGATCTCAACCCCATAGAAAATCTTTGGAGGGAGTTGAAAGTCTGTGTTGCCCAGCGACAGCCCCAAAACATCACTGCTCTAGAGGAGATCTGCATGGAGGAATGGGCCAAAGTACCAGCAACAGTGTGTGAAAACCTTGTGAAGACTTACAGAAAACGTTTGACCTGTGTCATTGCCAACAAATGGTATATAACAAAGTATTGAGAAACTTTTGTTATTGACCAAACACTTATTTTCCACCATAATTTGCAAATAAATTCATTAAAAATCCTACAATGTGATTTTCTGGATTTTTTTTCCTCATTTTGTCTGTCATAGTTGACGTGTACCTATGATGAAAATTACAGGCCTCTCTCATCTTTTTAAGTGGGAGAACTTGCACAATTGGTGGCTGACTAAATACTTTTTTTCCCCACTGTAAGTCACTGGCAGTCACTCAATTAGCCCATGTCAGCTAACATCGTTTTTTTGGTAAGTAAACATGGTTGAATTACCGACCGCAGGGTCCCCATTGATTTTGTTAGTCACTGTCACTCAGATGTCATATAAAAAACCGCAAACATTTCTCTCCACCCTATGGCAGAATGTGTACAATTGCAGGAAATTAGCTGGATGTGGGTACGCAGACCTGCGAGCCACTGCGGCCCCTGATGATGATTTCAGTTTTTTGTGGCTCCCATCAAATCAAAACCAAATCAAAGTCTATTGGTCGCGTACACAGATTTGCAGATGTTGTCACAGGTGCAGCGAAATGCTTGTGTTTCTAGCTCCAACAGTGCAGTAATAATACCTAGCAATACAAAGCACATAATCCAAAGGTAAAAATAAAGAAATTAAGAAATATCCGAACGAGCAATGTCAGACTCCGGAATATATTAAGGGGCTGAATACTTATGCCACGACTATATTTTAGTTATTTAATTTGTAGTCATCTTAATTTTTTTGTGAATTTTTCTTCCACTTCGACATTCCAAAGTATTTCGAGTAGAATACTTTTGCAAGGCACTATATATATACAGTACCAGTCAAAGGTTTGTACACACCTACTCATTCAAGGGTTTTTCTTTATTTTTTACTATTTTCTTCATTGTATAATAATAGTGAAGACATCAAAACTATGAAAGAACACATATGGAATCATGTAGTAACCAAAAAAGTGTTAAACAAATCAAAATATATTTTACATTTTAGATTCTTCGAAGTAGCCACCCTTTGCCTTGATGACAGCTTTGCACACTCTTGGCATTCTCTCAACCAGCTTCATGAGGAATGCTTTTCCAACAATCTTGAAGGAGTTCCCACATATGCTGAGCACTTGTTGGCTGCTTTTCCTTCACTCTGCGGTCCAACTCATCCCAAACCATCTCAATTGGGTTGAGGTCGGGTGATTGAGGAGGCCAGGTCATCTGATGCAGCACTCCATCACTCTCCTTCTTGGTCAAATAGCCCTTACACAGCCTGGAGGTGTGTTGGGTCATTGTCCTGTTGAAAAACAAACGATAGTCCCACTAAGCGCAAACCAGATGGGATGGCGTATCGCTGCAGAATGCTGTGGTAGCCATGCTGGTTAAGGGTGCCTTGAATTCTAAATAAATCACAGACAGTGTCACCAGCCAAGCACCCCCACACCATCACACCTCCTCCTCCATGCTTCACGGTGGGAACCACACATGTGGAGATCATCCGTTCACCTACTCTGCGTCTCACAAAGACACAGCGGTTGGAACCAAAAATGTCACATTTGGACTCATCAGCCCAAAGGACAGATTTCCATTGGTCTAATGCCCATTGCTCGTGTTTCTTGGCCCAAGCAAGTCTCTTCTTCTTATTGGTGTCCTTTAGTAGTGGTTTCTTTGTAGCAATTCGACCATGAAGGCCTGACTTCACGCAGTCTCCTCTGAACAGTTGATGTTGAGATGTGTCTGTTACTTGAACTCTGTGAAGCATTTATTTGGGCTGCAATCTGAGGTGCAACTCTAATGAACTTATCCTCTGCAGCAGAGGTAACTCTGGGTCTTCCTTTCCTGTGGCGGTCCTCATGAGAGCCAGTTTCATCATAGCGCTTGATGGTTTTTGCGACTGCACTTGAAGAAACTTTCAAAGTTCTTGAAATGTTCCGTATTGACTGACCTTCATGTCTCAAAGTAATGATGGACTGTCATTTCTCTTTGCTTATTTGAGCTGTTCTTGCCATAATATGGACTTGGTCTTTTACCAAATAGCGCTATCTTCTGTATACCACCCCTACCTTGTCACAACACAACTGATTGGCTCAAACACATTAAGGAAAGAAATTCCACAAATTAACTTTTAACAAGGCACACCTGTTAATTGAAATGCATTCCAGGTGAGTACCTAGTCTCTCCCGAGTGGCGCAGTGGTCTAAGGTACTGCATCGCAGTGCTAGCTGTGCCACTAGAGATCCTGGTTCGAATCCAGGCTCTGTCGTAGCCGGCCGCGACCAGGAGACCCATGGGGCGGCGCACAATTGGCCCAGGGTAGGGGAGGGAATGGCTGGCAGGGGATGTAGCTCAGTTGGTAGAGCATGGCGTTTGCAACGCCAGGGTTGTGGGTTCGATAAAATAATGTATGCGCTAACTGTAAGTCGCTCTGGATAAGAGCGTCGACTAAAATGTAAAAATGTACCTCATGAAGCTGGTTGAGAGAATGCCAAGAGTGTGCAAAGCTGTCAAGGCAAAGGGTGGCTACTTTGAAGAATCTCAAATATATTTCATAGTTTTGATATCTTCACTATTGTTCTACAATGTAGAAAATAGTAAAAATAAAGAAAAACCCTGGAATGAGTAGGTGTGTCCAAACTTTTGACTGGTACTGTGTGTATATATATATATATATATATATATATATATATATATATATATATATATATATATATATATATATATATATATATATATATATATATATATATATATATATATATATATATATATATATATATATATATATATATATATATATATATATATATACAAAAGTATGTGGACACCCCTTCAAATTAGTGGATTTGGCTATTTCAGCCACACCCGCTGCTGACAGGTGTATAAAACCGAGCACACAGCCATGCAATAGACAAACATTGGTCGTAGAATGGCCTTACTGAAGAGCTCAGTGACTTTCAACATGGCACCGTCATAGAATGCCACCTTTTCAACAAGTCAGTTCGTCAAATTTCTGCCCTGCTAGAGCTGCCCCGGTCAACTGTAAGTGCTGTTATTGTGAAGTGGAAACGTCTAGGAGCAACAACGGCTCAGCCGAAAAGTGGTATGCCACACAAGCTCACAGAACGGGACCGCCAAGTGCTGAAGCGTGTAAAAAATGGTCTGTCCTCGGTTGCTACACTCACCACCGAGTTCAAAACTGCCTCTGGAAGCAATGTCAGCACAAGTACTGTTTGTTGGAAGCTTTATGAAATGAGCTTCCATGGCCAAGTAGCCGCACACAAGCCTAAGATCACCATGCGCAATGCCAAGCGTCGGCTGGAGTGGTGTAAAGCTCACTGCCATTGGACTCTGGAGCAGTGGAAACGCGTTCTCTGGAGTGATTAATCACGCTTCACCATCTGGCTGTCCGATGGACGAATCTGGGTTTGGCGGATGCCAGGAGAATGCTACCTTCCCCAATGCATAGTGCCAACTGTAATGTTTGGTGGAGGAGGAATAATGGTCTGGGGCTGTTTTTCATGGTTCGGTCTAGGCCCCTTTGTTCCATTGAAGGGAAATCTTAACGATATAGCATACAATTACATTCTAGACGATTCTGTGCTTCCAACTTTGTGGCAACGGTTTGGGGAAGGCCCTTTCCTGTTTCAGCATGACAATGCCCCCATGCACAAAGTGAGGTCCATACAGCAATGGTTTGTCGAGATCGGTGTGGAAGAACTTGACTGGCCTGCACAGAGCCCTGACCCAAACCCCATCAAACACCTTTGGGATGAATTGGAACGGCGACTGCGAGTCAGACCTAATCGCCCAACATCAGTGCCCGACCTCACTAATGTTCTTGTGGCTGAATGGAAGCAAGTCCACGCAGCAATGTTCCAATATCTAGTGGAAAACCCTCCCAGAAGAGTGGAGGCTGTTATAACAGCAAAAGGGGGACCAACTTCATATTAATGCCCATGATTTTGGAATGAGAGGTGCAGGTGTCCACATACTTTTGGTCATTGATAGATGAATTTGTATGTTTATTATAATGACTAAAAAGATTCCACCCCAATACTGTATAAATGTGTAAACCGTGTTAGAGTTATAAGACAATGAACCCACTAACAGAGAAGGGGGTTAGAAACTGCTGAGACAAACATTCCAGGAGAAAGGAAACCTAGAAACTGTCAAACTTAACCATTCTATACTGGGGAAATGTACATGCCGCCTAAAGGTGGGCGGAGCATATAAAAAGGCTGTGTGTGTTTTTACCGCCAGAGCGCTCTCATGAATAAAAATGCTGATCTCTTGCAGACTGGAGAATTTGTTTAATTCATTATTAAACCAGAGCCTTACACCCTCTGGGAATTATACAAAGCTTGAGTATTAGAGATAGAAATTCTCGTGACAATTGGCCCTTCGAGCCGGATCTCAATATCCATTTTCTGTCGTTCCGGGGGACACCGAAAACCGTGCACGTGCGGATGATACATCCGTATAGACAAAGACCTGGCCTCTGATATGGGGGTTCAATACAGGCCGGTGGCAAAACTGGTAGACGACAGAAACGGTGACGAGATCACCAAATGTGAGATGTATATCCCAGCTGCAAGGATAAGGTCAGTACTTTTTATTCATGGGTTTAGGGGGATATATATTTTGAAACTGCAGTAGGAAAAAAATAACAGTTTAAATCTGCTGTAGTGAGGGTAGTAATCCGTCGATAATCCAAAAAGGGATTGTCATCCAGTAAACTGTTTTTCGCTAGTGAAAACCATGAGCCGGGTGTAGTCAAAAGTCATAAACAACTGTAGATTTGCTGTAACTCTATCCATTTCATGAAACTGGAGCCTTACAAACTCCGGGTTACCGATAGTGTTAACTAATAATCATAAGGTTGTATACGTGTGAGACCTAATGATCCATCGAAAATCGCAAAAATTAATTATTTCAAGGAAGGAATATACGATAAAACGTATAAGACATTAAAGTCATCAACTAATTTGACACCTAATAATTCATTAAAAGTCGTAAAATCATTTGACACCTAATAAGTAATTAAAAGTGATAAAATAATTATTCAAGATTCTAAGTAAAAGTTCTAATTTGAATACGTGGGAGACCTAGTAATTTGTTAATAGGCATAAAATAATTGTACAAAATACTCAGTAGAGAATAGCAGAAGAGTTTAGCTACCATGGGAAGTAAATCCTCAAAGGAGGTCCTGGAATTAACCGGGGATGAGAGGTATATGGAGTACCCAAATGGAGAAAGGGCAAGCCCAATCTTGCATTAGGAGGAGGATAATTAATAGTATGTGGACATTCATTTACTAACGGAGTCGTTATCAGGAGGGGTATGAGAAATCCTGTTGGAGGAACAGGTCACGTGTACGGGGTTAATCATATTATGTTATACATTTGGGAAATTTAGAAGTAACATAGGATTATGGGAAAATTGACCATAGTGAGATATCAGAACGTGCTAGGGTGAACATTCCAAATCTGGGTACTTTTATAGAAGAAAATATTCCTGTAGGTTATACGAATATTGATTGTGTGTTGGGAAATAGCGGTGTGTGAATGTGATATGAGAGTCGTGTGAAAATGAGAATAAGGTTATCGGAAGTTTGGAGAATAAGCTGTTGAGATAATGATATATTGGGGGGTGTACAACACTGCCTGGCATAGAATAGTGTAAGAACCGTAAATAGTGACCAGTCTATAGGATTCTGGGAGATTCTATGACTGAGGGGAGGGATCTAGGTAGTAAAGTGATATGTGCTGGCTTGTGCGCCCAAACACGTAGACGTACGGAGGGGGGGTGGGAGACAGTACATAAATCATTGACATTTTAGTCATTTAGCAGACTCTCTTATCCAGAGCGACTTACAGTTAGTGAGTGCATACATGTTTTCAATCATGTGATAGAAATAAGAGTAAGCATTATAAAAACTATCTACAGTGAGGGAAAAAAGTATTTGATCCCCTGCTGATTTTGTACATTTGCCCACTGACAAAGACATGGTCAGTCTATAATTTTAATGGTAGGTTTATTTGAACAGTGAGAGACAGAATAACAACGAAAAAATCCAGAAAAATGCATGTCAAAAATGTTATAAATTGATTTGCATTTTAATGAGGGAAATAAGTATTTGACCCCTCTGCAAAACATGACTTAGTACTTGGTGGCAAAACCCTTGTTGGCAATCACAGAGGTCAGACGTTTCTTGTAGTTGGCCACCAGGTTTGCACACATCTCAGGAGGAATTTTGTCCCACTCCTCTTTGCAGATCTTCTCCAAGTCATTAAGGTTTTGAGGCTGATGTTTGGAAACTCGAACCTTCAGCTCCCTCCACAGATTTTCTATGGGATTATGTTCTGGAGACTGGCTAGGCCACTCCAGGACCTTAATGTGCTTCTTCTTGAGCCACTCCTTTGTTGCCTTGGCCGTGTGTTTTGGGTCATTGTCATGCTGGAATACCCATCCACGACCCATTTTCAATGCCCTGGCTGAGGGAAGGAGGTTCTCACCCAAGATTTGACGGTACATGGCCCCGTCCATCGTCCCTTTGATGCGGTGAAGTTGTCCTGTTCCCTTAGCAGAAAAACCATGTTTGACGGTGGGGATGGTGTTCTTGGGGTCATAGGCAGCATTCCTCCTCCTCCAAACACGGCGAGTTGAGTTGATGGCAAAGAGCTCGATTTTGGTCTCATCTGACCACAACACTTTCACCCAGTTCTCCTCTGAATCATTCAGATGTTCATCGGCAAACTTCAGACGGGCCTGTATATGTGCTTTCTTGAGCAGGGGGACCTTGCGGGCGCTGCAGGATTTCAGTCCTTCACGACGTAGTGTGTTACCAATTGTTTTCTTGGTGACTATGGTCCCAGCTGCCTTGAGATAATTGACAAGATCCTCCCGTGTAGTTCTGGGCTGATTCCTCACCGTTCTCATGATCATTGCAACTTCACGAGGTGAGATCTTGCATGGAGCCCCAGGCCGAGGGAGATTGACAGTTCTTTTGTGTTTCTTCCATTTGCAAATAACCGCACCAACTGTTGTCACCTTCTCACCAAGCTGCTTGGCGATGGTCTTGTAGCCCATTCCAGCCTTGTGTAGGTCTACAATCTTGTCCCTGACATCCTTGGATAACTCTTTGGTCTTGGCCATGGTGGAGAGTTTGGAATCTGATTGATTGATTGCTTCTGTGGACAGGTGTCTTTTATACAGGTAACAAACTGAGATTAGGAGCACTCCCTTTAAGAGTGTGCTCCTAATCTCAGCTCGTTACCTGTACAAAAGACACCTGGGAGCCAGAAATCTTTCTGCTTGAGAGGGGGTCAAATACTTATTTCCCTCATTAAAATGCAAATCAATTTATGACATTTTTGACATGCGTTTTTCTGGATTTTTTTGTTGTTATTCTGTCTCTCACTGTTCAAATAAACCTACCATTAAAATTATAGACTGATAATTTATTTGTCAGTGGGCAAACATACAAAATCAGCAGGGGATCAATTACTTTTTTCCCTCACTGTATGTCAAGATCCACCACCACCCCGCACCAATTACGCTATGCCCTTACCATTGTTAAGAAGTAAAAGAGAAGCGACCCGACATACCAACCGTCAAGGACGAGTGACCTACAAAATAGGAGTCAGAGAAGGGCAGACTGTAGGATTCAAAATAAGGGTTAGGGACGTAGCCAACCGGTGGGGTACATGTCAACAAGCAACAGAATGGAACCATACCCCATCATATTTGTGTTCGGGCCCCACGGCGGATTGTTCCTGGACTCAAGTATTTAAACACACTTGGGGACGGGGATATGAGACCGGCCGGGACTGGATATCCAGATGGGGGTTAAAGAGAAACAAAGACATCACGAATTGTCAATTGGAAATAGTAGTAATGTGACCGAAAGCACAGGACAGAATTCTGAACCTTACAGCCCCTGTAACCGATGTGTGGTGGGCGTGTACCAGTAAAGACCGTATAAGGCAGACAATGCCAAAAGGGTGGGTAGGTACCTGCTCCCCGGTTCTACTGGTTCAGCCAGTTAGAATTAGTCACCAGAAACCAAGGAAAGGGTTAAACAGACGTAGGAGGAGTTTTGGCCAGAAGGGAGAATAGCCCTATTTGGATGGATACAATTGGGATACCAAGGGGGTTACCGGATGAATACAAAGCTATGAATCAAGATGGGGAAGGATTTACTCCAACATTCTATTGGTGGGTAACAACCAGTAAAAATGTGGATTGGATTAATTACATATATTACAGCCAACAACGATTTGTGAACCAGACTAGAGATGCAGTGAGAGGAATCTCAGATCAATTATCCGCCACCTCGCTCATGACTTGGCAAAATAGGTTGGCTCTAGATATGTTGCTGGCAGAAAAGGGCGGTGCAGAGCTCTTGCAGGATTGACTGCTCTAAGTGAAGAATGGGCTGAGAACTCAGGAGTTAATACATATTTGATAGGGTGGTTTGATGAAATGTTTGGTCAATGGAAAACCATAGCAGCCACCATCTTGGGGCCTGCCAACACATGTATGGGTATACTTGTATTATGTGGTTGTTGTCTTATTCCCTGTGTCCGAGGGTTGGTGAGTAAGGCATTGGAGCATGCAGTGTCTCAACAGATGAGATATGGACTGACTCCGGATTCTAACCAGTGGAATGTGAAAAACGATCCTCCAGGCTTTGTGGATAACGAGGACTTTGACCCTGATAACCTGCAATTAGATAAAACTTTTATTGGTTCTGACGTGTGAAGGTCATAGGGAAAATCTAAAAAAGACCTATGATTGGAAAGTAGTTAATATAACTAATCTCTGAGGTGAATCATGCTTGTAAATACATTTATCCTGAGGGTGTAAAATTTTTGTCAAAGGGTGGATTGATAGATGAATTTGTATGTTTATTATAATGACTAAAAAGATTCCACCCCAATACTGTATAAATGTGTAAACTGTGTTAGAGTTATAAGACAATGAACCCACTAACAGAGAAGGGGGTTAGAAACTGCTGAGACAAACATTCCAGGAGAAAGGAAACCTAGAAACTGTCAAACTTAACCATTCTATACTGTGGAAATTTACAGGGCGCCTAAAGATGGCGGAGCAAAGTCCTTTGTGTGGACGCATATAAAAAGGTTGTGTGTGTTTTTAGCGCCAGAGCGCTCTCATGAATAAAAATGCTGATCTCTTGCAGACTGGAGAATTTGTTTAATTCATTATTAAACCAAAGCCTTACACCCTCTGGGAACTATACAAAGCTTTAGTATTAGAGATAGAAATTCTCGTGACAGTCATGTAGTGTATATATATATAAGAGGAGGCTGGTGGGAGGAGCTGTAGGAGGATGGGCTCATTGTAATGGCTGGAATGGGATAAATGGAACGGTATTAAACACATCAAACATATGGTTTGACTCCGTTCCATTCATTCTATTCCAGCCATTACAATGAGCCTGTCCTCATATAGCTCCTCCCACCAGCCTCCTATGATGTGTGTATATATACACTACCAGTCAAAAGTTTGGACACACCTACTCATTCAAGGGTTCTTCTTAATTTTTACTATTTTTTACATAGTAGAAAACTAGTGAAGACATCAAAACTATGAAATAACACATATGGAATCATGTAGTAACCAAAAAAAGTGTTAAACAAATCAAACTATATTTTATATTTGAGACTCTTCAAATAGCCACCCTTTAGTCACCTGGAAAGCATTTCAATTAACAGGAGTGCCTTCTTAAAAGTTAATTTGTGGAATTTCTTTCCTTCCTAATGCTTTTGAGACAATCAGTTGTGTTGTGACAAGGTAAGGGGAGTATACAGAAGGTAGCCCTATTTGGTAAAAGGCCAAGTCCATATTATGGCAAGAACAGCGCAAATAAGCAAAGAGAAACAACAGTCCGTCATTACTTTAAGACATGAAGGTCAGTCAATACGGAAAATTTCAAGAACTTTGAAAGTTACCAGCCTCAGAAATTGCAGCCCAAATAAATGCTTCACAGAGTTTAAGTAACAGACACATCTCAACATCAACTGTTCAGATGAGACTGTGTGAATCAGGCCTTCATGGTCGAATTGCTGCAAAGAAAATACTACTAAAGGACACCAATAAGAAGAAGAGACTTGCTTGGGCCAAGAAACACGAGCAATGGACATTAGACCGGTGGAGATTTGTCCTTTGGTCAGGAGTCCAAATTGGAAATTTTTGGTTCCAACAGCCGTGGCTTTGTGAGACGCGGTGTGGGTGAACGGATGATCTCCGCATTTGTATTTCCCACCATAAAGCATAGAGGAGGAGGTGTTATGGTGTGGGGGTGCTTTGCTGGTGATACTGTCTGTGATTTATTTAGAATTCAAGGCACACTTAATCGGCATGGCTACCACAGCATTCTGCAGCGATGCGCCATCCCATCTGGTTTGGGCTTAGTGGGAATATCATTTGTTTTTCAACAAGACAATGACTCAACACACCTCCAGGCTGTGTAAGGGCTATTTTACCAAGAAGGAGAGTGATGGAGTGCTGCATCAGATGACCTGGCCTCCACAATCCCCCTACCTCAACCCAATTGAGATGGTTTGGACCGCAGAGTGAAGGAAAAGCAGCCAACAAGTGCTCAGCATATGTGGGAACTCCTTCAAGACTGTTGGAAAAGCATTCCAGGTGAAGCTGGTTGAGAGAATGCCAAGAGTGTGCAAAGCTGTCATCAAGGCAAAGGGTGGCTATTTGAGGAATCTCAAATATAAAATATATTTTGATTTGTTTAACACTTCTTTGGTTACTACATGATTCCATATGTGTTCTTTCATAGTTTTGATGTCTTCACTATTATTCTACAATGTAGAAAATAGTAAAAATAAAGAAAAACCTTGGAATGAGTAGGTGTGTCCAAACTTTTGACTGGGACTGTATATATACAGTTGAAGTCGGAAGTTTACATACACCTTAGCCAAATACATTTAAACTCAGTTTTTCACAATTCCTGACATTTAATCCTAGTAAAACCTCCCTGTCTTAGGTCAGATAGGATCACCACTTTCTTTTAAGAATATGAAATGTCAGAATAATAGTAGAGAGAATGATTTATTTAAAGCTTTTATTTATTTAATCACATTCCCAGTGGGTCAGAAGTTTACATACACTCAATTAGTATTTGGTAGCGTTGCCTTTAAATTGTTTAACTTGGGTCAAACGTTTCGGGTAGCCTTCCACAAGCTTCCCACAATAAGTTGGGTGAATTTTGTCCCATTCCTCCAGACAGAGCTGGTGTAACTGAGTCAGGTTTGTAGGCCTCCTTGCTCGCACCCGCTTTTTCAGTTCTGCCCACAAATGTTCTATAGGATTGAGGTCAGTGCTTTGTGATGGCCACTCCAATACCTTGACTTTGTTGTCCTTAAGCCATTTTGAAACAAATTTGGAAGTATGCTTGGAGTCATTGTCCATTTGGAAGACCCATTTGTGACCAAGCTTTAACTTCCTGAATGATGTCTTGAGATGTTGCTTCAACATGTCCACATAATTTTCCTTCCTCATGATGCCATCTATTTTGTGAAGTGCACCAGTCCCTCCTGCAGCAAAGCACCCCACAGCATGATGCTGTCACCCCTGTGCTTCACGGTTGGGATGGTGTTCTTCGGCTTGCAAGCAACCCCCTCTTTCCTCCAAACATGATTATCATTATGGCCAAACGGTTCTATTTTTGTTTCATCAGACCAGAGGACATTTCTCCAAAAAGTACAATCTTTGTCCCCATGTGCAGTTGCCAACCGTAGTCTGGCTTTTTTATGGCGGTTTTGGAGCAGTGGCTTCTTCCTTGCTGAGCGGCCTTTCAGGTTATGTTGATATAGGACTTGTTTTACTGTGGATATAGATAATTTTGTACCGGTTTCCTCCAGCATCTTCACAAGGTCCTTTGCTGTTGTTCTGGGATTGATTTGCACTTTTCGCACCAAAGTACGCTCATCTCTAGGAGACAGAACGTGTCTCCTTCATGAGCGTTATGAAGGATGCGTGGTCCCATGGTGTTTATACTTGCGTACTATTGTTTGTACAGATGAACGTGGTACCTTCAGGCGTTTGGAAATTGCTCCCAAGGATGAACCAGACTTGTTGAGGTCTACAATTCTTTTCTGAGGTCTTGGCTGATTTCTTTTGATATTCCCATGATGTCAAGTAAACAAGGCACTGAGTTTGAAGGTAGCCCTTGAAATACATCCACAGGTACACCTCCCAATTGATTCAAATGATGTCAATTAGCCTATCAGAAGCTTCTAAAGCCATGACATCATTTTCTGGAATATTCCAAGCTGTTTAAAGTCACAGTCAACTTAATGTATGTAAACTTCTGACCCACTGGAATTGTGATACAGTGAAATAATCAGTCTGTAAACAATTGTTGGAAAAATTTGACCCTGATGGTCATCCATGAACGTTTGAACATCTTGAAGAACCCTGCACAGCCAGAGGAGGACTGGCTGCCCCTCAGAGCCTGATTCCTCTCTAGGTTTCTTCCTAGGTTCCTGCTTTTCTAGGGAATTTTTACTAGCCACTGTGCTTCTACATCTGCATTGCTTGCTGTTTGGGGTTTTAGGCTGGTTTCCCATATAAGCACTTTGTGACATCTGGTAAAAAGGGCTTTATAAATCGATTTGATTTTATCATGTGTTATGATGAGTTTCTCAGGTATCAAAGAATCAAGGATGCAAGCATTCTGTGGAGATTTCATACCAAGTATTTATTGAATCACGAGCTCGTGGGTTCATCTAACAAACGGACATGGCTCTGCCCTTCATCAGTTGAACTAAGTTAACAAAGAAGATCCTCTATCTTATATAGCCTTTTGGTTCTCATTCCTTTCACATACATCTGGTAAACATCATAGGCCTCCCTGTCTCTGTTCTTATTAACCTTTTCCCTCAGGTCACTACATCCTGTCCATCACTCACATTACCCTAACCATCACTTATCTACTTTGACATAATGGAATGTAGACTACCTGGCACCAAACCACTCATCTCTTAACTCTTCCTCTGTCCTCACAACACTATGGCATGACATTATTATACCATAAAAACATAATATCATCATGAAAGGCCTATATGATATACTGTATGTGGCTATAACTGTACAGTACACTGTTATCTGCTTACTCCTTTTTCACTAAACTAATTATTATAATCTCATTATTTCTTGCACAACACACATGCTTAATGAAAGTATTTTCCCAGAACTGGCCAAACTTAAGTTTCATTTCTCCATTGCCACGCCTAAATCCTCTGATCTTCTGAGGTGTACTGACCCCCGTCACTCAACAACCTAATCCAATGAAATGATTCAGTCGGACTGGGGGGGTTGGACTTAATCCAGACGAAATCCCACAATAAAATTGTCTTCACGCACATCGTCTGAAATTTAAGAACGGTTTGGTGTCTCAGTTCCATTCTGCAGTGTGAAGAGACTGATCTGCATGCAAAGAATCCAGGTAGGTTTATTTGTTCAGGCTTGCGTTACATTTCCCTCACTGTAGCTCGAGCTAGAAGATTAAACACAAAATGTTTCTAATTGAAGATTCACCTTGCAATGATTCAACCCTGGCTATGATACTGTATAGTTAACTAAATACTTCCACCAACCCTCGACACGGTCTATTACCTATCACTGCTCTTTTTTCACACATATTGTAAACATTTAGATGTTTGAACATCTTCAATTCTTTATCCAGGACACCAGACTGTATTTCTGATTTCCTGATTGTAGCGTGTTAGCAAACCGTTGATCATGGCACTGGACGGATGTGGCCAGCTGTGTAAGTGTGTCCTCATCCTTTTCAACATCATTTTTGGCGTAAGTATCCATAATCTCACTGTAACTCTGTAGACCTAGTGGTAACAAATTGGTATCTGGTGTGTATGAGAAAGAGAAGGGGGCTGGTGTAAAATGTAAACTCATTGTGGTAGGTGAATAGTTCAAAGGGCATTGTCTATTTATCTTTGATCAACATAGGCAGCATTTGCCATTTGCTGATTTGGAAATAAGCGTTGCTTAAAGTCAAATAGCTAAATCTCTTATTAAAATTTTGTCCAGACCCTTGCTACCATCTCTGTATGGGAAAGACATTTCCATTGCTGTTATTAAAAGGCTGCATGTATCGTCTGTGTGACTGATTAAACCCCTTTCCCGTCAAAGTACCAGCTCATGTCTATTGCTCACAGTTGTCCAAATCAAATCGGATGTCACATGCGCCGAATATAACTGGTGTAGACTTTACCATGAAATGCTTGTTATGAGCCCTTCCCAATGATGCAGAGTTTTAAAAGAACAATACAAATAAAATAGTAACAAGGAATAAAATAAAACACAGGATGGAGCTACAGACAGGGAGTACCAGTACCAGATCAATGTGCAGAGGTACGAGGTATTTGAGGTAGATATGTACATGAAGGCAGGGTAAGGTGACTAGGCATCAGGATAGATAATAATAAGAGTCAAATAAAGTAGCAAATGATGTGTAAAAGTGTGTGTGTGTTTGTAATGTGCATGTATGTGTTTGTGTTGTGTCGGTATGCGTAGTGTACGCATATACAGAAGCTCATTCCATTAATTAACTTCTCCTTCATTAATGGAAATGAACGAGAAGTTTAGTTTCTCATGTTAAGTTTCAAAATGTTGGCGTTCATTCAGACAACCGCTTAGGTGACCCTTCTGGTCAGGCTTTTATATCCAATGAATGTAATAAGAATACAAAAGAAGCAACAAAACAACATTTACCTTGCTGCTGAAAAGCATGCCTAAATCATTGAACAGGTAATAGTATGTGAAATATGAGCCGACAGATGCAAAACCACAGACTTACTGTATCATTGGGGTGTGGTTAGTTCACTTTACCAGCAAACTGATAATCCAAGCAGGGGAATTCCATAGTAATGAATCAAAAGAAACCAAACCAAAACCAAAGTTAAATAGCAGAGTAGAATCACACAGGTGTGCTGTTTGATTCGTTGAACTAGGCTAGTCCTGGCCCCTGGTTGAGGAAGCTATTCTGTTCAGTATTTATTCTGTTGCTATTCTGTGCTTTGAAAGGAATGCCTCTTGTGGAACATTCTTTCTTTATGTCTTGTTTATCTAGCTTTCCCAAACTAGACTATATTAATTTGTAGTCCTTTTTTGCAAATCAGTGCTGGACCTGACATTACATGATGACATTACTCTCATCATGTTACCAATCATCGTTGTCAGATGAAAACCTCATCTCCAAAACAGAAACTTTTCAGGAAATTGAAAAAACTGCCATATTTTCCCATGAACAAACACACAATTATGAAACTTCAGAAGCTATTTTGAATACATGTATTGTTCCTAGAGTCATGAAATTGAGGGGAATTACTGCTTTCAATACATATAAAAAAAGTTGCAAGGTTTTCATCCGATTAATTGAACATTGTAGATTTCATAGTTACATTGAAAGGGATACTTTGGGATTTTGGCAATAACGCCCTTTATCTACTTCCCCAGAGTAAGATGAACTAATGGATACCATTTTTATGTCTGCGTGCAGTTTGAAGGAAGTTGCTAACTAGCTTAGCGCAATTGCTAACTAGCATTAGCACAATGACTGGAAGTCTATGGTAACTGCCAGCATGCTAGTTAGCATTGGTTCGCAAAACTACTTTTAACTTCCTTCATACTCAGTGCTTGACTTGGGCAGAAACTCACCGGAGCGGAGTACCTCCACCTCAATTTTTGTGCTGCTTGAGCTCCTGTTCCTCTTATTGAATATTAGCTCAAAAATATTGTGGAGCTCCTGCACCTAAATATAAACAGTAACGGCACCTATTTCAGTCCAAGTCAAGCACTGTTCATACTGGATGCAGAGACATAACATTTTTAGATTAAGGGCTTCATTGCCAAAATCCAGAAGTATCCTTTTAATACTAGTGCATCTTCTACAGTATATTTGTAACATCTTGTGTGAGACTGATCTTTAGGTATGCTTTTACAACCTGTTTCATGCACAGTTTTTGTGGTTTCTTCTGACAGCTGGTGGGTTTTGCGATGTTGGGGTTGGGCTTGTGGCTGAGGTTCAGCTCTGAGACCAGAGGATTTTTCAACATAGACTTCAACACGCAACAGTTTGTCATCGGTGAGCTCAGACAACTCTGCTCTACTAATTTCAGGCCAAAATTTGTTGGAAAACCTTTTGCAGCCATGGATAGACAGACTATACAACTTTAGGTCAGTTGTTTAGTATTTATTTTATTACAGGTTTATAAACTAATAATTACTTTATTAATTACTTATAAACATTTGAAAACCATTTATAAAGTATACCTTTTATGTGTTACTGAAAAATTATTCTAATCACCATTAGTGCTGAATAGCAAACATTGACAAATGGGCATCTATCTCTCTCTCATACTGTAGGAGTGTCAGTGTTGATTGTGTTAGGAGCAGTGATATTGCTCGTGGCTGCTTTCGGAGACTATGGAGTGTGCAATGAGAATAGGACTGCTTTGGGAGTGGTAAGCTACAAGGAAAAGAAAAACTGCATCCATTTTCCATTAGTTACACTACACTGAAGTGGGGGCACAACGTATTTGACAGCCCTGATTTAGAGGCTTGATTGGGCAGTGGTAGGTAACCTTTGCTAATTCAATTGTCCTTAAACAAGTCAAGGGAGATCAAAATACTGAAACATGAGACCAAGACAGAGACCAGACATGCTTTCAGAAACCAGGCATGGATATCCACCCCTTTCTAGTGACGAACCACACAGATTCCCTTCTACCGCAGGGAACATTAGTGTCTAAGAACATACATATTAGTTTAACTTCCTAATAAGAGTTCCTCACTAGAACGTATCGAAACTTGTTCAGCCCAATATTTACATTTACATTTTTGTCATTTAGCAGACGCTCTTATCCAGCGCGACTTACAGTTAGTGAGTGCATACATTTTAATTTTTCATACTGGCCCCCCATGGGAATCGAACCCACAATCCTGGCGTTGCAAACGCCATGCTCTACCAACTGAGCTACATCCCTGCTGGCCATTCCCAGTTCATTATTTATCTTGCCCAGAGCTTCCTGTTGCCATTTTGAGGCAGCGGTTGCTTTTTCTCTGTGTGGTTTATTATTGAATGCATTACTGTGAGCGTGTCATACAGTATGTGATCTCGCTCACATTAAAATCAGCACTCAGGTCGAGGAATGTTAGCACTTCTATGCTTGAGTAGCTTGTGAAGCAGATAGCCAGTGATTTACTTTAGGCACATAGTTCCCAACCTTCACACAGTTTCTCAAAGGTCATGGACTTTTCTCATTGTTGCAACTTCAAATTCAACTTTATTTATTGTGCATACATTTAACGTCACAACACAAATAAGAAATAAGTCAATTTAAAGGACAGTTTATACATATACAGTGATACTGTGTTTTTATGTGTGGTAATTCATACAGTATGTGTGTTGTTCTGCCATTTACCTGATTTGTTTACCTGCCCTCCCAGTTTTCCTGCCTGCTGGCTATCCTGGCTGTGGTAGAGATTGGAGCCGGTGTGTTCGCCTACAGGAGAAGCGATGAGGTGAGAGAAAATGATGAATGATAAACAACTTGAAGCAAAGGCTTCCCTTTCACACAGATCACCAAACCCTGTGCAATTTCATTAAATGGTAGTAGTCAACAGTGTAACTCTACCTGTGTTGTTGTTGTTGTCGTCTTTGTGCTGTGCAGGTGGGGGAGCAGCTGGCAAAATTCTATACGTCTGTGTACGCTCAGTATGTGGACAAAAGAGACCCTGGCTTGGCTGTTACCCTGTCCATGTTCCACAATGCGGTAAAGACAAAACCTATACCCAAACTTTTAATAGCATCACAGCTTTAGTTAGGCACATTTCACTCCATCATAGCTAATTCAATCCATAGCTCTATAACAATTGTACAAGTATTGTAAACAATTATGTAAACATTCTAAATGGCACTTGCCTTCTCTCTTTTTCTTCTAGTTGCACTGCTGTGGACTCATTGGTGCCTTGGACCCCTTGGTCCAAAAAACATGTCCCGAAACCGGCATTTTTGAGACTTTCACTCTCCCTGTGAGTATTCATTATAGGCCAAATCCTATAAACTTGAGAAACATGTGCAACTTGAACTTCAATGTATTTCATGCATTGCTGTCCATCCAATGGATATTTGCAAGTAAATGTAAGTTACAGGTGCAGGGCCGGCCCGCTCATTAGGCAGACGCCTATGGCGGCAGATTGACGAGGGCGGCATTTTCTAAGCCAAGCTGAACAAGACGCACCTCCAACAACGCATAAAACCTCACATAATTCTGCCCCAAAACAATGACAAATTTACTCAACAAATGGCAAACTGGCTTTTTAGGTGAGCACCGATGCCGCCCTGTGCCCACTTTCTCAAAGGCGCAAAATGTTTCGCTTGTCCATTCCCAGCGTGCCTCTCCAGGGTGCTGTTGGAGACGCATTGCTGCAGCGCTCCACCAACGTTTCATCAAAAAAATAATCTAACGTACGGTACCAGTCAAATTTGGACACACCTACTCATTCAAGGGTTTTTCTTTATTTGTGCTATTTTCTACATTGTACTATCAAACTATGAAATAACACATATGTAATCATGTAGTACCAAAAAACTGTTAAACAAATCATAATATATTTTAGATTCTTCAAAGTAGCCACCCTTTGCCTTGATGATAGCTTTGCACACTCTTTGCATTCTCTCAACCAGCTTCATGAGGAATACTTTTCCAACAGACTTGAAGGAGTTCCCACATATGCTGAGCACTTGTTGGCTGTTTTTCCTTCATTCTGCGGTCCAACTCATCCCAAACCATCTCAATTGGGTTGAGGTCGGGTGATTGTAGAGGCCAGGTCATCTGATGCAGCACTCATCACTCTCCTTCTTGGTAAAATACACCTTACACAGCCTGGAGTTGTGTTTTGGGTCATTGTCCTGTTGAAAAACAAATGATATTCCCACTAAGTGCAAACCAGATGGGATGGCGAATCGCTGCAGAATGCTGTGGTAGCCATGCTGGTTAAGTGTGCCTTGAATTCTAAATAGATCACTGACAGTGTCACCAGCAAAGCACCCCCACACCATCACACCTCCTCCTCCACGCTTCACGGTGGGAACCACACATGCGGAGATCATCCGTTCACCTACTCTGTGTCTCGCAAAGACACGGCGATTGGAACTAAAAATCTCAAATTTGGACTCATCAGACCAGAGGACAGATTTCCACTGGTCTAATGTCCATTGCTCGTGTTTCTTGGCCCAAGCAAGTCTCTTCTTCTTATTGGTGTCCTTTAGTAGTGGTTTCTTTGCAGCAATTCGACCATGAAGGCCTGACTTCACGCCGTCTCCTCTGAACAGTTGATGTTGAGATGTCTGTTACTTGAACTCTGTGAAGGATTTATTTGGGCTGCAATCTGAGGTGCATTTAACTCTAATGAACTTATCCTCTGCAGCAGAGAACTCTGGGTCTTCCTTTCCTGTGGCGGTCCTCATGAGAGCTAGTTTCATCATAGCGCTTGATGGTTTTTGCGACTGCACTTGAAGAAACTTTAAAAGTTCTTGAAATGTTCCGTATTGACTGACCTTCATGTCTTAAAGTAATGATGGACTGTCATTTCACTTTGCTTATTTGAGCTGTTCTTGCCATAATATGGACTTGGTCTTTTACCAAATAGGGCTATCTTCTGTATACCACCCCTACCTTGTCACAACACAACTGATTGGCTCAAACGCATTAAGGAAATAAATTCCACAAATTAACTTTTAACAAGGCACCCCTATTAATTGAAATGCATTCCAGGTGACTATGTCATGAAGCTGGTTGAGAGATTCCATATGTGTTATTTCATAGTTTTTGATGTCTTCACTATTATTCTACAATGTAGAAAATATTAAAAAGAAAGAAAAACCCTTGAATGAGTAGGTGTGTCCAAACCTTTGACTGGTACTGTAAATCATGTAGCAGATACAGGATATGGTAGAAAGAGTATGTGGCCTTTTCTGTAGCCTCCAGGCTGGAGATAAAATCTATGACAATGTAATGAGATGGACACTTTTACAACATGCAGGTTTCTCCGATCAAAGAGCCAAACCTAAATGGTGCCCAATCAAATAAAAATGTGCTGACATGTTAACATATCCTAAAAACAGGACAGGTCAAAGTAAAAATGGACAATATGGAATGGACAATCAGGCTACTCACAACTGCTGTTTAGGAGTTTCACCCTGTGGGCTAAATTGTTTGGTTCAGATTTGGTGCGCTCCGGTCCGGCCTTGATTTCAACGTCCACGGACACTGATTTTTGGTCCAGTCCAAACCAAATCAGATTGTCTGGTGTGGACCGGCATTGATTTGGTCCGAACATAGACATCTATAAATGACGTCTTTTCAACTATCATTCAGAACCGAAAATTCAACGTCCTGAAAAATTCATATTTTCACCTTTCATTCAGAACCTAAATTGAACCTAACTTCAACATCTGGAAAATACATATTTTAGACAGCTTTTCAACATCATTTTGCTTACTGGGACTATTGTAGTTTTGCGGGGTGGCAATTTGTTTCTCTGGCCTAGGGCGGCAGAACAGCCATGACCAGCCCTGTACAGGTGCATAGGATTCAGTCGTTTTTCATATTGACTGTATAACTGACTATAATAAAAACATATGTAAAATAATCCATCAAGACTGACAAATTACATTTGTTACCTTATGTTTATTCCACTATGGAGCCATCGAGGAGGCTGGCCTAGATTTCCATAACTCTGGGCTGTACTGAGCCCAAGGCCCTAACCAGTCCCCCTCTGGTCTCTCTGTCCCCCCCCTGCAGGCCTGCCCCACAGTGATCATCAACATCTTTGAGTCCAATGCGCCTCTGGTAACGGGCCTCTTCCTTGGGACTGCTGCTATGCTGGTAGACAATACTATATACACACAGTTCAGTGCACAAATTTGTTAACCAGGGTAGATCTATTGCTGCATGGTTAGAAATGCACCGGTTAGAAGAGAGAGCAACAGACGGGTGTTGTTACACATTGTTCCCGTGTGGAATGTGATGATGAAACTGATTGTGAGAGGAGAGTTTAAGCAAACCAAGACTTAACTACTGTTCTCATTTTTCAACCCCTCTGCTTCTCCTTTGTAATAACCCATACCTTCTTCTGTTTCTCCCATCCTATACCATCCCTCCCTTCAAATCACTCCTCTCCCCCTTCCATGCACTCTCCCTGCTCTCCCTCTGTCCATCCTTTCAGATCTTAGCCCTGATGTGCAGCGCCCTCCTCAGCAAAGAGATCCAGCGCTCCCAGTCCTCTCCTCCCCCCTACGTCCTCCTCTCCTCAACTACAGTCCTCTCCTCCCCTAACCAGGACCCTGTGTTCTTCACCCCGCTTCCCGTCGTAATACCTGTGGCTGATGCACTGTAACTCCTTACTCCTCCCATCTTTATTTACACCAATGATCTATGATCCTTTCTCCTCTTTTCACTGCTCAGTAATGTCAATGTCTAGTCTCACTGCAAGCTATCCATCTTCTACCGTTAAATGTCTGGAATTAGTGTTTCATGTCTTCAATTCACCCACTCTTTTGGTACATTTGCTTGTCTCCGAGGCAATAATTTAGGTGGGGATTTGCACTCATGAATCACATCCTGTTACAGCATCTGGTCTAATCCTGAAGGTGATGGGGGCGATTGCTCACTCTGCTGTCTTTCTGATTCCATTCTGCTTCACCCTTTCCTCCCTGCATCACCACCTCCTGTTGCTCCTAGATCACAGCCCAGGTGTGCTGCAGCATCCTCATGAAACAGATCAAGATGAGTCGTCTCTCTGCCCCTGTGAACTACTCCTAGGCCGTGTACTGAGGGGACAGGAACACATTTTTCTCCGCTAGGAGACCAAACCAGATGGTTGTCATTCAGTGACCATCACCCCGTCCTTTCACTTAATACTTCTGGTGAGGTGCCCAATAAAAATGGATGTCCTAATTAGCTTTCATTCATTTGCGTAGCTGGACAGGACTCTAGATCATCTGGACATGCCATTAGCAGGGCTCAGAATGAGACCACGCCATCCATTTAGATGACATATGAACAGGGCAGACGACACTGTTGCTCAGTAGCAGCTGTTTGTTCTGCCAGTCTTCCCACTGTAATCCTTAATCTTCATATTTCATTTCTTAAGGTTATAATTTGAGGATTTAACTGTCAACTGGATTAATCCGTAATTGGTTCTCTATGCCAAATTGAGTACATTAAAGATGTTATTAACAAACTACATTGTTAATCTATCTACACAATTACAATCCCCCTACTGCCCTGAGGTGACATGAAACATCGGATTTCATCATTCCATGTTTGGATGTTGATGTTGGATGGTATCATATGCAAAGTTGAGTCAGGGATCCTTAAATATGGCTATGGAACATTCCATTTGTTTGACTTCTTTCTACCATGTGAACAACTGATTTTTATAAGCGAACTGTAATGTATTCAACAGGGATACATTTCCTTGTAATTTTGAGTCACTCCAATCGCAGCGCATGTGTAACCTACAACCTTATTGCTCATGGGAATCATATCTCCCTGAATGCCCCGTCAGGCAGCAGTTGTAATGGAGGCTTCTGAGTGTGATAGAATAAGCACTTCATATGGAGTGCCTTGGTACTCTAGCCAAAGTGTTGCCCTGTAAATGCAGGCCGTGTCAGGCAGGAGTGGGCCAAATGGTGTACCTAACCAAGTGTCTTGTAGGAAGTCTTATTTTATAGGTCTTAATGAGAATGTCTATTTCCAATGCTTGTTTTGCACTGTGAGAACCGCTTATGTTCTGTTGCAAGCTAATACTACCGACTGTAACATGGCACCAAATGTGGAGCTTTTTGTTAAATATGTGTTTTTTTTCCCTTTGTCTGATGTCATTGTGCTTACTGCATGACTGAATAAGTCCTTGAGAATAACACATCATTGACCAATTCTGAGTAAATGTATATTTATTAATTTGTTCAGTCGTCCAGCTTTGGTCCTACAAATGAATAACAGTTAATGTAACAAAGACCGCAAATACATTTGAGTGTCATGTTGAATACTGTAAGAAACAAGTACATTTGAGCACTACAGTATTAATACAGTACATTTGAGTAACTTCAAGAAATTAATGGTTTATACTCCCACCTTGTGTTCAAAATTGTCCAAACCATTGTAGGAGTGTTAATTCAACTCACCTCTGAAGCAGCCCTCAATACAGTCCCCGTCTGCTGGGGAGCACACCTCCGTGGAGCACATGAAGTAGATCTGTTGTGGATGAGGACAGGAGAACACATTCAAATGCACTGACCACATAGTACTGTATCAAATGCTGAGTCTATAATATGACACCATTGGCTGAGACTGACCTCCTGGTCCTCCAGGTGGGAGGGACTTCCTGTGGGTAAAGACTGGAAGGTGGTGATTGTGAGCCTCCGGGTGTGACGGGGTTGGGCAGGTGGTGGGGGAGGGGCCTGGGAGTCACCACGGCTGGGACAGCTGAAAAACGAGAAGACAAACGAGAAGACAACGTGGAGGTTCAGACAAAATAACTGCCTGTTCACTATACGGGACAGTTATTTAGTGGAGCTGAGCAGCAGGTGCTGTGGAAAAACCTAAAGAATATCCATATTTCAATCTAATCAGCAATTTCACTGTCACATCATTCACGTGGTGTAGAGATTCATGCATCTATGCAGTGCTTTCTCTGCTGTTGCATATAAACAAACAAACTATATAGTGGAACAACCTACCCATCATAGATGAGCAGCCAGCGGGCCAGTGGTGTGTCTGAGTAGGCCAGACAGTAGTGCACCAGGAGAACCAGGCCAGGGTCCAGGTCTGGGGGGCTCAGCAGACCCACCTCCAGGTGCAGAGGTTGCCCCTGAAGTAGACTGATTGGTCGATGTTTCTCTGGGTAGAAGCTGCTGTAGTGCTCATCTACAGGCAGAGGTAAACATGGGGATGTTAAAGTGGTTAGTTGACAGATACAGTATGATAAAACTCACTCCGCAGAGTCCTACATAGCTCTATTATGACTGCTGCTACTCCTGAATTTTTCATTACTTCTACAGTCCTACCTGTAGCGATTCGTAGACGGACAGCCAATGAGCCCTGAGTGGGGACAGGGGGGGTAGGGGTGGTGCTCATCACATGGTACCTCACCCTCCCTGGAGAACCAGGAGAAGACCTGCACGCCACCATCAACCTACACACAAGACAAGCTCATGTTACACTAATTCTACACTGACTTGTAATCTCATCCCATCTGTACTAAAGGATATCATGTTAATCATGGTTTGACAGCATTTGCAATCAGATGGTAACTTTTGGGAATACATTTGCTAGGGACTTGAACCATTTGTTCTCGTAGTAATGGCTTTACCTGACAGGTGAGTCTTCAAATGTGGTGCTGTGTTCATGTTGTGTGGAAAGTAGAGCGTTGAACTCCAATAAGTGGACCACGGCCTGACCAGCCTCCTAACCAAACAGACATGTGCAACAGGTCAAAAGAAGGAGCATCAAACTATATCATACAAAATAAGCATACACAGATAATGAGTTGAACAGTTTTATAAAGGAGGTGGAGTAGCAAGTCTACAGTAACTTACGTATCTGTGCACTCCACAGCCATCCAGGGGCACACTGTACAGGTCAGAGGTGATCCTCTGGGGGGTGCAGGACACGTGACTGTCCGCAGGCAGAGGGGTGACCGTGGGGTCCACCAGAGAGCCAGGGACCGCAAAGACAAATTGACGCCCCGATGTACACTCTGAGGGATGACACACACACCCTGAGGACCTAAGACACAAATCAGCACATTGTGGAAACTAAAGAGTAGCAGAGCAGTTCGAAAACTGACATTCCCAAAATACCAAGCATGTGCCATTGGCCTTGGACACACTGGAAGACCATTTCCATTCCTCCCATCTCAGACATTCCCCTGGGAAGTGTTTTGATGTCGGCGAAACACCAAATAGCCAACTGTTATGGCCTCTCCATAGCAACGACAAGACCAGTAGCTTGAGATCGAGAGACTAACCATTCACAGGGTAAGAGCAGCAACCTAAGAAGCCCGCACAGTCATGGTGGGACAAGCCACAGGGTGTGTGTGTATCTGCCTTGAAACCAGGGTCTGTATGGAGAAAAGGGAAATGGTACTGGTGTGACAAACCTCCACTTTTTTAAAGAACTTCTTACAAAGAAATGTGGATATTTGATGCTGAAGTGAAACAAATGACATAGCAGTCCCCAGGATCACCTAGTAGAGGTGGAGTGCCCTCATGTGGCTCTTTATAGAGCATGCACTGATATTAGACAACCAAATAGCCTTTCAATAGTGGTGCAGTTCACACAGTAGAAATATTCAAGATGACGACTTACCTTTCATCAAGGTGTCTGACATATTTCCAGTGGGCCCTGTGTGGGGACGATGAGGGGAAGGAATGGTTGAAGGTTGTGGATGAATGATATGATGGTGTGAGGGGTTATGAATGGGGTTGGTGGTAGGATGGGGTGCATGGGTTGGACTCTCCACATGAGTATGGGCAAAGCTGCCTCTTCTATAATGGTCAGAATCTATGGGAGCTTGAGCTCCTGATGTCTTTTCGGCGTGTGTACTGGGTTCATAGCTTTGGTCCTGGTCGTAGATGGACATTCCAGGATGGTAGTAGAAGTAGTAGTAGTAAGGGTCAAAGGGAAAAGGTGGGATTTCAGGAGTTGTAGATTCTGGGGTTGGAGTGGGGGTTTGAAGACTGTTAGTAGCAGGAGGAGTAATCTGGATAGGCATTTTGGCCTGGGCGTAGTCATATGGGAGGGCTGGTTGGTGAGAAGTTTCCATAGTGTGAGGAGCAGAGGTCTGAGATGGAGGAGTCTGAGCTCCTTTAGATGGGGCAGAAGATGCATGATCGACAGGTTGGGGTAATCTGTATGGATCATAAGGTATTGAGTAGTAATAGTAGGGGTGATAGTAGTAGTGTGGGTAAACTGGAGGGCCAGGGGTAGATGCTGGAGTAGGGGTTGACGAGGGTGCAGGCAGAGCAGTGGGAAGGAGAGTAACAGGGTTTGGTTCTTGTTGAGGGTTGCTGATGGGTGATTTGAGATGAGGGTAGTACAACGGGGGGAAGTTTGGAAAGAGAAGAGGTTGGGTTGCAGCATGGGCAACAGAGGTAGAACTAGTAGACCGGCTCTGAACTGTGGAACTAGTAACTGTGTGTGAATTGGAGGGTTGTTGTTGTGGAGGCCATTTCAGGTGACCATGAGGGTGTGACTTTCCACTTTGATCAGGAGGAGACAAAGGGGGAGATGGGACAACTGGAGGATGTTCGTCCATGGGTCTAGAGGGATTGTTGGTCTGGAGACCATTTCTATGTTTCTGGTTCGGTGTAGGCTTGTAGGGAAAATTAAGAGTGTATTGGTAGAATGGGAGCTCTGTTAAGGTGGGAGATGAGTTAGGGGAAATGATAGGTTTCAAAGTTTGAAGATGAATAAAAGGGTCATCATCAGGGTGATGGGATCTCTTGACTTCACCAGGTGTTTGTGGGGTGTAGTAGTGAGGATAGGGTGGAAGGTGAGGCATATCAGAAGCAGGAAGTATACGGAGTGTTTGTGAACTGCTAACAGGGAGAGTAGAGGAGTGAGAGGCAGGGGTAACAGGCTGAGGGAGTTGGGGTGGGTTATAGGGAGGCACTTTGGGGTGGTAGAGGTAGTAGTGTGGAAACACAGGGAAGATTGGGTTAGGGGTGTGAGGGGCAGGTGGTTCAACCTGAGGACCATTGGTGGAAGTACCCGTCTTGGCACCAGGACTGGGCCCTTGAGGTGGCTCAAGGATAGGGATTTTGGGGTGATGGTAGTTGTGGTAGTATGGGTGGAGAGTATACGCAGGGGTTTGGAGAGTGGGGGCTTCAGAGTGAACTGGATGACCAGCTATAGTGGAAGAATACTGAGTAACATGGGGGTCATAGTAGTTGGGGTGGCTTGGGACAGGAGTTGTGGGAGTGTGGCATGGCTTCGACTCAGTGGGATCTCCTGAGGGTCCTGTAGTTGGGAGTTGAGAGGGGGGACTAGAGGAGAGGGGTGACTGGTATGACTCACTGAGGGGCATCGTGTGGAGGTGGTAATACTGATAGAATGGGTAGGCCTGAAGACGCGGGGCCAGGGGAGGATGGTCAGAGGGGCCTGTAGTTGAGCGAGAAGTAACATGGCTACCAGGGCTGGGAGGCTGGTGAGGATGATCAGGGGGCAATGTGGGCTGGGGATTGAATGGGAAGAATGGGTGAGGCACCGGGTTAGACATGGTTATGGAAGTAGGGTTTGACAGCAGGGTTGTGGAAACTGAGTTTGTTGGGCCCTTAGTTGCATAATGGAGGAAATCTACTGCAGGTCGGAGGGGTTGTATTACTTGGTCAGGTAGAGCAGAAGGACAGGCCAGTGTGATTGCGTTCTCTCCTATTTGAAGAGAGAGAATGTATTTTCCATCCTGGAAGAAAATTGACATTATTTAAGTTAGGTGGGGAAATGATCATGTCACTGAGTGTACAACATATTAAGAACACCTTCCTAATATTGAGTTGCAACCCCTTTTGCCCTCAGAACAGCCTCAATTCGTTGGGGCATGACTATAAGGTGTCGAAAGCATTCCACAGGGATGCTGTCCCATGTTGACTCCAATGCTTCCAACAGTTGTGTCAAGTTGGCTGGATGTCCTTTGGGTGGTGGACATTCTTGATACACACGGGAAACTTGAGCATGAAAAACCAAGCAGCGTTGCAGTTCTTGACACAAACCGGTGCACCTGGCACCTACTACCATACCCCGTTCAAAGGCACTTAAATATTTTGTCGTGCCCATTCAACCCTCTGAATGGCACACATACAAAATCCATGTCTCAAGGCTTAAAAATCTATATTTCACCCATCTCCTCCCCTTTATCTACACTGATTGAAGCGGATTTAATAAGTGACATCAATAAGGGATCATAGCTTTCACCTAGATTCACCTGGTCAGTCTCATGGAAAGAGCCGGTGTTCCTAATGTTTTGTTCACTCAGTGTAAAATGCTACATTCTTAAGCAAAGAAATTGGTTCCGCAAATTCCATGTAAAAGCAAAAAGGACAGTCAAGTAGCCCTGAGTCATAACTTCCATCCCACATGCAATATGAGTGCCATGGCTCACCTTTGATGTGATCCCACAGGCAGTGAAGGGTGCAGATATGAGCAGCTCTCCATGTTGCCTGTCCATAATGTAGCCACACTGCAGGGCCAGCGAAAGCAGTGGCATCCATCCACCTCTCACTGCAGGGGGAAACCAACACATCTCACATACAGACCTGACAGTAACCCCGCAAACTCATGATAGCAGCAGAAATATAGTTATAGAAACATTGGATTCAGTCCAAATTATGCCTCTAAATCTGTCTGTTCAGCAGCCATAGTGTGCAGGCTATGTACAATTGTGATACATTATGCAATGTAACTCCACACTTACCCTTGACTCTGAGCTCCTCTTTGGCTCCATGTCCTTGCAATCTGACAGTCATTCCCTGAGACGAGCAGCAGAGGGAGGAGGGGGCCAGGGCCTGAGCCTGGGACACTGGGCAGGACATCTTCACAGGGGTCCCTCTCCAGACCAGAGGCAACACATAACTACCATCCTGTCAGCAGCACCGCAGGCCACAGGAAAGGAGTGAATAATGGTGTGTGATTAACAATTTTAAAAGCTTTTATGTTGACAGAATGACAGTCACAGAACAGTTTTAACCTGCCAGTCTGACAAGTTTGGAGAATGGAGTGTGACTATGGCCATTGAGTTACTTTTTAGCAGGGGAGAGCTACTTTACCTCTTCTTGCTTGACGTGACAGGCATCATAAGGTACCACAAACATCAGGTCTCGCCATGTCGACTCGACAGAGTAGCCACATTGAGAGGGTAGTTGGGCCAGGGGGACAGCAGAGGCATTCGCTAAAGGCAAGAGGACAAATGAATACAATAGCCTACAGCTATGCATCATTCACATCCACACACCTTGTGGTCAGACTTAATGGACTAACGGAGCCTAACTTTACTCCTTATAGTCCAAGGACCTTACATGTTCTGTTTAAAGGCCAATTGGCTCTGGAAGCCAAAATAGCCAAATACTCTATCTAAATGTGAATCGATTCTCAATTGCGGTACGGTTCTAGAAACATAAATCCATCTACTTTCATATCACATCAAAATAATTTCAAATGAAAATACTGTACACTGTTTTAACACAGTTGCAGCCGATAGTATTTTTGAGTGACAACTGTCAAGTTTGTGGCATCTGTCTTCCATTTACACAAAGGTGTTTGGCGATGCCGATAGCCAATTTGCACAGGAGTCCACTGTCTTCTGTATTATTCTGTATGTAAATCCAAGATACTCCATTTAGTATGATGTTACGTTTCGTATGTATTCATTTGTATTACAATTCGGATGATATGTTACAAATTCTAATTTGTTGTGTCTAACGTTAGCTAGGTGGCTAACGTTAGCTAGGCTAGGGGTTAAGGGTTAGCTAACATGCTAAGTAGTTGAAAAGTTGCTAATTAGCTAAAATGCTAAAGTTGTCCATGATGAGATTCGAACACGCAACCTTTGGGTTGCTAGACATTCGGGTTATACGTCCACCATCCATACACCATAACCAGCCACCCTCCTTGTGTTTTTGCCTTAAGTAACCTTCTGTCTTATGTAACCATACCAAACATACCATACTAATTTGAGTGCCACGGATTTACATTTACTATGTTACATCTAGTCTATGAGACCAGGCTGGGGAACCCTAACTCTATAAAAGGTGTGTATCAATTAAACTTTTCGTTTATAAAATTATGTCATGCTGATATGAAAGATAAGGATGGTCCTTATGCTTCCAAAACCCTACCCCAAGCGGTGTGTTAATGTTCAGACCGAGCTTCAGGGCTCAAAAAAAAAAAATCCCCTGTACAGAAGACACCTTCATCCAATGACTAATGTGTAATGGAACTGAGAGTCATGATCAAAGGGATAGGTCACCGTCATACTTACCTCTGTCTACTAGCAGATGTATGGCTCTTCTCCCTCTGACAGTGAGGGTCATAGTCTCATCTCCACACTCCACAACTGGCTCCATTCTCAGCCAACTCTCCTCTGCTTTTGCTATCTCACCTCGAACCTTTCCTGCACGCACTCCTAAAACAGACATAACATTAGCCTATTATGCATATTTTGAGCAAAAAATACGTGGCTAGTCAAACTAAACAAGTTGAATGATAGAATAGGCTACATGATAAACAGAGCCCACCTATAACTTACCTGGAGTTGCTGAATCTGATTGGTAGGCCATTTGTGAGTGGTTCTCATCGTTTCCTGTGATGGAAAACTTGCCACGATGTAGATTCTGAATTTTTCCTTGATTGCAATCGATATTACTGTAGGATTTTGATGGCGAATCTTCCGAATGCTTCTCCTCGTGTTGTTTGGCATGGTACTTGCCGTTTCTATCATTGAATAACACCATTCTAGATTGAAAACGCATCCGTTTTCTACCCGAAAGTCGTGATCTGTTCACTTCTTCAAAGTCCTGAGATAATTTATATTTTCGCGCGTTTTCGTATGATTCACCAATTTCACCTGGCTTGGTCTCGTGGAACTGTCTTCGCGCTGGCTTATCTACGCTGATTCTTGACGGGTTTGTTTGACGGGCGTTGGTCTTTGTAGTCGGGATGTCCTGAGTCAGTTTATCATTACGGGAGATACTGCCACTTGAAAGATGATTTTGTGTGGATTCTGTGAACGCAACAGGTGTGTGAATTATTATTTTACCAGTCGAATCGTGAGCCTGACCTCGCAGACACCGAGTGATTGTTAGAATGTAAAGTATGAGAATACGGTATCCATTTTGTTTAACATACATTGCCAATATGATCATTTCTCAACGTACACCAAAACACTGGGACTAGGCAAAAGGGAAAGGTATATTTTGTAGGCTGCCGCATGCACCACGTGTTCACTGATTCAACCTCAATTAGGCTTAATTGGCAATTAGTCTCAACAATGGCATGCCAATTCCAAATATGCTTGTCAGTTCTACAGGGATATATAATTACAGGCTTGCTATATAATTTACCATAATAAAAGTAAAGTTTAAACTTAACCACCATAATACGTTAGAGATAAATACCATATTGTTAATATGGTGATTTGATGAAAAGCTCTCTTTTCTCTCCACAAGAGGGTGGCATTGTCATACAAGTCAAAGCATACATTGAATTCTCCACTCTGCCCCTGAGGAGCATCTGACCATTCATTACATTTACATTTTAGTCATTAGCAGACGCTCTTATCCAGAGCGACTTACAGTTAGTGAGTGCATACATTCCACCCTCACCCTGGTATGGCCAAGTACCCTTACACAGTTCCTATAACTTTGCTTTGTTATTATGGTAATCTGCTGTAGCACAAGAACATCAGCAATTGCTGAGAGGTGAAGCCTGACCCCAATCAAGTTTCACCTTTGAATGTAGGGGTTAGGTAACCTGCTTTTGTACCAATCCACATGAAAACATACTATAGTATACTAGCAGACTTTAGTGTACTATTACTGTAGTATTTACTGTAGTGTTTTAGTTTTATTATCTCTGACATAGAAGTGGGGTCTTTCTCCTTGAGGAAACCTGCTGGACAAATACTAAAAGAGCAAATGTTCCATAACTTGTAGGTAGGGAGTCTGAACAGATAGTTGAGCGCTTCTGCTCTTTTCTATAACCTGTAGGGAACACAACATATGGCCTATACTTGCCATGTAGGTTTCTCACTCATGGGTGGCACAAGTTGGGATATGGGGAAGGGGAATGTGTGGGGTATATGCAAATTAAATACTGTAGTTAAACTGTAGTGTTTTTGCAGACACTGTAGTGCTTTTGCGGACATTACTGTAGTATTTACTACAGTGTTTTTTTGGGGGGGTAATACCGTAGTATTTACTATAGTATTCTACAGTATACTACAACATTCTATAGTAAGCACTACACGATTGAGGGATACTACAGTGTGGAGTATAGTATTCTATAGTATACTACAGTTTACTACATAATTATATAGTAAGTATAGTAAACTGTAGTATTCTTGGTGTTGGAATTGCCCTGAAATCAACTTGGGGCATCATAGGGATTTTATTTAGTGTTTCCTTTGGAATAACATCACTATAACCATTGCTATTATTGTCATAGTGACACTTTGCCACCACATGGCCACATCAATGTTGATAATTATCAGCCGAATAGTACAGTGGCATGAATTGTACGGACAGTGGTAGGCCTAAGAGTGACAGTGAAAATCAAAAACAAATTCCACTGTACTTCCCTCTTTTGTCAGACATCTGCATACTAACTACTGTAATATTCAAGAAGGACCAGTAAGTAATAGAGGGATTTAATTGAAACTGAACATAATGACACTGTCTAACTGAACTACACTCTTCAATAGGTTACATGAAGAGAGTGTACAGGGGAGGGGAGAGGGGGTTGATGGGCGCGGCAGGGTGATGACTCATATTGTGAGTTGCCTAGCTACTAACAGTCAGGAGTTGTTTTCTTTTCAACATTTCAAAGCAGAAAATATGTATGTCTGGATTTCATTGAGAGAAAATAGTGAGAGGGGGTGGTAAACAAGGGCTGAGCAGGAAAAGGAGGGACAAAACAGTCGGAGAAGGAGGAGGAGGGTAGATCATGTGCAAACTAAGTAAAATGTAGCAATAATGTGAGATCTAAAAAAAAGAGCCACAGGGTATAAGTGACAGAGAGGGAGTGGATCAAGAATAAAACCCTGACCAGTCACCATGGAAACGGGCAGCTCCACTAAATATCAGGAATAATTGTTTGTAAACAATGTAAACAGTTGCTGGAACAACCAAAACAAGTAGTGGCTACATTTCTTATCTGTTTTCTGTTACTACATTGGATTACATGTCCCTGAAAGCTATCCCTGACAGTTTACTTTTTTTTCTTCTTCTTCTTAAAAAAGCAACAACAGACTAGTAAAAGAAAACGGTACTATAACTATAGTAATTTATGTAGTGCTTTTGCTGATTGTACTATACTGTAGTATGTACTGTAGTGTTTTTGCAGACTGTAGTATACTGTAGTATTTACTGTAGTGTTTTTGCGGACATTACTGTAGTATTTAGCCTACTACAGTGTTTTTATTTTATTATCTTAGACAATATTAAAATAGCAAATTTTCTTTAGATTAATAGGAATGGGGTCTGAACGGATAGCCCAGAGCTTCTACTATTTTCTATAACCTGTAGGGAACACAATACTGTATGTGGTCTATACTTGGCATTACTGTAATATTGTTACGGTCCGGCACTGTTGGTCCTGTTCCTGCTGGTTTTCCTTTCCCTTTTTTCCCCTGTGTGTGTTGTTTGTGTCTGTCTCCCCCTGCTGTGCAGCCCAGTCAGAGGATCTAGGTCAGGGGGCGTGGCCATTCTCTCACAAGATCAGTTACATCAAGCTGCAGCTCATTGTCACCAATCAAGCAGCAGTTATCTACCCGGGCTGGACACCTCTCCAGCGCCAGTTCGTTCCTACACTACCTGTGGTAACTTGGCCCGTACAGCACTCTCAGTTTAGTTGTACGCTCTCAGTATTATTGTTGTTCCTGCCACGTTTGTAACCTGTCTCTCCTTCGACCAGATCCCGTCTGTTCCTGCTGCCTGCCTGCTTGCCATTCCCACGCCGCTACCTGCTCCTCTGTTACCTGTTATCCTCGTCATCCAGCTCTCAGGACTACTGGCTCTCCACCCCACTCAGCTCCTACCCCGGCCTGAAGCTACTCCACCCTGAACTGCTTCTCTCTGCCAAAACACGTTGAATAAACTACATCCTAATTCACTCTCTTTGTCCGTGTGTCCGTCTCTGCACCTGAGTCCCCCACCCAACCTAATAGAACGAACTGGCCAAACATGGACTCAGCAGAGATGCCACATGAAACAACGGATGATGGCGTACAACACGCCCTCCATTCACAGGGAATGCTATTGGGACAACACGACCAACTCATCCGGACTCTATTGGATAACAACCAGCAGTTGTTGGATCAAGTATCTCATCTCACCTCTCAGGTAGCTAACCTGGTAACACTCACTACCCTTCCTCCCTCTGCTTCTCCTCCGCCTGTTCCTCCTACAGTGGCTCCAGGCTCGGCTTCCGCTCCTGCCCTTCGGGAACCCCCTACAACCGCACCCGAACCTTTCACCGGGGACCTGAACAAATGCCGTGGTTTCCTGCTTCAGTGCCGCTTGGTGTTCCAACAGAAGCCCCTGTCTTTCTCCACGGAATCCTCCAAGGTACACTACGCACTGGGGTTAATGAGGGGCAAAGCTTTGATTTGGGCAGAAGCGGCTTGTTCTACTCAGCAGATTGCCAGCCTGTCGTTTGACGATTTTTCCTCTCAATTGAAAGTTGTGTTTGATCACCCGGACCATGCCGGGACCGCCACAAAGAGACTATTGAAGCTACGACAGGGCACGGGTAGCGTGGCTGAATACGCCATTGAATTTTGGACCTTGGCAGCCGATTCCAAGTGGAACGACGAAGCTCTTCAGGGAGCGTTTGTTAACGGTCTAAGTGACACGATTAAGAATGAACTAGCTGTTCGTGATGAGCCTGCTAACCTTCATGTTCTCGTTTCCCTTGCTACACGAATAGACAACAGGCTACGGGAGAGGAGACAGGAGAGGGGCGGTCGGGTCCACACCTCTAACGGGGCTCCCTCGCTTTCTGCAGCCCGAGCTACACCACCACTCGGACACCGCCCACACACCTCAGCGGATCCCTCCACGGAACTAGACGAGCCCATGCAGCTGGGCCGTGCTCGTCTGTCCCATGTCGAAAAGGAACGGCGCATACGGGCTGGTGAGTGCATGTACTGTGGGGACCGCACTCATTTCCTGGTTAACTGTCCGGTTCGCCCCAAAAGACCAAGCTCGCAGGTAAAAGTGGGCGTACTTGCGAGTGCTATACCTGACTCAATGCCCACAACACCCCGTCTAGTGATCCCAGTTACAGTCCAGTTCAGGAATCTATCTCTCCCACTAGCTGCTCTCATCGACTCTGGTGCTGAGGATAGTTTCATTGACGCTAACCTGGTCACTCAGGCTGAGATCCCTGTTAAGCCCCTGCCTAAGCCTATAACAGTAACCGCTATTGACGGCCATCAGTTTGCCAACATCACCCACCAAACTGTCCCCGTTTCTCTCATGCTGTCCGGCAATCACAAAGAAACCATCCAGTTTAAAGTAGTCTCCTCCTCGGCCTCCCCCCTTATCCTCGGTTTCCCCTGGCTTAGCCTTCACAACCCCCATATTGATTGGCAAAACCACAAAATACACAGTTGGAGCACTCACTGCCATTCTGTGTGCCTTGGGTCGGCTATTCCGCCCTCGGTCGGCTCCCCTGATTCCCCTGTCAAAACTCCAGACCTCTCTTCAGTCCCTGAGGAGTACCTGGACCTGGCCGAGGTATTCAGTAAGTCCAAGGCACTTTCATTACCACCTCATAGGCCATACGATTGCGCTATTGAGTTACTTCCTGGAGCCCCTTTGCCGTCCAGTCGGCTTTTCAATCTGTCCCGTCCTGAGAGAGAAGCTATGGAAACCTACATAGGCGACTCCCTAACCTCTGGCATCATTCGTCCCTCATCGTCCGCTGTTGGTGCTGGGTTCTTTTTTGTAGAGAAGAAGGACAAAACATTACGCCCCTGCATTGACTACAGAGGACTAAATAACATCACAGTCAGAAATACATACCCCCTGCCTCTCATCAACTCAGCATTTGACTCCCTTCATGGTGCCACTGTGTTTACCAAACTCGACCTACGGAACGCTTACCACCTCGTTAGGATCAGGCAGGGAGACGAATGGAAGACTGGGTTCAATACCCCTCTCGGACACTTTGAATACCTAGTCATGCCATTCGGTCTCACTAACGCCCCAGCAGTGTTTCAGGCCATGGTTAACGATGTGTTGAGGGATTTTCTACACCGTTTTGTGTTTGTCTATTTGGATGACATTCTTATATTCTCTAAGTCACAGGATGAACACGTCTCCCACGTCCGTCTGGTTCTCCAACGCCTCATGGAAAACAAACTGTATGTGAAAGCAGAAAAATGTGAGTTCCACCGGCAGTCCGTCCCCTTTTTGGGCTTTATTATCGAGCGGGGACAAGTGTCACCAGACCCTGACAAGATCAGAGCGGTTGTGGAGTGGCCCACACCCACGTCTCGGAAGCAGCTACAACGCTTCCTGGGCTTCGCCAACTTCTACCGCCGCTTCATCAGGGGTTTCAGCCGAGTGGTTGCCCCCCTGACCAAGCTCACCTCCCCTAAGGTGCCATTCCTGTGGACGCCTGAGGCCGAGTCAGCCGTGAGTACATTGAAGGAACTGTTCACCACCTCACCTGTTCTTATTCATCCAGACACTAGTTTGCAGTTCATTGTGGAAGTGGACGCCTCTGATTCGGGGGTGGGGGCTGTCCTGTCACAACGTTCCCCCACGGACCAGAAGCTCCATCCTGTGGCTTTTTTCTCCAGGAGATTGACCCCTGCTGAGAAGAACTACGACGTGGGTAACCGGGAGTTGCTTGCTGTCAAGTTGGCGTTGGAGGAGTGGAGGCACTGGCTAGACGGAGCAGAGCAACCCTTCATAGTCTGGACAGACCACAAGAACCTGGCTTACATCCAGTCGTCCAAGAGGCTGAACTCCCGTCAGGCCAGATGGGCTCTGTTCTTCAGCAGGTTCAAGTTTATTTTAACATATCGTCCTGGCACACGTAATGTCAAGCCTGATGCTCTCTCTCGCCAGTTTACAGACAATGAAGACTCCAGCAATCCTGAATCTGTTCTGCCCGCTTCCTGTTTGGTGGCGGCTGTTCATTGGGAAATCGAGTCCCTCGTCCGATCGGCACAAGAGTTGGAACCTGGACCGGCCGATGGCCCCCCCGACCTTCTCTATGTTCCCGCAGCCGTGCGGCCGCAAGTGCTCAACTGGATCCACACCTCACGCTTCTCCTGCCACCCTGGTATGAAACGTACACTATCGCTACTGAAGAGGCACTTTTGGTGGCCATCCGCCGAGGCTGACGTCCGGGAGTACGTGGCGGCCTGTTCCATCTGTGCCCAAAATAAGGCTTCCCACAGGGCTCCTTCGGGCCTGCTGCGGCCTCTCCCAGTCCCGAGTCGTCCTTGGTCTCACGTGGGCTTGGACTTCGTCACTGGACTTCCTATGTCTGAGGGTAATGACACCATACTCACCATCGTGGACAGATTCTCTAAATCTGCCCATTTTGTTGCATTACCAAAATTACCATCTGCCAGTGAGACAGCCGACCTCTTTGTCCTACATGTATTCCGTCCCCATGGAATACCTGTGGACATAGTGTCCGATAGAGGTCCACAGTTCATTTCTCGGGTATGGAAGGAGTTTTGTTCGGCTCTGGGTGCCTCTGTCAGTCTCTCATCAGGTTTCCATCCCCAGTCCAATGGCCAGACTGAGAGGACCAATCAGGACCTGGAGGCTGCTCTACGCTGTGTGACATCCCAGAACCCGTCCACCTGGGCCAAACATCTTCCGTGGGTCGAATATGCCCACAATTCCCTCACCTCATCTGCCACCGGCCTCTCACCATTTGAGGCGGCTTTGGGGTACCAACCGCCATTGTTCCCGTCTCAGGAAAGGGAGTTAGCCGTCCCGTCAGTGCAGGATAACCTTCGTCGCTGCCGCAAGGTGTGGGTGGACACCCGTGAGGCCCTTCTACGGACAGCAGAGCGTAACAAGAGGGTGGCGGACAGGCACAGGGTAGTCGCTCCACAGTTCCAGCCTGGTCAGCGAGTCTGGCTCTCCTCCAGCAACATCCCCCTGCGCACTGACTCCCGTAAGCTGTCGCCCCGGTATTTGGGTCCTTTCGAGATCGAATCCATCATCAACCCTTCGGCTGTTCGGTTGAAGCTTCCCCAGGCCATGAGAGTCCATCCTACATTTCACGTGTCCCAGCTGAAGCTGGTCTCCTCCAGCCCTTTGTGTCCGCCTGTGGATCCCCCTCCGCCACCGCGTATTATTGACGACCATCCAGCCTACACGGTGCGGAGACTGCTGGACGTCCGGAGGCGTGGTAGAGGGCTTCAGTACCTGGTGGACTGGGAGGGATACGGTCCCGAGGAGAGGTCCTGGATTCCCCGACGATTTATACTGGATCCGCAGCTAGTGGCTGACTTCCATAGGGACCACCCTGACAAGCCGGGTGGGTCGCCGGGTGGCGCCCGTTGAGGGGGGGGTACTGTTACGGTCCGGCACTGTTGGTCCTGTTCCTGCTGGTTTTCCTTTCCCTTTTTTCCCCTGTGTGTGTTGTTTGTGTCTGTCTCCCCCTGCTGTGCAGCCCAGTCAGAGGATCTAGGTCAGGGGGCGTGGCCATTCTCTCACAAGATCAGTTACATCAAGCTGCAGCTCATTGTCACCAATCAAGCAGCAGTTATCTACCCGGGCTGGACACCTCTCCAGCGCCAGTTCGTTCCTACACTACCTGTGGTAACTTGGCCCGTACAGCACTCTCAGTTTAGTTGTACGCTCTCAGTATTATTGTTGTTCCTGCCACGTTTGTAACCTGTCTCTCCTTCGACCAGATCCCGTCTGTTCCTGCTGCCTGCCTGCTTGCCATTCCCACGCCGCTACCTGCTCCTCTGTTACCTGTTATCCTCGTCATCCAGCTCTCAGGACTACTGGCTCTCCACCCCACTCAGCTCCTACCCCGGCCTGAAGCTACTCCACCCTGAACTGCTTCTCTCTGCCAAAACACGTTGAATAAACTACATCCTAATTCACTCTCTTTGTCCGTGTGTCCGTCTCTGCACCTGAGTCCCCCACCCAACCTAATAAATATTTACTACAGAGTTTTTTTTGTGTGGATAATATTGAGCATTTACTATAGTATTCTACAGTATACTACAACATGATATATTAAGTACTACACATGATTGAGGGATACTACAGTCTGTAGTATAGTATTCTACAGTCCACTACAGTTTATTATATCATTCTATATTAAGTACTGTAGTATTCTATAGTAAACTGTAATATTTTTTTAACGTGGGGAGCATTAAGAAACCCCAGACGAATCTAAAGGAACCATAGTTCTGCCGTTGTTTATATTATTTTATTTAACCTTTATTTAACTAGGCAAGTCAGTTAAGAACAAATTCTTATTGACAATGACGGCCTACCAAAAGGCAAAAGGCCTCCTGCTGGGACGGGGGCTGGGATAAAAAAATATTATATATATAAATATAGGACCAAACACACATCACAACAAGAGAGACGCCACAACACTACATAAAGAGAGACCTAAGACAACAACATAGCATGGCAGCAACACACGACAACACAGCAAGATAGCAACCCAACATGAAAACAACATGGTAGGAACACAACATGGCAGCAGCACAACGTGGTAGCAGCACAAGACATGGTACAAACATTATTGGGCACGGACAACAGCACAAAGGGCAAGAAGGTAGAGACAACAATACATCACGCGAAGCAGCCACATCATAGTCCTGCCGTTACAGGCCTCAACTGATCATCATCCCCAGGGAAGTCAGAGTGTTATGCAAAAGTAGATATAATCACCTGAAACCAAAATGATAATGACAGAACAATTCAAATGTCATTCTAATTCTGGTCACGTAAAGGGTAACACAAATCACAGGATGTCCATGTACTCTGTGCATAATGATATCATTTAGTTTCGAGGCTTACATAAAATCACATTAATGTATGTCCTAGGACCTAGTCCAACTCTACCTGTTTCTGTCTGACCTATGATGACACCTGGCTGACCTGAATGTTGCTCCACCTTCAAGTCAAATCAAATAAAATGTATTGGTCACATACACATGGTTAGCAGATGTTATTGCAAGTGTAGCGAAATGCTTGTGCTTCTAGTTCCGACAGTGCAGCAATATCTAGCAAGTAATATCTAACAGTTCCACAACAAAAACCTAATACACACAAACCTAAGTAAAGGAATGGAATAAGAATATATAAATATATGGATGAGCAATGTCATTATCAGAGTGGCATAGGCTAAGATGCAATAGATAGTATAGAATACAGTATATACATATGAGATGGGTAATGCAAGATATGTAAACATTATTAAAGTGGCATTATTAAAGTGACTAGTGTTCCATTTATTAAAGTGCCCAGTGATTTTCAAGTCTGTATGTAGGCAGCAGCCTCTCTGTGCTAGTGGTGGCTGTTTAACAGTCTGATGGCCTTGAGATAGAAGCTGTTTTTCAGTCTCTCTGTCCCAGCTTTGATGCATCTGTACTGACCTCGCCTTCTGGATGATAGCGGGGTGAACAGGCAGTGGCTCGGTTGGTAGTTGTCCTTGATTATCTTTTTGTCCTTCCTGTTTGCCCCCGGTGATGCGTTGTGCAGACTGCACCACCCTCTGGAGAGCCCTTCGGTTGTGGGCGGTGCAGTTGCCGTACCAGGCGGGGATACAGCCCGACTGGATGCTCTCAATTGTGCATCTGTAAAAGTTTGTGAGGGTTTTAGGTGACAGGCCAAATTTCTTCAGCCTCCTGAGGTTGAAGAGACGCTGTTGCGCCTTCTTCACCACACTATCTATGTGGGTGGACCATTTCAGTTTGTCAGTGATATTTACGCCGAGGAACTTTCCACCTTCTCTACTGCTGTTTCCTGAAGTGCACGATCATCTCCTTTGTTATGTTGACGTTGAGTGAGAGGTTATTTTCCTGACACCACACTCCGAGAGCCCTCAGCTCCTTCCAGTAGGCTGTCTCACCGTTGTTGGTAATCAAGCCTACTACTGTTGTGTCGTCTGCAAACTTGATGATTGAGTTGGAGGTGTGCATGGCTATGCAGTCATGGGTGAACAGGGAGTACAGGAGGGGGCTGAGCACACACCCTTGTGGGGCCCCAGTGTTGAGGATCAGCGAAGTGGAAATGTTGTTTCCTACCGTCACCACCTGGGGGCGGCCCGTCAGGAAGTCCAGGACCCAATTGCACAGGGCGGGGTTGAGACCCAGGGCCTCAAGCTTAATGATGAGCTTGGAGGGTACTATGGTGTTGAATGCTGAGCTATAGTCAATGAACAGCATTCTTACATAGGTATTCCTCTTGTTCAGATGGGATAGGGCAGTGTGATGGCGATTGCATCGTCTGTGGACCTATTGGGGCGGTAAGCAAATTGAAGTGGGTCTAGGGTGACAGGTAAGGTCACCCTAGACCCACTTAATTAGGCTCATACGTCTCTTACTTTGGCTGGCTGTCCAGTGGCTTACCAGGTTCACCACATAACCACAGCACCGCTACTACTTTACACTTTCCTCTTGAATCTGTCTGCAAGAAATGTGTCCTGGGATCTCTAATGGAGGGAGTGACCAGATTAGCTGCACCTGGGCTGTTTCAAGGGGCTTGATCTTGCTTGTAAATTATTTGTGCATTACAGAGAATAATGTATGTGGAAGGAGCATGCCACAACATGGAGATCATGGGAGTAGTATCCTTCAACTGGCAGCAATGTTCGCATTAAGCTACGAGCGCATGTACGGGCGTGCAGCTCCCCGGGACTGCCATGCAGAAGACATATCAGCGTGCAGAGAAGCACAAGATTGAATTTAACTAAACTTTTTAGAGTTTTCCCCCTTAGTTAACTGTTTCCCTTTACTGTGGCAATTGTGATCAAAACAACACGATTTTAGCCACTTTCAATGCAACATACCGAAACAAAACGAACTATGCAAGATATTTTGTTGTAGGAGTAGGATTCTATTGCATTGACATGCACAACTCAGGCCCCTACTCTACACAGACCAGTGTGCCATAACCAATCAGAGCTGCAGTAGGCCTATATGCAAATAGACCATTGCCATATATGGATCTGTGCCATTCACTTTGAACTGGACTGTTTTTACAGCATGAGTGGTTGTGAGCAGATGCCCTTGTTTTGAGATCAAAGCGAGAGCTGCATGTAGCCACGTGTATGTTTGTTCATATCCTTTGCTAGTTACTGAGTTATTAGCCCAGTTATAGATCATTTGTAGTCAGCAATGGGGGAGGGATTGCTTCCTACAAGAGCACAAAACGTGTGCATTTCTAGACATCTTTGAAAAGTGATTCATGTAAAAAGCTTTTTTTTGTCTTAAAGGGGCAGTGTTGTATTTTGAGACAGGCTTGTATAAGCCAAGTAGCCAATAGGCGAAGGGTAGCATAATTTGTCTGATTCTCTGTAATAATGGTATGGGAATAATGATGCATTTTATTTTGTAAAGTGGTTTCTTGCATCAAACAACACAACAACATTATCAGTCACCTCCTTGTCTAAAGGACAAGTGGATGCACAGGTTAATATGAAGCCCTGCATATTATTTTCAAAAGTTTTTACATTTACATTTTTACAAAAGTCTCATGGAATGCTGGAATGTCTCATGGAATGCTGTAGGCTGAATGATAAAACAGCTATTTTCATGTTAAAATGTTATGGGATGCATTTTCTCCATTGTATTTGATGGTAGGCCACTCTGGTAAGCCTACATTATGATAAAATAGACACAGTAGCCTACTTGACTACTGTTAAAACTAACTTAAAGCGGGTACAGCCTCAGTGTTCACAGTAAACGCACGCCGGAAGTTGCACAGAATTTTCACAACATTCAAGTTTGCATTCTGCAGACCTGAAACTTGCTCAGTGATGAAAACAATTAAGAGGGAACATTGACTGGCAGTCCTAGAATCTGATGGTCCATTTGCTCCTTTGATCCAGGTAGTATTCCCTGTAGGATAGGGAGATCCTTTCACCTTCCACTGTGTGTGTGTGTGTGTGTGTGTGTGTGTTTGTGTGTTTTCACCAGAATGTGTGTGGCTATGACATTAATCTGAGGGTCAGAAGTGTGTGATCATGTGTGTGTTACAACTGCACCATGACGTCAGTGTGTACTGTACCTATATAGGAAACCAGTCAAGCGACAAGTGGGAGTGGAGGGATAAGTGAGATAGTAGCCTTATCCCAATAAGTCAACACTGGGTAAGGTGAGCGTTTCAACACACTGTTTTTGATACAGGCTATTATCTGTTCTGACTCATTAAACATTACACTTAACCAGTTTTCTTGAAATTACCCAGAAAATCCCATACATATCATTGCTGTATTTCTAAATTTAAACCTAGCAATCAGACATCCAGGACAGTCATCTTGCAGGTAGATTGACTCAGACAGGCAGAGACCGGGGAGAATGACACAGTTAACCACAGACAGACACATTTTGCCATTGTAAAGCAACGTGCTTATGGTCACGCTTACTCCCCTTGGCATGTGGACACTGGACACTGGAATTGTATCACACAGCCATGTGGAAATACTCTGTCAATGAGCCTCCCTGGGAGCTCCTTAGCGTTGAGTCACAAGCAGCGTGTTCTTTCTCAACACTCAAAGAATTAACCCACACATTCTAACTTGTCATCCCACACAAGGTGAGCCACTGCCACGCAATAGAACCACCTTTTGATCAGCCTTGCCTTGAATATAAAGGAGCAAACACGTTATTAATACTGTACATACAACACTTCAATTCAAACTATATCAGAACTGTTCCAGTCTTCCTTTATTGCACATGTGTCAAACTCATTCCACGGAGGGCCAAGTTTCTGCGGGTTTTTGCTCCTCCATTGTACTTGATTGATGAATTAAGGTCACTGATTAGTAAGGAACTCCCCTCACCTGGTTGTCTAGTTCTTAATTGAAAAGAAAAAACTAAACCCGCAGAAACTTGGCCCTCCATGGAATGAGTTTGATACCCCTGCTTTATGGGCTCTGGTTTTTCCAGTTTTGATTAAGGAAGGGAAACGAAGGGCTGATTGTTGATGAGATGATCCCATTGGTCCTCTCAAAAGCTACACGGGCATGTTATCTGTTAATTTCACTGGGGCCCCGCCCAGCTCGGGACCAGCCTCCATAGGCAGACTGAGGCAGCAGGGATTTAGGCCACACTGTACCCAAGCTAGCTTACCTCACCTGGCAGGTAGGTGGGGTCGATACAGCCTGGGAAGAGGCAGGCTAGACAACATTTCTAAATTCCCTCTCTGCCTTTTTCTATATTTGAGGCTCAATATTTGAGTTGCCTGTCCCGCTAGGGTGTATCCTATTGGCTTTGTGACAGTCACAGCCTCAGTGTTGGGTGTGGAGAGTCCACAGTAAATCTTTAGAGGTTACTCCGCATTCCCTGACTTTGACCCAAGTGAGGTATGCTGTTTGTGGAACAGTATCCACCAATAACCCAGTATGTGACGTGCCCAGTGGATAATACTTTGAGGTCTGAGAGTCACTTGGCCACTGTCTGAAACACTATCATTATCCTGTGACATCACCTGAGGTTGCTGAAGCACTCTCTGTGTAGCACATTACCTCAGCAGAGGTCATCAGAAGTAGGTTTCTGTCCCTCTACTTATATTGTCAGACTATTGTCCTAGATAGTGCACTATATCTATCAATCAAGTGTGAATATGAGTTGTACTTGTGTGAAACAGGTTTCTCTCACTCGTTCTCACGCAAACACAATATCTCTCGCTCTCTCTCTCACTCTCAGGCTTTGTCTCCTGAGTGGCGCAGTGGTCTAAGGCGCCGCATCGCAGTGCTAACTGTGCCACTAGAGATCCTGGTTCGAATCCAGGCTCTGTCGCAGCCGGCCGCGACCGGGAGACTCATGGGTGGCGCACAATTGGCCCAGCGTCGTCCAGGGTAGGGGAGGGAATGGCCGGCAGGAATGTAGCTCAGTTGATAGTTGATATAGCATGGCGTTTGCAACGCCAGGGTTGTGGGTTCGATTCCCACGGGGGGCCAGTATAAAAAAAATATATATATGTATTCACTAACTGTAAATCGCTCTGGATAAGAGCGTCTGCTAAATGACTAAAATGTAAATGTAAATATAATGACTTGCACTTGTTACCTCCTCCTCTCCCTCCCAACCAACTACATTCCTTCATCCTGACTATCCTCCCGGAGAGAGAGCTTTGGAGGGGGAATGGAGAGAGTGGGTGGGGATCAGGCAGAAAAACTACACCCACCACGTCTGTGTGTGGAGATACAACAGCAACAACGTGGTCGCTCTGGCTACTACTGAGTCTCCATGGCAACGGATTTGAACTCATGACAATATTTTGGGAGTTCCCCAAACATCTGTGGGTGAGTCAGTGTGCTTCCTCTGAGTACTCATGGATATAATGGCCAAAATAGACAGTGACAAAGACATAGCTAGAACATGAAAAACAAATACTCCACCACAGAGTTGTTGAAATAGTGGCTTTTGGGTAATTGCATGTATGTGAGACAGAGACAGAGCGAGAAAGAGAGAGAGCAAGGGAGGGAGAGAGATAGATAGATAGACAAAATGAGAGTGAGATAGATTTGTGTGGGGTGTGGACTCGGGGAAAAGAGGGAGGGGTAAGAAGTGGGTGGAGGTGTAGTTGTGAGTGTTTGTGCGTTCCTTAGCGGGGAGGGGTAAGAAGTGGGTGGAGGTGTAGTTGTGAGTGTTTGTGCGTTCCTTAGCGGGGAGGGCTGAGTCTGACATTTGGAACGTAGAGAGCAGAAGGAATTGGGCTTCAACAGAAAGGCTACCATCAAAAAGTAAGTTGAACATTTTTGTTCGCTTACAGAACTCTCAACTCTTTGACATGCTCTTCATGTGTTTTTTGAAATGATAATAGCCTATATGCATGCCTTCTATTGTATTACTCTCAAGGCTAATACAATTGCACACAGTCAGTAGGGGCGTGAATATTTTAGAATTGTAGCTAGCACGTCTTTTGTAATGCAAGTGATACTGGTAGTTTATTCCTTTGCCAGGTAAGTTCAGTGTGGGTGTGTTCAGGTAATTAATCAGATAGCTGGTTCTGAAACAAACATTACAAGGTGAAAATCCAAATGCACTGAAATTCTGAAACTTTAAGTATACATTTAGTTAAAGTTTATAATGCACACGCTTTAGCCCATGAAACCTATCCTGTAATTTCTGGTAGGTAGCTGAGTGCGTGATGGAACTATGCTCCATCCTAGAAGGCAGGGAGTTTGTCATGCATTCAGTGTTTACTCTCTGTGACTCGGGCAAACTGCTGAGGTTGGATAGGGTGTACTTTGTATTTCCTTCACAGAGCAGAACAGGGTTAAACTTCCCTCAGCGGCTGTCAGCTCAGACAGTCAGAGGTTTAATTGTCTAAGACTAGCTCAAGTTCCCTCTTTATTTGTCCCTTCAGCACTGAGATGAGAAGCTCTCATATGAGAAATTACACAGACCACCTTTTGTGTACTCAAATATTTACACACAGTTGAGCTAACTAAGAAGTACTCGTTCCCAATTACAGTAATTTTGAAGTGTACATGGGCGGGAAACACCTTGGGCTGGATCAGTGTTGATGTAGATCACATGTCTGGACCCAACCCAGACCAGCCCTTTATCCCAGAGAGGTCCTCTGCATTCCAGATAGGCTCTCGCCTCGCTCTCTCCACATCCACCAGATCCCAAGCCGCCCTATTGCCAGTAGTAGGGGTGGGAAGGAACTCTAGCATGTATCCGTGAGTTGTTCTCACAATATGATTGTATTTAAGAAAAACAAGCATCAAACAATCTTGCCTTCTCTCTACTGACAATGGCCATTCAAACAGTAATTCAGCTTATTTTGTATTGGTTATGGTGTTTACTGAATAAATAAATCAAATAATGGCAATTGTAATTGGTGAATTGAGATCGTTTATCAATATTTTGAGTTGAACTGCTTAGTTCATAGGCAGGAGTTCTCAAAGTGGGGTCATTCAAAGCCACTAACAATGGCTTGCAGGGGGTTCGTGGCCAGATCTCAAAATATATATATAAAAATGTATATATATATTTTATGAATATTACTAACAACAACAGATCATTTTTTTAATGGCCAAGGGATCCGAGGAATAAGTTAAGAGGTTGTAACACAATACAATGTGATATTATTAATCTACAATTTATGTTCTTAACCCTGGGGCAACATGGGTCTGGGAAGCTCACAGGGATATTGGGATCCACAATACTTTTACATAAATGCAGTGTAATTTAAGAATTAAAACTGCAAAGTTTTCTCTCTGCCTCATAATTTTTTTTATAGAATTGCAGGATATTAGCTTTAAAGTTGCAACAACAAAAACATCTCTCTGCCACATGACAAAATCTGTAGAATTGCATGAAATTAGCGGCAACATTTTCTCTCCGATGCCAAGAGACGAGCCTTTAAAATGTTCCTTCCTAGGGCCCGAAACTTGGTTTGTCTCACCATGCACTGCCAAAGTTATGGTAATACTCCTTGTATGCTATTTTTTATCTAACTCGAGCTGTGTTCTGATTATGAGGGGGTCCATGATTAATTTACTATCACAAAAGGGGTCCCGGCCCCATAACGTTTGAGAACCCCTGGTTAAGGTGTATGTATGTGTTTATTTGGGGGAGGTGGGGCAGGCAGGGTAGTAGGTATTTTGTGCAGTTATTTTAAGGAGTGGCGGTTTGTTGCAAGCTGCAAACAAGTTACAACTCATCTCCTGCCAACACTTCCCCCTTTATCCCTCTGATTTTCTGTCTCTCTGTTTCCCAGGGCTAACACTACATTGCCTGACCGATCACTATGTGCTATCTCAACTCTCTTCCTCTGAATTCATTTTTTATCAAGCCTCCCTCCATTTCTGTTAGTGTGTGTGTGTGTGTGTGATAGTGTGTGTCTATGACCCATGGTAATTTAGAGTGATGAAGCCGCACCCTGAGGGGGTGCCAGACTCAGGACTTCCATCATTAATGACTGCCTGTTTCAAAGTGCTGGAGCCAAGCAACCCAGTGCATGCTTTGTCAACGTCCATATCTAATAATATAAAAAATAATACATTGGATTTAAAGCACCTTTCAAGAAACACAAGGACACTGTACAGCAAGAGAGTACAAAACAAGAATAAAACAATAGAATGTCTGATTCCTGTCACTCATGTTAAGCCCTGTGACAGTGTCTCTGTGTTTGAAGTGGCCCCGTCTTCCTTTATTTGATATGTTATAGACGAGGAAGTGTTTGACCAGCTTTTAACATACAATATATAAATGTTCTCTCTTGTTCTGTCTTTCTCTCAGTCATCATGTTGGTTCTTCTAGCCGGAATCTTCCTCCTTCACCTCACCAGCATCATCCTCCTCCTAGTGGCAACTATCGACAATGTAAGTAATTCCCCACTGCACCTCCTCCACTTAGTTTTCTCTTCATGTTGACATAGCCCTTCTTTCACAATGTCTGTGGGGTGTTGAATCAAAAGAGGATAGCATGCTATGTTAGCCCTCATCGGCTCAGACCTTTGGTGCTGTTCTGTCAGTGTTCCACTTTTGTTTTCTGGACTACATTTCTGAGCTCACTCTCACACCTGAGAGAAGACAGGAGACGAACAGTTTGGCCAGTGTTTCATCACTCTGTGTGTGTGTGTGTGTGTGTGTGTGTGTGAGTGTGTGTGTGTGTGTGTGTGCACGTGCGCCTGCGCGTTATCGTCAACAATGTGGCTGCATATACATGCTCTTGTTCGTGTGTGGGATTCCAGTGAGTGTTAAAAGGCCTGTCTGTCATAGTGAGAGGTGCATACCTGGCTGCTGTGGAATGCTGCTACATTCTACAGATGTACATTCCACCCATTGACTATTGTCCCTGTGCCTGGACATCCAAATGCATGTTACCTGTGGATGTTCATTGACTATCTCTCCTCTCTGTCCTGTCCAGGCCTGGTGGATGACAAAAACCGTGTCCACTGATGTGTGGGCCAGGTGGATACTGACCAATGGAACCTGGAGCTCAAATGATCTCCCCAGCCACTACCCTCAAGGTAAGCCTGGGCCATACTGGACCGCTGGGCTAAAATGTAATCAAACATTCTCTGTGGGGAAAAAACAGCACTGCAGGAAATTAGCATTGCTCCTGGATATATATGTAAATATCAACCTACACGTGAATTAAAATGTTTTTTTTTCTGTCTCAAGTCACCCCAATATATAAATTTTTGCAGCACAGAAACAGGAACAGTGTTGTTTCTCCAGGATGTGGGTTTACTGCGGTGTAGGTTTGATTGAATTCAGGGTAGAGCTCCGTAACAACTGTCAGACTAAGCCTGCCATCTAACCTGTCTCTGTGTGTCTGTCAGTGTCTAGCATGATTGATCAGTAAGTACTCTATTGGCCAATGAGGGAGAACAATGCCATGTTCTCATAGAGGAAACTGAACAGAGGGTGTGGCAGGATCAGGGACAGGGTTGGGGCGGGTGAGGAGGTTCAGATTTGCTTGAATACATACACTGAAAGTGTATTACAAATACAGTGAGTCTGTGTTTAGACCTTTAGTGAATGTGTGGTCAAGTATATATGTAGCAATGTTGTATCTCTCATAAAGTGTTTTATTTGATGGCTGAGAAACCCTTTTACAACCTAATGAAATGAACTCGTCTTAAATCCTCTTATAAATATTCCTTAGCACACAATTTTCCAGATTAAAATACTTTCATTGTGTTTTAAAAATCTCCTCCCACTTGTTTTGACAGAACTGCCCCTTTCACCTCTGCATTCCAGAGCGTGACACAACACTGTTTCGTTAATACGGTGTTGATTTCTGGGTGTTTCTGTTCTGTAAATAGTCCTTACTCTGTGTCTGTCTCTGTCTCCCTCTACAGACTACCTCCATGCAGTGCAGGCTAGCTCCATTCTGGCCTGCATATTCTCCTCCCTTGGCCTGTTTGTGTTTGTGGGACAGCTCTTCACTCTGTCAAAGGGACAGAGATTCACCTTCTCTGGCATCTTCCAGCTCCTAGCCTGTAAGTATTGCCCTAAACACTTTAAATCTTCAACCTGTTAAACAATTAGTTCTGTCTTTGCTTGACCTTTGTCTGTCCCTCCCTCCCTCCAGGCCTGTGCATCATGATCGCTGCCTCCATCTACACAGACATCTTTCACAAGGGTGAATCGGATGGTTGGTATGGCCACTCCTTCATTCTGGCCTGGATCTCCTTTGCGTTCACCTTCATCTCCAGTATCATCTACTTTGTCCTGCGAAAGAAGACAGCAAACTAGAAGCAGAAGACTATCCCAAACCAAGAGACAGGCTCAATATCTTACGATCTGATCGTTTTTTGTACAATTAGGTATGGATATGAGTGTGTGATACCAAAGGGGAGAGTTGTTATCCACAATTTTTCTGGCTTGAATTTTGATTCATGTATCTCTTTTGGTTCCCACCTTATATGAAGTGTGTATAAATATATGGATTTACATAGTAATAACTTACCTGTCCTGCCCACATAGTAATAACTTACCTGTCCTGCCCACATAGTAATAACTTACCTGTCCTGCCCACATAGTAATAACTTACCTGTCCTGCCCACATAGTAATAACTTACCTGTCCTGCCCACATAGTAATAACTTACCTGTCCTGCCCACATAGTAATAACTTACCTGTCCTGCCCACATAGTAATAACTTACCTGTCCTGCCCACATAGTAATAACTTACCTGTCCTGCCCACATAGTAATAACTTACCTGTCCTGCCCACATAGTAATAACTTACCTGTCCACATATTACCAAGTCCATGTTTAGTTTTTTTAATATAAAGTGGGACCAAATTGTACAGCGCACATATATTCGTTGGAGAATGTATAGGGGAGTCAGAGAGTGAAAGAGTATAGCCCTGCAGAATCTTATTATTTCAGAATCATAGTCCTGAAATATTCTTGCTTACATTTTAATTTATTTCTCAATTAGGCTCAGAATAAAACAAGGCCAAAACACTCAAAACCAAATAGAAGAAGGAATTGACGCCTCACTAGAGTGCAGCAAACAGAGTCCAATTTCGGAAACTGTCAGCGATCATTACCCCGTTTGACTTACAGTGTGCAGAATAAGACAAAGAATATCATGTATTTGCCAATGTCCATACATGGAATGGAACATTAGTACTAACCTCACTGCTAACTAGACCACTCCCCTTTTTAGTATGTAATTATTTTATGCTGTGTACCATTAGTCTTATTGTGTAGGTTAACTTCCGTTTGTCTGAATCAACCTATCCCCCAGACAAACCAACAGATAGATAGAGTACCTTGAAATCTAACAGAGCACGTTTGCTCGCTGCACATTGAGATATATGTGTAAATATGAACATGTTTGGTTGCACATTATGCTTTGTATGTCTAATGCAATGTTATTTTTGTTACTATTTCTTATCAGTATGATAATGATAATAATTTGTATTAAAACCTGATTTAAATCAAATTTCTCCTGTCATTGCTAGACTATTTTATATGAATCATAATCGGTGAAGGAGGACAGATTGAATGAATACCTAGTCCTGAGTGGTGCAGTGGTCTAAGGCACTGCATCGCAGTGCTAACTGTGCCATTAGAGATCCTGGTTCGAATCCAGGCTCTGTCGCAGCCGGCCGCGACCGGGAGACTCATGGGCGGCGCACAATTGGCCCAGCGTCGTCCAGGGTAGGGGAGGGAATGGCCGGCAGGGATGTAGCTCAGTTGATAGAGCATGGCGTTTGCAACGCCAGGGTTGTGGGTTTGATTCCCACGGGGGGGGCAGTATAAAAAAATAATATATATATGTATTCACTAACTGTAAGTCGCTCTGGATAAGAGCGTCTGCTAAATGACGTAAATGTAATGTAAATGCAGTCACTGGTAGAGGGGCACCACAGTGAAACTGACAGAAGGCATACTAATTTCTGCATGAAAGCATTTTGCACATTTTCACTAAGCTTTATTGACAGCATGCATACACGTTTGGACAGAGAGCTTCAACAGACTACTTCACACAGTTTTGCTCTGTCAAAATCAAAATGCATGTTGGCTCATAGGTAAGTATCACACACCTACAGTCAAAGTGGGCTGTACTCCTCATCTGAGTACTCCCTCCCCTCTTCCTCCATATCTCTGCCCCTGTCCTCTGAGTAGTACTGGGGTGTGTAACTGTGGACGGAGAGGGGCAGAGAGATAGAGGGGAGGGAGTGGCGGTGATAGGGGGACAGGGGAGCAGGGTGGGACGGGGGAGGTGGTAAGTATTCAGGGTAGGGGAGGGATAGGGAGTGGGTGAGTGGATGGGGTGATGAGGGTGGGGGTGGCGAAGGGGGGTCATAGTAGGGCGACAGGGGTGAGAGTTCTGGGGATGGTGGGGACATGCAGGGGTGTGGTGGCAGAGGGCAGTAGCAGGAGGCCGGGGGTAGCAGGGGCTTTATGTCAGGGAATCGAGGGGGGTACAGGCGGGCTTTACGCCTCCGCTCCATTACAGCCTTCTTGGTGTAGTTGTTGAGGGTGGAGACTCCTGACAACATGCAGCAGGTAAAGGCCAGCCATGCCACACTGAGAGAGAGAAACAGAGTAGAGAGAAAGGAGCAGCAAGGTGGATAGTGTTCATCTGAATCCATGTGTGCAAGCCTACTGTTGCAAACATATTTCATACCCTTATCTTACTAAAACACAATTGCTACAAGGCATATGCGATATTGCAATAATCTATTTGAGTTGGACAGAGGTCTTTAACAGGAGCCCAGGTCTCCTGAGAGTCCTTGAGGTAAATTATTGGGTGTCTCTCTTATTTAAAGGGGGAAAATGTAAGCACTTAAGCACACTTGCTCTTAGAGACAAAAGAATAAGGGAGCAGAGCACACTGAAGATCAGAGAATGAGTAGTGGTACTTTAGTAAACAGTGTGTGTGTGTGTGTGCGTGCAGACTCACTAAAAGGCCCAGGAGTAGCTGTAGCTGTGTGGTTTGAAGTCCTCTGGACCCATAGAGGCAGTAGTCTGAAACACCTGCATGAACATCATGTGAGCCACCATTCCCAGTAACCCTAAGAGAATAAAACAGAGATTCAATGGCAGACATTGAAAGCATTTATGTGGATTCGATCAGAGAGACTATTCGTTTTTTTCATACAATCACTGGTTCATACAGCACTGATTTCGCTAATAGCTTTATTGAGGAAAGTTTTACTTGCAATGACTGTGATGTGTGGTTGTCTTACCTACGCACTGACTGTAAGTTGCTCTGCATAATAGCGTCTGCTAAACCAGGGTTTCCCAAACTTTGCCCTAGCACTACACAGTGGACTCAAATAATTAAAGCTTGATGATGAGTTGGTTATTTGAATCAGCTGTGTAGTGCTAGGGCAAAAAACAAAATGTGCACCCAGGGGGGTCCCAGAACTGAGTTTGGGAAACTATGAGCTAAATGATCAAAAAAAGATAATCTAATGTAAAATGTGTACCTCCTAATATAGTGAAGACTGCGGAGTAGGCATTGAGGAGCTGTCCCCAGCGCTGTGAGGGCCAAAAGGCATCCAGACACAACTGCAGAGACAGCAGCACACAGCTGATACACAGCAGCCCAACATACATGAGCTCCATCGACACTGACAACCACAACATTCCTGCAGGGAGAGAGAGGACGATTACAGTACAACTATGTCATGACTGTGCAATGTGTACCAACATACACTCTTGACACTGCAGAATAATTTACCTTTTTCACCTCCTGGAGTTAAAGAAAGAAAACTGCGACACTGTTCCTCTAAAAAACAAAAGACAGATATTACGATGATAATTATTTTATATCAGATAAGGTTAATTTCTGTGTGGGACAGATTAAATACATAGTATCAGGAATAGCTGTCCTTGAGGAAACCTTTCTACCCACTGGGCACATCATGTCATTTCAAAGTGGATAATTGGGTCATATTTGGTTGAGACGTTAATCAATGAGATTACAACCTATATTCACCAACTCAAAAAGACAGCCAAGGGTTTTTCCAATGTGTTATCACTATGCTTTCAACCATCTAAAAGCACAACCAAATTCCAATGGAAAAACAATATCTGATTTTTGGTTTATTTATACAACAGATTATTGTGTTATCACTGTGTTTCATCTGACAGCAGAACCAAATGACCTGGACCGCAGTTACGATTACATTAAAAGGTAGGTTTAACAGAGAAAAATAAATGTAACCATACTTTATAAGTCATATATCATCAATGATACTATTTAGGCCTGTATAGCATTTGCAACCCAGGGTTCAACAAAAAAATAGACAATACATACAGTAGAGGCCTAGGGCTTCAAGCTTTGGTTGATTTGAAATGTAATCTTCAAGTTAATCATTAACATGTTGTATTCATGTCTCCATCTAAACCAAAAATCTAAGTTAAAGAATATGACTAAATAAGTGCATTTAAAGTTTGATTCAATTAGATTTAGTCCTCTTTTTTTATTTGATTTTTGGTTTAGATGGAGACTTGAATCCAACATATAATTTATTAATTTGGAGACAAATTGGATAGTGAATTGTGTTTGGTTGTCAACGCAAGCAAATATCTACATTTGAAGGAGATGTGTCTTATGCTTGACAGTTCCATCTGTGCCACTGACTTAGTCTGGCTTTACTTCCAGTTTGTCTACAGATTAATAATTGATATGTTGGATTCACGTCTCCAGCGCAACCAAAAACAACAACGTTAAAGAATAGGACTAAATCAACTAAAACTTGAAATGCACTTTAAATAAAGTTTGATTTGATTGAAATCCAAACGCATTCAATATCACTAAATATCATTACATTTGAAATCCTAGGCCTAGTGTATTGTCTATTTTTAGTTGAATTCTAGGTTGAATTTAAACAATAGCTGTTGATGACTTTGCAAATATTATATAGGCCTTAAAGATGCACAATGCAGAAATCGCTCCGCCATTTCCTGGTTGCTAAAATTCTAATAGTTCGCCTAATTTCAGTTTATGTGACAAAACAAGCAGGTATAGTGTAGAGAATCATTGTACCATCTAAACCGCAGTGAAATATATTTTCCATAAACAAAAATATAGTAATTTCAGCTGTTTGAAGATGGTGTACAAAACCGAAAGTAAAAGACGCAAAAAACGAAACTTAAGAACGGGAAGCATAGAAATAGCGCACATAGAACAGATCCACCGCTTCTTAGACTTGCTTTCAATAAGAATGACATAGCTATAACACACATATCTATGTGAATTTTGTCTGGTCGCCCAAAAAGTAACATATTGCAGCTTTAAATAGCATCATTGATGATATATGAGTGTTAAAGTATGGTCATGTTTTATTTGCTTCCCTTTGGAATGGCTTCGATAGCAACAGTGAATCTTTTTAGGTTCTAAGTGGAGATTTCTCAACAATCACTCTCACAATAGCACCTTGGTAATAGTCTGTGACAAATATCGTAGCTAAGCAGGGCTGGGCTTGGTTAACACCCTGTATGGGAGACCAGAGGTTGCTGTAGCTAGGTCAATTCTCCAGTAGGAGGTGCTGTTTTTTTTCTGATAGTGGATATAACGTTGAATGTCTGACATTGTTTCAAAGGTACAAATTCAACATATTTTATACAAGGTTTGTCGATGTTGAAATTTGGTTACCATGATGACATAATCCTGTGGTTTAAATTTCACCCTCAAAACAACAGTTAACTTTGATGACTTTTTTACAATCCAATGTATTTTCCACATAGATTCCACATCACAATATGTTGACAAATGACATGGATTCAACCAGTTTGTGCCCAGTGGGTAGTAATGTATGAGAACAGTATGTCCTTTTAATACTTCTCACCCACCAGACAAGATATCCACAAATCCTTAATTGTCAGTAGAAATCCCACAGCTCTATCAAGTCTTCTCCAGCCACAGCTTTAGGGTGTTGAGTCCAGTCAAGCCGGGGGGGGGGGGGGGGTTGGAATAATATGAACCTTTCTCTCTATCTGGTCATAATCCATAATTGAGTCATGTTGTTAGAATCTAAATCTCCCTGAACAGAGCACCGATAATAATCCTCTTTAGAGAGTGCAAGAGCTCACACACACACACACTCCACCGTACCTAGACTCTAATTGCGTTTCATCTCACCAGTGATTTTCCCCTTTCTTACCCATTTTGCTCCTCGCTTCTCATAGTTACATTACTGTGTGACTGTAACTCCCCCACTTTGAACCTACTATATGCCACTCTTGTGCACAAACCTACAGGTATTAAAGTTCCAACCATCCATTTTCACCCCCCAAAGTCTCACCCCAGGCGTCGGTGTAGATGTTCTCCTCACAGCTCATCCACATGCCTGCATGGAAGGCAGGGAAGGCGAAGCGGTCGTCCCCCGTCTCCCAGGAGAACTGGATGGAGGTGGAGTTATGCGAGACCCCGGGCACAGGGATGCATTTGGTCAGTTTGTTGGCCGAGCAGAGGGGCTAGGGGACTTTCTGACTGCCCTCACACCAGTAGGAGGACAAAAGGGCCATTGCCCCCAGGACCAGAGACACCAGTGTCTGGAAGAAGGTGAGCTTGGGGGACCGCACTCTGGACAGAAACGACATGATGAAGGGAGAGAGAGGGAACCTGGGGTGGGGGGAGGTGTTGGAAAGGGGGAGGAGAGAGGAAGAAAGAGAGAAGTTGTATTTTTAATAGCTGGTCAAACACTTCCTCTGTCTATACTATATAATGATAAAGGGAGACGGAGCCACTTCAGACACAGAGACTCTGTCACAGGGCTAAACATGAGTGACAGGAATCAGATTTGGACGTTGACAAAGGCTGCACTGTGAAGCTCGGCTCCAGCTCTCTTTTAAACAGTATTAAGAGAGTTGAGAGAGTTGAGAGAGAGTTGAGAGAGGGTTGAGAGAGAGTTGAGAGAGGGTTGAAAGAGAGCATATGGAAAAGGAAAGATAAAGTATTCAGAGGAATTGACAACCCAACTGAAAGAAAACAATCTAATCCCCCAACGTCTTTCCTTTCTTGGACACACACTAAGAAGTTTGTGACTTTGCATGGGTGCACACAATCTAACCTTGCACTCTGAAAAGTACTCGCAGGTTGCACTCAACCACAATGAAACCAGGCTCAGTATTGTGAGCAGAGGGGATCCAATCTGCACGAGCAGGGGTCTTCAACATTTTCTTTCCCAGGGCCCAGGGCAAACCGGCGACCCGCATTTTACGTTAGCAAAAAAAAAAAATCACGTCTTGTCTTATCATAAGGTGAATGATCATGGCAAGGAGAAGTAATACACGTTTTAAAATTAATAGATTTGGTAAATCGTTTTTCATTATTTTGACCTCTCCATCTTATAATTGGAATGGGAAGTGTAAACTCTAACATAGTCTATTAGCTAGAAAGGTAACTCCAAACACATTTTCGCTAAGAGCAGCTGTTTAGCTGGTTAAACAAAGGTTAGCCCTGTGTTGGCAAACATTTATGTCCAATTCAAGAAAGCTTACCAGCAGCCAGCGGCACTTTCCGCACTGGTAGCCTATTCGCAGGTGCTTTTCAAAGCCTGTCACACACTTCAATAAGTGTAATACCAAAGACAGTAGAAACTGTGTAATTTGCTCAATATTACGAGTTGAGAAATAAAGTTTACATCATTAGAAAGAAGATATTCTCCTCTTTTCTACTGTAGGGATGTAATTCAAAATGTGTTTATTATGTTGTTGCTAGCGATATTCAGAAAAACAATGTTCCACTTTTTATTTATTTATATTTTCACGGACCCTAGGACCCCTGGTTAAATACCCCTGTGCTAGAGGGCAGGTGTGGTTTAAGACGGAGTGATTATATCCCTAATTATATAGCTGAATGACAAAGAATGGGAGAACACAAAATGGAAATGGTAGGAAGACCAGCAGGAGTAGAAAATGGCAGCAATTACAGGAGAAAATAGCTTATCTGTGAATCCTTTAGAACAAATAATGGCTAAAATGTTCAGAAGCATTGACGTCAGACAGCAAGGATAATTTGAAAGAGAAAAAGGACCCACCTTCAACCGTCTTATTTCCTCTTTAGTTCTTCATGGAGTGAGTGTGGATTGTGGTAGTATTTAATGTACTCCTATTCTTCTACCCATCTCCTCTCTTTCTTCTCTTCCTCTCCATCAGATAGCATGTCAGTGATTCAGGGTGTTGACCCTCACAGTAACCTCTGTGGAGTGTGTGGTTGTCACTCTTCATGATACCGCTTGGTCAGTAAGTCAGTATGCTCAACCAAGTCTTAAGCTCCCCTCTTCTTTAATCTATTGATACAACTCTAAATCCACAGTGGACAAATCCATTCAATCTGTTCTCATTTTCATCTACTATTTTACCCCTTCTGTCTTCCCACTTTCTCTCTAACTGGCCTCACTACCCTAACACTACCAGTTTTAATATAGTGTACCAGATATAGTGTACTAGCACCACAGCCTGAACTCCAATCTAGCGACTTTCAAAGTAAAATGTATGACTTCATGTCACTTGAATTTAACATTGATTACACAGTATGGTGTATTTAATATTACAAATAAGAAACTCCTGGACAAATTCTATTCCCACAAAGACACATTTCTGGTAGTTAGTCTCTGAGAGACTTTCCATAGAACTTTACCAGAATGGTAAATCTCCCATCTGTTTTTCCTCAGAACATCCTGAATAAATAGCATCTATTTACAATGTTATTTCTTGATTCAATCTGTAGTGCTGAAGATCCGCGCTGTAGCACAATTGAAATGTAAAGGCCCAGTGCAGTCAAAATGCTGTTTTTCCTGTGTCTTATATCATACTGTACAACAGCTGTAAAAATTTTAAAAAATGTGATATGTGATACATCCTGATAGTTGCTGGTTGAAAATAACACTGAACAAAAATATAAACACAACATGCAACAATTTCAAAGATTTTGCTGAGTTACAGTTCATATAAGGAAATCAGTCAATTGAAATAAATAAATTATGCCCTAATCTATGGCTTTCACATGGCTGGAATATGGATCAGAAAACCAGTCAGTGTCTGGTGTGACCACCATTTGCCTTATGCAACGCGACATCTCCTTCACATAGAGTTGATCAGGCTGTTGATTGTGGCCTGTGGAATGTTGTCCCACTCCTCTTCAATGGCTGTGCGAAGTTGCAGGATATTGGTGGGAACTGGAACTGTCATACATGTCAATCCTGTGCATCCCAAACATGTTCAATGGGTGAAATGTCTGGTGAGTATGCAGGCCATGGAAGAACTGGGACATTTTCAGCTTCTAGGAATTGTGTACAGATCCTTGCGACATGGGGCCGTGCATTATCATGCTGAAACATGAGGTGATGGCAGCGGATGAATGGCACGACAATGGGCCTCAGTATCTCGTCACGGTATCTCTGTGCATTCAAATTGCCATCGATAAAATGCAATTGTGTTCGTTGTCCGTAGCTTATGCCTGCCCTTACCATAACCCCACCATGGGGCACTCTGTTCCCAACATTGACATCAGAAAACTGCTCGCCCACATGACGCCATACACGCCATCTGCCCGGTAGAGTTGAAACCGGGATTCATTCGTGAAGAGCACACTTCTCCAGCGTGCCAGTGGCCATCGAAGGTGAGCATTTGCCCACTGAAGTCAGTTACGATGCAGAACTGCAGTCAAGACCTTGGTGAGGACGACGAGCACGCAGATGAGCTTCCCTGGGACGGTTTCTGACAATTTGGGCAGAAATTCCTTGGTTGTGCAAGCCCACAGTTTCATCAGCTGTCTGGGTGGCTGGTCTCAGACGATCCCACAGGTGAAGCAAGATGTGGAGGTCCTGGGCTGGCGTGGTTACACGTGGTCTGTGGTTGTGAGGCCAGTTGGGCGTACTGCCAAATTCTCTAAAATGACTTTGGAGGCAGCTTATGGTAGAGAAATGAACACTAAATTATATGGCAACAGCTCTGGTGGACATTCCTGCAGTCAGCATACCAATTGCACGCTCCCTCAAAACATCTGTGGCATTGTGTTGTGTGACAAAACTGCACATTTTAGAGTAGCCTTTTATTGTCCCCAGCACAAGGTGCACCTGTGTAATGATCATGCTGTTTAATCAGCTTCTTGATATGCCACACCTGTCAGGTGGATGGAATATCTTGGCAAAGGAGAAATGCTAACTAACAGGGATGTAAACAAATTTGTGCCAAACATTTTAGAGAAATAAGCTTTTTGTGTGTATGGACATTTTCTGGCCTCTTATTTCAGCTCATGAAACATGGGACCAACACTTTACATGTTGTGTTTATATTTTTGTTCAGTATACAATCTACTAAGGAACTTCTAATCAGCAGGTTTGCATGGGCGAGAGTTTCGGCTTTCCATGGCGACATCACCATGCTGTAAATTGGTTAATAGTCCAATAACAAAGTTACAAACCTCTCTGCCAATAACAACTAGTTTTCAGTTTTCCCCTCCCCAATCCTAGCAAAATTCTTGCTTGAGAAATAGTTTTTCTGCTAGAAAGGTACTTTTGCCCATTTTAATGGAACTCTATTACAGTAAAGGTACTTTAATTGTTACCAAGAAATGATTTGATATTGATATAAAAACTGCTGCATTGGGCCTTTAAAAAGGTAATTTCTGTTTGAACTGACACATGCAGCGTTTACCGTGAATGCAGTCTCTGTGAACACGGGAACATTGCCTTTAAATTTCAATCACGCTGTAGCGCGGATCTTCAGCGCATTTGTGACTGAACGCATCGCTCTCACTTGGGTCTTATAACTGTTGCTCTGATATGTGGGACCAGATTTAATCCACTCCCGAGTGGCGCAGTGGTCTAAGGCACTGCATCGCAGTACTAGCTGTGCCACTAGAGATCCTGGTTTGAGTCCAGGCTCTGTTGCAGCTGGCCGCGACCGGGAGACCCATGGGCGGCGCACAATTGGTCCAAGGTAGGGTTTGGCCGGCAGGGATGTGGGTTCGTTTCCCACGGGGGGCCAGTATGAAAAAAATATATATAAACATGCATTCACTAACTGTAAGTCACTCTGGATAAGAGTGTCTGCTAAATGACTAAAATGTAAATATATGCAGTGAACCTGAGCCTCACTGTCAGCAGTAGACAATTTAAGACACAGCAGGAGCGAGAAGGGTGTGTGTGTTTGAGAGAGACTGAGAAGAAAAGGAGTGCTAGAATGAAAGGAGAGACTATTGGGCTGAAAGAACCCATTTACGTACAATAAAAACCTAAATTAAATTGGAAATAAAAAATGAATGGCTTAAACAGTGTAATATTCAAAAGGACAGCATTCTTTGAAGCATTTAGTAAGTGTATTCATAGTTCATATACATATTGACAGGTTTCTAATACAGCATGTTTTCAATATCATACAAGAACAATAATAAAAAATGATAAGACAACACCACGTACAACTCACTTGTTTAGTTTATGGCAACGCTTCTTTTGGATGCATTTAGCATCTCTTCATCCATATCTTAAGTGTCATTGAGAAATGAAGTAAAGGTGAGGACTCCCAGTCCCAGTCATTCCAAAAACCCTCTAGATTCCAAAAGGTTTTGGTAATGCTTGCTAGCTTTTTGTCAGCCAAATGTGACTTTCTTTTCACATAAAACTCCACCCATATACTGAACAAGGTCCACCACAACGTCAACACTTGGTTCACCTGTCACTTGACATCTTCTCCCAATCAACATGGTCAAACATGGCAGGCATGCATTTGTGAATATTGTGATCTCCTCCTGTCAGGGTTCAATTGTTCTCTCAGCACATTATGAATATTTTGTTTGAAAAATAAGATCATGTCCATTCAATTTTCATGAATACTATCTGTACCGTAAAAACCCCAAGGATGAAAAATAAGAACACTTTTCAAAGGACCAAAAATGGACAATCAAATCCACATTTTCACACACATTCACTCTTATACATACGCACTTTGAAAGGCAACAAATGTCCATTCTCCAAGGCAATAATGTCATTCTGGCACCTCCCTCTCCAGGAATGATAAAATATCAAATGTTTGATAAATGATATGTTGACAAAATATAAATGGAGATAAATCCATTTCAGTAAATACTGATGCAGATACAAAATAATAATGATAACTAAAATAATGATTATGAAGGTTATGATAAAATACTACATACATTGCCGCTCCTTTCCTTCCAACTATAATGTCAACTTTTCACTCCAACGCTCTCTTACAGTCCTCTGGAGGGATTGCTCCCAATACTCTGATTCATAACATTTGGACAAAAAACATGATAGATAAAATGACGAGAGCCATGATGGAAAGAAGAGTTTGAGGGTATTTCCAGAAATTCTAAGTTTGCCTAGAGAGGCTGCTTGTTTCTTGTCTTCTTTTAAGAGGAAGTTCCTTTCTGTTCTGTCACTCGCAATGTCTCATTCTGTCCCACCTTGGTCTTCCTTTTTAGTCTTCCTCAGCGTTGCTTTGATCGGTTTTTCTTTTTAAAGTAAGGAGTTTTTATTTTTCTTAAATGTTTTAAAGTTAATTCCTGTTCAGAAATGTTACAATCCTCTTTTTTCTCTGTCATCATAGTCCATCTGTCAATAGATGCACGTCCCATCCTGTTTAGGGCTGTTTGTTTCACTGACAATCCTCATCGTCCAAGCATACCTAGGAAAGGATACAAAAAGCAAGTGTGTATTGACACCAGGGATTACACAACCCTGTGTGTGGTCGAAACAGTGGGCATTTCCAAATCTATGATGAGCAGAATAAATGTTTTGTAACTTGATGTTACCTTGAAGCGTACGATATAAACAAAAATAATAATCAGCCCTGGGCTAATAAATATTTGGCTTTATCTTTGACAGACAATTTTTTGGGTTTAACAATTTGCTAATTTGAGGATAATTTGGGGGGATATGAACACAAAAAAAAATAGAACAGGATGCTCAGTCGTATACCAATCAAATATTAGTATTTTCAAATCCTTAAGAGCGTTGTAACATTAATTTCGGTGCCCTCTCGCACAGTCGCACCACTGCCTTTTAAACTTACCGATCCTATACTCCTGCGTCTCTTCCTCCTCAGTGTCTCTCTCAGCCTCTCTCAGACTGCTCAAGGTACACAGACTTAGCTGGCTGACTGCTCTGGGGAAACTGCAGAATATAAGAGGGGGGGGCAAAGGAGAGAAGGTCATTAAAGTGGTAATAACTATAGTAGCAGAATTTAGTTTCTTAATAACTATAGTGGCACATGAGATAAAGGACTTTAAAATATATTAACACAATGAAGAGTCACAAATATTTGGTTTCCCTAGGAATTATATAATAACCAACCTCTCCCTCTTTACCTTGTGCTTCGGACATCGTAGTGAAAAGTTCTCTTCATTCAGAGAGCAGTCTGAGGAGAGGAGAAGGAAAAGTGATACAAATGACGTAACATAACTATCAACTCATAAAATTATAAACACTCAAACTTTCATAATTGGGTACTATTGTTATAGTTACCGTAGGCAGTGGGAGGTAAGGTTTAGGGCACAGCATACGAGTAATGAGATATAACATATTCGGTATTAAGGAAATGTTTTGCTGCTCTTACCTGCATCCATGGCACACGGGTAGTGATATCTCAGTGTGCAGCCTTTGCTGTAACAGCCGAGGGTTGAGCCAACCATTTCACAATATGAGCAGACCTGAAGACAGACAGACATAACATAGAGAATAACAGAAGAGAGAGTGCAAAAAGTTGAATCAAGTTTTAAGTTAAATTGATTTAACTTAAAACTGGGGGACTTCTGAGAACCGCTTTAGGCATATTGAGCTGAAAATAAAAATCTATATATAGTAACCAATATCATTACATTGTATACTGAGAAAAAGATTACTCACTGTGTCTCTGGCACCATCTAGTGCCTCCTGTAGGCCATACAGTCTTCCATTGACCAGGTAAACCCCACTGGCCCAGACCATGCATGCCTCATGCACCCACAGCTCCTCTGGGTCCATAGGCATCTGAGGAAGTTGGGCCAGCTGTGCCAAAGGCCCAAGGGAGTCTAAGGTTGGGGGAGGAGGCTGGAATGGCAATGAGGCTTTGCTGTTGGATGGCACCATTCTTGGGGAATCCTCACTGGATTTCTGTCTCCTTTTAAATCTCGGGTGCGATGTCAGCTTTCTGTGTTGTGGCCTTTGTTGAGCGTCTTCTGTCTGCTGTTGCTGGCATGGTTGGTTTTGCTGACTGTAAGTGGGCTCATTCTGAGGTTCAGGTTGTTTCCTTAGCTCAGTAATTGGTTTTAACTCTGGAGGCATGTCCCAATTAAGAATTGTTGTCTTGTTGGTGGTGGTTTTAGCAAGTTTGTTGGCCAGATAAAGCATCTCCCCTCCACCTGCTGGAGAGGCAGTGCCAACAGCAGTGGCAGGGGAAGTTGTATTTGTCGCTTGGCTGAACATGCAATCACTATAAGTTGAGGACTTGATAGTTGGCACATCTTGCAGTTGAGGGCCCTGGGTTGAAATGGTGTCTAGATTTAGCACATTTCTACTCATTCCAGTAGTTACAAGACTCTGTCGAATCTGGGGTTGATTCTTGGGAAGCCTTGTAGCATATTCAGGAGGGTAGTAAGGTCCATAGAGATCCCCAAGGTTTTTGTAATTGGCCCATTTCTGGCACAGGCAGCAGAGAAGACGGCCAGAATGAACTGATTCAGTAATCACAGGGCCTGGTAGAAGGTACTCAGATGAAGGTAGAGCCTTTCCTGTCTGGAGGGCAGAGTCTACTTCCTCCAGCTCCCTCTTCTCTTTGACCCTCTCAATTTCTCGGTCTCTCCTAGGCAGTTGAGACAAAAGAGCTGAGGTCAAAAGAGCTTCAATACCACTACTGGTTGCTTTCCCTCCAACTGCACTACGCTCTCCCTTCATCTTTTCCTCTTCACCATTCACAATTGTGCACACGGCTCCTATCTCAGCTACTTTCCTCTCCACATGTATGTACGGAGCAAAGGCACACTTGCTATTATCAGGAAAAACTCTGCTGTTATCAAAATGTTCTCCTCCTCTTGTAGCCGCTTCCAGGTCATCTTTGGCCGCCGCTGCTGCTACTCCTCTTCTCCTCCTCCTCTGCCTACCTCTTGATCCCACTCCCTCACTCTCGTCTTTCACCCCCCTTTGTTTCTGGCGGACTGATTTCACCTCCGTCTCTGGCTGAGTGTCCTCACTTTCAGCATCCACTTTAACTGCTTGGGTCAAGACTGGTGGAATCTCAGGAAGAGTCATTTTCTGATCAGTCTGAGGAGTGACTGATGGGGCAGAGGCTGTAGTGCTGGGGCTTGGGGCTACCTGTGGGGTAACAGTTGCAGGAGATTGGGTGGGTGGGCCAGACAGAGCACTTGGGCTCGCATTCTGTGCCTGTGTGGCTTGAGCACGTTTCTGCTTATTCACACTTCCAACAGGCCTTCCCTTCTTCTTGCCTGATGGGAAATAGCCTTTAGGTACAGAATTGTCTGATTGTTTGGAATCTTGTGGTGACCCTGTCATTGCCAAACATGCCCTTGGAGAAGTTTGATGTGGCTGTCTTAGCAAGTGCCCTTGAGCCTGACTGTGGTGTGGTGGGGTGGTTCCATAATAGTCACTGCTACTGTAATCATCAAATCCCATCCCAGTTTCTTCAAGTTTTTGTCTCAGAAGGTTAGCAGCAGATTGTTCACCTCTTCGAGTCTCAAGTTGCTGGTAAGTATTAGTGAAATGTTGAATATCAGACAAGGCAGATGAAGAAGGTGGGGGGGAGCCCTGTACTGGACAAGGTAGTGGTGGAGGTGGGGGTAAGGGGCCTAACAAGGTGAAGTCAGCGGGTATCTCTTTATCTCTATCACCAGTACTAGATGCTGCAGTCCCTAACCCAAAGTCAAAGTCTGGCTGCAAAGATTTTGTAACAGCTCCTGTTGTGCCACGTTTAAGAACTTGTGATGTCTGGTGAGGATCACAGGGGTATGCGGTGGGAGGTAACGGTCCAGTCTCATCAACCCCTCTGTAGGGCATAATGTCACTTAATGAGAGACTTTCATCTAGATAAGGTAAGCATTCCTCTTCGTCCTGTGTGTCAGTAAACTGTGACATTTCAGTGTGAGAAAATCCAGCAAAATAATTTGAGTCAACATCGGCATGGCTGCTGTTAGTAGATTTCTTCACATTTGGTGTAATTTTCTGAACAATAGCCTCCAGTTTCAAACCTCTCCCTTTTCTTGGAGGCAGACTCTTTTTACCCTGAACAGGTGAGGAGGATTGTGAATAAGTGTTTTGTCCAGGTGTGGGACAAGGAGTATTAGGTGAACCAAGTGTAGTTATATCTGAACTGGATGAGTCATCTTCATTTTGGAGGCTGGATTCAGAGTAGGCCAAAGGTGAGTGATATGAACTAGGGGCACTCCTTTGCTGGGATATATCCTGATGCTGCCTCTTGGCAGGGATAGGGGAAATGAAAGATCGAACTCTCCTCCTCAACATTAACGGATTAGTGTCCCCAGAACCACCAGTTTTATTTGGTCGATGGCTCTGTGGCATCACTGAATTGACATTGCCACCAATACTGTGACCAGCTGTTTTCATGGAATTGGGTGTAGGTGTTGGATGGAGTGATTTAAAGATTTCTTCTGTAACCACTCGGGAGACAGCTGATTCAAGAATGTTGGAGACTGGTGGAGCTGTTGGAACCAATTGGGGGGAAGCAGGAGGTGGCTGTTGACTTCTCTGGTAAGGGTCCCCCTCCAACATCCCTACACTCTCTCTACCAGAGTGTGTTAACTCCCACATTTTCATGTCATAGTAAGTGTTCTGATGAGGAACTTGCTGGTTAGTGAACGGTTGGCGATTGTGCAAAATGTCAGTTGGAGACTGCATCCTTTGTCTCTGCTCTGAATGACTGAGTTTATGTCTACCTGGAGAAGTACTGGACTGCATCATATCCTTGGTGGGTCTATTAATGGTAGCTGCCCAATCAAGTCTGTCATCCAAGTCATGAGCATGGGGGTGAGTATACATTTGTAATTTGTTTGTGGATTGTGGGTTTTGTAGTTGAGTTTGGGGTGAGTGGTAGGGATTGTGGGAGTGAAAATGAGGGTTACGTGGCATCATATTGCCCTCTCTTGTATCACCAAACCTATAACCAGGAAAGCCACTGGCATGCCCTGTAGATAAATCTACCCCATGTGGGTATGACTGACGTCTTGATGGTGAAGACAGAGGGTTGGTGGAAGAGGGATAGTGAGAGGCTTGCTGCGGATGTCGAGAGGGCATGGTGGTGGTCAAATCAATCTTACCTCTTCTAAAAGGCTCGGAATTCATAACCACAGATGGGTGTAGAGCCTTGTTATGATGCTCAATATCAGTTTCCTTGGTTGTAAGACCACTATGATGGACAGCCTCTGCAGTCTCCGTTGATGCTACCTTCATTCCAACTGCTCTTTTATCTCCCATCTCCTTGCTGTTCCCTATATCATTTGTTGATGGCTGTTGGATCACAGAGGCACCAATTGGACTTTTTTCCCGCTCTCTTTCATGTTCCCTATCCCTTTCTGGTGTACTGCGGCGATTTGGACAAACATCACATATAACAGAGCGGCGCTCTTTAGATGGAGGTAAAAGGGAGGCCGTCGACATTTGAGACTCAATTTGACCTATGGTTCCAACACTGCCCGCTAGCGGCTCTGTTTCCTGCAATAGGAGTTCTTGCACAGCTGATGATGAGCTGGGCAGACCTGAAGGGGGTTTCCTGTGAGGTAACGAGTAGTCGGCTAAATTGATGTGCTTTGGTGGAGGTCCAGACAGAAACTCTGTAGACTGTGGCATATGGGTGGGGTGACGCTGAGGTGTTGCCATTTTATTTTTCTCTGAAGAAGCACTGTGAGATCCCTTAGTACTTACTACTTCAGACCTCAAAGAGGAATGAGGTGATTCTGGTACTAAATTAGATCCAGGCCCCTGGCGCTGATTTAGTTGAAGAGGCTTTCCAGGGCTGGTCATTCGGGAGGGGTGGGAAGTGATCTCTCCAACTCCAGTTTGGGCTCTCATACTTTCAGCCATGCCATACGGATGCCTGGTTTGGTACTCTTGCCGAGTCATATTTTGAGCCTGGAGATGGGCAGTTGGTGCCTGTTCAGATCGCCCATAGCGCCGGTCTAAGTGATAACCCTGTAGAACCTCCTGCAAGAGGCTTGGAATTGGCTGTTGGAGTTGAGAATTATCATCATGTCCTCTTGCTCCTGATCCTTCTCCTCTACTCACTGATCCCTCAACCGTAGTACCCGCGACATCCTTGGTGTGTTCAGGGCCATAATTGGGCTTTGGCTGATGGAAGCCTTGATACCTTGAATTTGATCCCATTACACTCCCTGGACTAGGTCTCCTGCTGTTCTTCAAACCCATGGCAGTACCATGTGGTGACTCTTGGTAACCATATTTCTGAGGACCTGAGGGGGGATGATTTTGAGGGACAGACGTCCCAAAGTTAGATTTCTGGGGAACTTCATGATGAGAGGAATATACACTCAAATCCATTCCTTCCTCCCCATTATGACTACTAGACTCTCTAAAGAAGCTGTCTGAATGTTTCTCCTCTAAGCAGTTGGCTTGTGTATGTGTAGCTTTTTCTGGATTTTTTACCTCACAACGAGTTGACACAATAACACCTACTCCACCAGCATTTTGCTGTTCCTCAATATTTAGATCTTGATTGGAGTTGTCCAAATCTCGTGTCTTACATCGTTTTCCATCCTTCTCATCACCCTTTTTGTTGCGCAAGGAAGAGCGATCCAATTTATTTTCTTTGTCCTGCCCATCTTGTCGTATGTGTCCCTCTCGGGTCTGCTCTCTACCTCCCTCTCCATGGGTGCTTTTTTCATTTTTTTCAATCACCCCTTCACTTTCATCTTTAATTCCTTCATATTTCATTTCCCTTGTTTTCCTAAGGCCATTTTTTGTATTAACATCAGTGGCACCAGGCTCAGAAACACAGTTTGAGTGGAACTGAGGAGCAGGATAGGGAATGGGGCATGAGGGAGTAGAGGAAACAGGAGGGCGAGAATGTACACTTGGACCAGGCTCAGCAGATTGAGGAGTAGAGGGAGATGACGATGAAGGTGTCCATGTTTCAGCTGTCTTTCTTTCAGAAACATCTGATCGATTCAGAGATTGTTTTGTAGAAGATTCCGTGAACATCATCTTCCCTTGTGAACCCTGATCACTCTTTCCAGTATGGGATTGATTTTGACTTGAACCCATGGACATTTGACTCTGAGATAGAGGAGGATAGTAGCCAGTTGGTTCCGATCCACTGCTTGCTCCACTCATCTGCCGCATTCTAGATTGTTCCCCCTCAGAAAACTGCTCATCTCGTTCCTCTTTGGCCCTTGATGATACTCTTTCAGACACCAGAAAGGAATCTTCATCACCTCCAGCCTCAGAGCTAGCACCTTCACCACCACCTATCCCACTGCTTGAGGCAGCACTGACACTTCGACTCCTTGGTTGAGTAGAGGGCATGGCTTGTAATGCCTGCTGCATTTGACTTTGTCCATCTTTCCCCCTTCTATGTGACATCAATGTGTCAGTGAGAAGCATATGTTGCACTGTGTTGGGTAAATTTGCTACCTGTGATGTCAACGCATTTAGACTGTTCAGGCCAGGGTCTTGCATGAGTTTGTCAAGAGGAGAAGATGAATAGACAGACGAGGATGACCCTTCTTCACGTGATCCTTTTCCTGTACCTGCACCCATTCTGCTTCGGTTTGAGACTGAGTGACCACCTCCAGCACTTGTATTCAGACCAGCAGCTTTGTTACTGCCACTGCTGCCACAACTACTGATGCTGCTGTTAGAGTTGGGTGTGGGACTCAACTGAGGCATAGCCTGCAGTAACCGACTATGGCTGCTACGAGGGTTTGGGGGAGGAGGATGTGATGGAACATGTGATAGGGGACATGAAGGGTTTCCATGACCTTCTGAGACACCCATCAACGGGGAAGGTGAGGAGCTACAACTGGGAGACTGCACTGCAGAGGCAGCTGGAGAGGGGTTAGATATAGGGCTGAAGTTTTGGTTAATCTGGCCCTGTTGGGGTTGAGAGCGCATTGGTGATTTGGCGACTTCTTGACACGCTTGATGAGGCATTCCGGGATTGGCGGATTGGTGATGTTTAGAGTATACAGAACCTGGTGGAGGGGCATGATGCTGCATTTTGAGAGAGTTGTCGTAACCTATTCCTAAATTGTGCTGAGAATTGCGGTGATGGAGGGTGGCTTGTTTGTGGAGTGAATGAGTTTGTGGGGAGTATGAGGGATAACTTGAAGAGTGGTAACTCTGTGCAACATTCTCCAGTGATCCAACACTGTTTGTTTTAGCTGAACTTGAAATTGAGTTTGAATTAGAGTTCATATTAGGAGTGTTGTTGACTTTAGGTTCAAATCCACCACCACTGCTGGCCCCATCATGATATCCCTGTGGTGGGGAGCTGTACATTCCTGATGACCCTGTGGATGCACTACCCTGTGGGGAGTAGTGTGAGAACTGTGGAGGCATTCTGTGTCCAGAGATGGGATAAGTCCTATGCTGCTGTCCATGTTGCAGAGCTTGATGGGCGGGGTAATTCTGCCCATGTTGGCGGTGCTGCATCTGAGGCCCTGATGCTGGCTGCATTGCAGGGTTCTGACCCATTTTGTACTGATGGGAGGGGGAAAATGCTCCAGCACCACTGCTGCCACTGCTACTACCACCACCTGAGCCAGCTGTAGAACCATAGTCCAAAGGATAGGGAGACATTATCCCGGAGGACGATCCGGAGCTAGTTCCAGCTTGTCTGTACTGCTGAGGTATATGTCCATCCATATTTGAGTACCCAAAACCTGCCCCATATGCCATACCTCCTCTTCTATGTCTGTCCTTTCCACCCATTGCAAAATAATAATCCATTGTTTCCTTTCGGTAAGGGTTGCTACTACTCCCACTGTGAATATTACTGTGTGATGATTCCCCAGCTCTGTTTCTTGCATCATAAGCAAGCATATGACCAGCCTGACTAGGGTGGTGGTGCCCTCGATGGAGTAGGTGTCGACTGTGACTTTGAGGGTTTAGGGGTGTTTGCTGTTGCATCCCAGTGTAGTCATCTGTCATCCTTGGGGATATCTGGGGGTCTGTTGACTGTGGTGGGTAAGCGGAGCCACCTCCACCCCTACTAGTAAATCCAGGAGGAAGAGCTGGAGGTGCTGGACTGTTGGGGAAATTCTGCATGTTTTGATGGATTTTTATGAATTCTTTGAGGGAATGTTTTTTGTTCTGTAATGGCAGTTACTGTGTCAGTTGACTTCGTAGGCTTGCAGTTAAATGATGGTGGAGAGTCCAACAAAGTCCAGCAGAGTTGAAGCAAGTGACTTTATCACAAATGTTTTATCACACTTGTAGCAGCAATTGAAGATGAAGCAAATACTGAGGCTTGAGCAGAAAATGAGCAGTAATTTTCTATTAGATGCAACTCCAAAGAACTTCTGAAATCTGCTGATGATGTAGAGTAACTCCTTTATAGTTGTAATAGTTGGAGAACTGAGTCCAAATTACAACAAAATATCAGTTTTGGTGTAGCAAATGTAGTAGCGATTTCAATGTTAAAAGGATATGATACAGATGTTGTAGTTTGGCACTAAATGTGAAAATATCAAGTGCAGGAGAGACAACAGCACCTGAAATAATAGGCCTTAAAGTCCTTTCCACTGTAATAAGAGCACAGGCAAAAACAGTTAAGTTAAAATTGCAGTGGGATTCAATGGTGTCCCATGTGCAAAAACTTGTCAAGAGTAACTGAGTCACTGCCTTTTAGACTGCTGGACTGTCATTACAGAAATTCTTCAGCTCTGGCAGGAGTAGCCTATGTGAAACAATAACGCTTCCCTCACGTAGGTTTGCATGTATTTGGCTAGCACCTGTGTAGAAACATCCTCAGAAATGCTAGCCAATACTTTTATCCAATAAATGTCCAAAAGGAAAAAAAATACACTGACATTCGTGTGTTCTTGTTGAGATGAATACTTTCTGAAATTGTCTCATTTTTTTGTAATTCCTTTAGATTTTTTGACATATGTAGTTGGATTGTAGAAAAGTCTTTGGTCCCCAGTTTCCCCCAACTGTAGTTCTTCTTCACCTTATATTTGTTCAGTGTTTATCTTGCTGCACTTTTATATCTCCCACACTTTTCTGTCTTACCTTATTTTCTTTTTCTTTCAATCATTATTCAAATTGACCATCTCCCATACCAATGTCCATTTAATCAGCTTGTTCTTGTTTTTCTTTTGCAGTTTCTCTCCAGTATTTCCATCCATGTGAGTCCATCTCTCTTCAGTTGTTTATAGGAGCCCTGTGGAAATCTGAAAGAACAGAAGAAGAAACAAAAATAACTGTCTGTGTGCCACAATGACCACATAGCCTATACGCTTTTACATCCAAAAATGCTGTGTGGGTTTTTGTAGACAAAGTAACTACAGTGGGTTTGTTGTTAACCATTGCATAACCCATGACTCTTTCTCACTGTGTTCCTTAACATATGCCACATGGTCTATTTTCCTAAAGTATTGTACTAACTGTAGCTCTTACTGTAGAAATAGTCACATATCATCTGCAATACAATGAATCAGGTGTCAACGTGTCCAACTTTATAACATCATACTGTAATTACACTATAGGCCCACCTGCCCATGTAATTACTATATAAATAAATACACAGGTATTAGGGCACTTGTTGTAAAGTGGTATCAAACTAAAATGTGCAAAATCACAACTACCGTATTTTCCGCACTATAAGGCACACCGGATTATAAGGCGCACCTTCAATGAATGGCCTATTTTAGAACTGTTTTCATATATAGGGCGCACCGGATTATAAAGCGCATAGAATAGAAGATACTGCAGTCAAACGTTTGACTGGGGTTGCGTTATGCATCCACTAGATGGAGCTGTGCTAAAGGGAATGTCAACAAAACAGTCAGATAAAGTCAAACTTTATTAAGCGTTCTGACAACTCCGTTCACTCCCATGGTAACGTTGTTCAAACGTTAATGTGCATATTAACAATATCTCCCAGCCTTGCTCACTCTTCTCCCAAACGTGGAGGGGAACTTTTCCCTGATTCAGTAAACACATAGTAAAAGAAACAGTCTGATACCACTAAATCAAACGTTAGTGCATAACTCAACATTGTTCAGTTACGTATAACACGTAAAGCTCACTTTTTCAGTTCATTCCCCGTCCACGAATCCCTCGAATTCTTCTTCTTCAGTGTCCGAATTGAACAGTTGGGCGACTACGGCATCCAACCTGCCCGGCTCCCTCTCGTCATTATCCGAGTCAGTGTCGCTGCTGTTGCCTGGCAGTTCAGAGATTATTCCTGCCTTCGTGAAAGCTTTGACCACAGTTGAGACGGATATATCAGCCCAGGCATCCACGATCCATTGGCAGATAGTGGCGTAAGTCGCCCGGCGCTGTCTCCCCGTCTTGGTGAACGTGTGTTCGCCTTCTGTCATCCACTGCTCCCACGCAGCTCGCAGTCTAACTTTGAACGGCCTGTTGACACCAATATCTAGCGGCTGGAGTTCTTTAGTTAATCCACCCGGAATGACGGCAAGCTCCGAATTAGTTTGCTTCACTTGTTTTTTGACAGCATCGGTGATATGGGCGCGCATTGAGACGTAGATCAATAGGGACGGAGCTGTGTGGAAAAATCCACCCGGTCTCTTGACGTAAATTTCTCTCAGCCACTCACTCATCTTTTCCTCATCCATCCATCCCTTCGGGCTAGCTTTGATGACGACGCCCACTTGAACGTTTTCTTTTGGCAAGGTCTTCCTCTTGAAAATAACCATGGGTGGAAGTTTCTGGCCATTAGCCTGGCAGGCGAGAACTACAGTGAAGGATGACTTCTCATTCCCTGTGGTGCGTACAGACACCGTACTGGTCCCCGTTTTCTCCACAGTGCGGTTCACGGGAATATCAAAGGTGAGTGGAACCTCGTCCATGTTGGTGATGTGCTCTGGCCGGATCTTCTTTTCAGTGATCTTCTTTTTGCAGTATGCGCGGAAAGTGACCAGCTTTTCTTGGTAATCTTTTGGCAGTTGCTGCGAGACGGTAGTTCGTGTGCGGATGGAGAGATTATGTCTTTTCATAAAACGAAAGCACCAAGAAGGACCGCCTCGAAATTCATCGATGATCATGTCCCGTGCTAGCGCTGTTGCCTTCATTCGAATAGTGACTGTAGAGACGCTTCTACTTGCTGCTCTCTGTTCAACAACCCACTGTTCGAGTTTGTCCTCTAACTGTGGCCATCTCGCTTTGTTCCCTCGGAAACTCTGTTTAGTCTTCTTTACTTGGCGCAGGTCATCTTCTTGCTTCCTCCACTTCCGTACCATTGATTCATTAATGTTGAATTCTCTCGCTGCTGCTCTATTCCCATATTCTACTGCGTGACCGACAGCCTTGAGCTTGAACTCTGCGTCGTAAGCGTGTCTCTTGAAAGGTGCCATTTTGGGGTCTTTATACACACACAAGTGGTGTGGGACTGTGAGTAAGCACAGTACCGGTGTTTACTGACTACGGTAGCCGTAATGCTGCAAGCGGTGCGGCTTTGTAGTTTACCAGTCGTACTGAAACATTTCATTATTATTAAATTGTTTTTATTGGTTTTTCATACTGAAACATTTTGACAGAGCGCCTTGAGCGTGTACAACCAGTATGGATCAACCAATTAACCAATTGATCCATATATAAGGCGCTCCGGATTATAAGGCGCACTGTCGTTTTTTGAGAAAATTAAAGGCTTTTAAGTGCGCCTTATAGTGTGGAAAATACGGTATATGATTTTGAAGGGCAACATTTGTCCAAACGGCGACAATATACCGTATTTGTAATGTGTCAACTGCCACTGCTGTGTATGTTCAATTCCTGATAATGCATGTAACTCAAACATCCATGGAATTGCACAAAAACGAAAGGCACTAGAGAGTAAAGGGTAAATCCATATGAATTCAATTACTTTTTGACAGCATCCCTTTTGATTAAACAAAACTTTCCATACATATTTGCCCCTGGAATAAGTGGTCAAAAAGTGACTTTTTGGACCTGAATGCCAAAACATTCAGGAGACAGAGGTGCTCAAAGTTGATCCATTCCGCATACCCCACCACAACAAGAGACATTAGGTTAGGGACGATACCAGTATCGCGATACTTGTTAGTATCAAGCAAAGGGAAAAAAACACAAAGAGGATTTAACTTATTTAGGAAAACAGCCCTAATGTTGGAAACAAACATCATTATGTTGTCATCCAGATTCACATGTATTTATTTTCCAAGCTTTAGCACACAATATGTTACATACAACAGGTTTTTAAAGGACCAAAGAGTTTTGCGATATTGGTATCGTCCCAGCCCTATGAGACATCCATGTCTTTATCACTGGAAATGATAAACGGTTGAGGTTGATATCACTTAAAAGCAGGGTTGTCTATTTTATAATTTCTTGAGAAAAATAATCTAAATAAATTATTATTTGTTGTTGCTTAGACCCTACTTTACATAATCTGAAGTTTTTGTGTTGTGCCCGCCATCGGTTGAGACACAACATGCTCTTGAATACAGGGTGGGCGTCATTTAAATAATAGAAATTGAATTCAGACCACTGCAATTTAACTGGTACACCATTGAAATTGAAATGAAATTTGTACTTCTAATTACTACCACAAAGATGGCCGCCGGTCCACCCACCGTCAAGTGTCAACTTAAATGGTCATGTCTATTCTATTATCTATATTTCTATGATTTCAATAGGTTTCCTACGGAGGATTGACAGTGTTATTTAAACCAACTGATATTACCATTCAAGTCAACATTCTCTGATGTGTGGACCATTTGAAAGTCGAAATGTCTATTTTGTTCCCATTTTAGTACATTTATCAGCCAAAACATCCACCCTGTATTCAAGAACATGTTGTGTCTCAACCGATGGTGGGCACAACACCAAAACCTCAGATGATAATTAGATAAGAGTTTTTATAAATAATTTGAGATAATTGGCATTTAAGAAAAAAATAAAATTATAAAACAGTTTGACAACCCTGTTTGCAAGCTTTTAAATATAAATCTCAAAGGTTTATTGTTTCCAGTGAATGCAAAATAGGTCAACTTTGACCACCTTTATCTCTTGAATGTTTTGGGATTCAGGTCAAAAAAGTCACTTTCTGAGCACTTCTACAATGGGCAAATATGTACAGTGGGGGAAAAAAAGAATTTAGTCAGCCACCAATTGTGCAAGTTCTCCCACTTAAAAATATGAGAGAGGCATGTAATTTTCATCATAGGTACACGTCAACTATGACAGACAAAATGAGAAAAAAAATTCCAGAAAATCACATTGTAGGATTTTTTATGAATTTATTTGCAAATTATGGTGGAAAATAAGTATTTGGTCAATAACAAAAGTTTCTCAATACTTTGTTATATACCCTTTGTTGGCAATGACACAGGTCAAACGTTTTCTGTAAGTCTTCACAAGGTTTTCACACACTGTTGCTGGTATTTTGGCCCATTCCTCCATGCAGATCTCCTCTAGAGCAGTGATGTTTTGGGGCTGTCGCTGGGCAACACGGACGTTCAACTCCCTCCAAAGATTTTCTATGGGGTTGAGATCTGGAGACTGGCTAGGCCACTCCAGGACCTTGAAATGCTTCTTACGAAGCCACTCCTTCGTTGCCCGGGCGGTGTGTTTGGGATCATTGTCATGCTGAAAGACCCAGCCACGTTTAATCTTCAATGCCCTTGCTGATGGAAGGAGGTTTTCACTCAAAATCTCACGATACATGGCCCCATTCATTCTTTCCTTTACACGGATCAGTCGTCCTGGTCCCTTTGCAGAAAAACTGCCCCAAAGCATGATGTTTCCACCCCCATGCTTCACAGTAGGTATGGTGTTCTTTGGATGCAACTCAGCATTCTTTGTCCTCCAAACACGACGAGTTGAGTTTTTACCAAAAAGTTATATTTTGGTTTCATCTGACATTCTCCCAATCCTCTTCTGGATCATCCAAATGCACTCTAGCAAACTTCAGACGGGCCTGGACATGTACTGGCTTAAGTACGGGGACACGTCTGGCACTGCAGGATTTGAGTCCCTGGCGGCGTAGTGTGTTACTGATGGTAGGCTTTGTTACTTTGGTCCCAGCTCTCTGCAGGTCATTCACTAGGTCCCCCCGTGTGGTTCTGGGATTTTTGCTCACCGTTCTTGTGATCATTTTGACCCCACGGGGTGAGATCTTGCGTGGAGCCCCAGATCGAGGGAGATTATCAGTGGTCTTGTATGTCTTCCATTTCCTAATAATTGCTCCCACAGTTGATTTCTTCAAACCAAGCTGCTTACCTATTGCAGATTCAGTCTTCCCAGCCTGGTGCAGGTCTACAATTTTGTTTCTGGTGTCCTTTGACAGCTCTTTGGTCTTGGCCATAGTGGAGTTTGGAGTGTGACTGTTTGAGGTTGTGGACAGGTGTCTTTTATACTGATAACAAGTTCAAACAGGTGCCATTAATACAGGTAACGAGTGGAGGACAGAGGAGCCTCTTAAATAAGAAGTTACAGGTCTGTGAGAGCCAGAAATCTTGCTTGTTTGTAGGTGACCGAATACTTATTTTCCACCATAATTTGCAAATAAATTCATTAAATATCCTACAATGTGATTTTCTGGAGAAAAAAATTCTCAATTTGTCTGTCATAGTTGACGTGTACCTATGATGAAAATTACAGGCCTCTCAAATCTTTTTAAGTGGGAGAACTTGCACAATTGGTGGCTGACTAAATACTTTTTTCCCCCACTGTATATATATACAGTGAGGGAAAAAAGTATTTGATCCCCTGCTGATTTTGTATGTTTGCCCACTGACAAAGACATGATCAGTCTATAATTTTAATGGTAGGTTTATTTGAACAGTGAGAGACAGAATAACAACAAAAAATTCCAGAAAAACGCATATCAAAAATGTTATAAATTGATTAGCATTTTAATGAGGGAAATAAGTATATTTCACCCCCTCTCAATCAGAAAGATTTCTGGCTCCCAGGTGTCTTTTATACAGGTAACGAGCTGAGATTAGGAGCACACTCTTAAAGGGAGTGCTCCTAATCTCAGTTTGTTAGCTGTATAAAAGAAACCTGTCCACAGAAGCAATCAATCAATCAGATTCCAAACTCTCCACCATGGCCAAGACCAAAGAGCTCTCCAAGGATGTCAGGGACAAGATTGTAGACCTACACAAGGCTGGAATGGGCTACAAGACCATCGCCAAGCAGCTTGGTGAGAATGTGACAACAGTTGGTGTGATTATTCGCAAATGGAAGAAACACAAAATAACTGTCAATCTCCCTCGGCCTGGGGCTCCATGCAAGATCTCACCTCATGGAGTTGCAATGTTCATGAGAATGGTGAGGAATCAGCCCAGAACTACACGGGAGGATATTGTCAATGATCTCAAGGCAGCTGGGACCATAGTCACCAAGAAAACAATTGGTAACACACTACGCCGTGAAGGACTGAAATCCTGCAGCGCCCGCAAGGTCCCCCTGCTCAAGAAAACACATATACATGCCCGTCTGAAGTTTGCCAATGAACATCTGAATGATTCAGCGGAGAACTGGGTGAAAGTGTTGTGGTCAGATGAGACCAAAATGGAGCTCTTTGGTATCCACTCAACTCGCCGTGTTTGGAGGAGGAGGAATGCTGCCTATGACCCCAAGAACACCATCCCTACCGTCAAACATGGAGGTGGAAACATTTTGGAGTGTTTTTCTGCTAAGGGGACAGGACAACTTCACTGCATCAAAGGGACGATGGACGCGGCCATGTACCGTCAAATATTGGGTGAGATCCTCCTTCCCTCAGCCAGGGCATTGAAAATGGGTCGTGGATGGGTATTCCAGCATGACAATGACCCAAAACACACGGCCAAGGCAACATAGGAGTGGCTCAAGAAGAAACACATTAAGGTCCTGGAGTGGCCTAGCCAGTCTCCAGACCTTAATCCCATAGAAAATCTGTGGAGGGAGCTGAAGGTTTGAGTTGCCAAACGTCAGCCTCGAAACCTTAATGACTTGGAGAAGATCTGCAAAGAGGAGTGGGACAAAATCCCTCCTGAGATGTGTGCAAACCTAGTGGCCAACTACAAGAAACGTCTGACCTCTGTGATTGCCAACAAGGGTTTTGTCACCAAGTACTAAGTCATGTTTTGCAGAGGGGTCAAATACTTATTTCCCTCATTAAAATGCAAATCAATTTATAACATTTTTGACATGCGTTTTTCTGGATTTTTTTGTTGTTATTTTTGTCCATTAAAATAACATCAAATTGATCAGAAATACAGTGTAGACATTGTTAATGTTATAAATGGCTATTGTATCTCAACGTCAACAGTGCAGAGGCGATGCCGGGATGCTGACCTAGGCAGAGTTGCAAAGAAAAAGTCCAGTGTGTGTTCTTTTGCCCATCTTAATCTTTTCTTTTTATTGGCCACTCTGAGATATGGCTTTTTCCTTGCAACTCTGCCTAGAAGGTCAGCATCCCGTAGTCGCCTCTTCACTGTTGACGTTGAGACTGGTGTTTTGCGGGTACTATTTAATGAAGCTGCCAGTTGAGGACCTGTGAGGCGTCTGTTTCTCAAACTAGACACTAATGTTTTGGTCCTCTTGCTCAGTTGTGCACCGGGGCCTCCCACTCCTCTTTCTATTCTGGTTAGAGCCAGTTTGCGCTGTTCTGTGAAGGGAGTAGTACACAGCGTTGTACAAGATCTTCAGTTTCTTGGCAATTTCTCGCATGGAATAGCCTTCATTTCTCAGAACAAGTATAGCCTGACGAGTTTCAGAAGAAAGTTATTTGTTTCTGGCCATTTTGATCCTGTAATCGAACCCACAATTGCTGATGCTCCAGATACTCAACTAGTCTCAAGGCCAGTTTTATTGCTTCTTTAATCAGCACAACAGTTTTCAGCTGTGCTAACATAATTGCAAAATGATTTTCTAATGATCAATTAGCCTTTTAAAATGATAAACTTGGATTAGCAAACACAACATGCCATTGGAACACAGGACTGATGGTTGCTGATATATGGGCCTATGTAGATATTCCATTAAAATCAGCCGTTTCCAGCTACAATAGTCATTTACAACATTAACAATGTCTACACTGTATTTCTGATCAATTTGATGTTATTTTAATGGACAAAAAATTGCTTTTCTTTCGAAAACAAGGACATTTCTAAGTGACCCCAAACTTTTGAATGGTAGTGTACATTATATGTATAAACAGTATCAGTCAAAAGTTGACACACATACTCATTCCAGGGTTTTTCTTTAATTTTACTATTTTCTACATTGTAGAATAATAGTGAAGACATCAAAACTATGAAATAACACATATGGAATCATATAGTAACCAAAAAAGTGTTAAACAAATCAAAATATATTTTTTCTTTGAGATACTTCAAATAGCCACCCTTTGCATTGATGACTGCTTCGCACACTCTTGGCATACTCTCAACCAGCTTTATGAGGTAGTCACACCTGGAATGCATTTCAATTAACAGGTGTGCCTTCTTAAAAGTTAATTTGTGGAATTTCTTTTCTTCTTAATGCGTTTGAGCCAATCAGTAGTGTTGTGACAAGGTATTTACATTTACATTTACATCATTTAGCAGACGCTCTTATCCAGAGCGACTTACAAATTGGTGCATTCAACTTATGATAGCCAGTCGGTCAGCCACTTTTTTTTCTTCTTTTTTTTATGGGGGGGGGGGGGGGGGGGGGGGGGGTAGAATGATTACTTTATACTATTCCAGGTATTCCTTAAAGAGGTAGGGTTTCAAGTGTCTCTGGAAGGTGGTCAGTGACTCCGCTGTCCTGGCGTCGTGGGGGAGCTTGTTCCACCATTGGGGTGCCAGAGCAGCAAATAGCTTAGAAGGGGGGTTTACAGAAGATATCCCTATTTGGTAAAAGACCAAGTCCATATTATGGCAAGAATAGCTCAAATAAGTAAAGAGAAACGACAGTCCATCATTACTTTAAGACATGAAGGTCAGTCAATCCGGAAAATTTCAAGAACTTTGAAAGTTTCTTCAAGTGCAGTCGCAAAAACCATAAAGCGCTATGATGAAACTGGTTCTCATGAGGACCGCCACAGGAATGGAAGACTCTTACCTCTGCTGCAGAGGATAAGTTCATTAGAGTTACCAGCCTCAGAAATTGCAGTCCAAATAAATGCTTCACAGAGTTCAAGTAACAGACACATCTCAACATCAACTGTTCAGAGGGGACTGTGTGAATCAGGCCTTCCTGGTCGAATTGCTGCAAAGAAACCACTACTAAAGGACACCAATAATAAGAAGAGACCTGCTTCGGCCAAGAAACACGAGCAATGGACATTAGACCGGTGGAAATGTGTCTTTTGAGTCCAAATTTGAGATTTTTGGTTCCAACCGCCATGGCTTTGTGAGACGCAGTGTGGGTGAATGGATTATCTACGCATGTGTATTTCCCACCGTAAAGCATGGAGGGGGTGGTGTTATGGTGTGGGGGTGCTTTGCTGGTGACACTGTCTGTGATTTATTTAGAATTCAAGGCACACTTAACCAGCATGGCTACCACAGCATTCTGCAGCGATACGCCATCCCATCTGGTTTGGGCTTTGTGGGACTATCATTTGTTTTTCAACAGGACAATGACCCAACACACCGCCAGGCTGTGTAAGGGCTATTTTACCAAGAAGGAGTGATGGAGTGCTGCATCAGATGACCCCCGACCTCAACCCAATTGAGATGTTTTGGGATGAGTCGGACCACGGAGTGAAGGAAAAGCAGCCAACAAGTGCTCAGCATATGTGGGAACTCCTTCAAGACTGTTGGAAAAGCATTCCAGGTGAAGCTGGTTGAGAGAATGCCAAGAGTGTGCAAAGCTGTCATCAAGGCAAAGGGTGGCTATTTGAAGAATCTCAAATATAACATATATTTTGATTTGTTTAACACTTTTTTGTTCACTACATGATTCCATATGTGTTATTTCATAGTTTTGATGTCTTCACTATTATTCTACAATGTAGAAAATAGTAAAAATAAAAGAAATATCCCTTGAATGAGTAGGTATGTCCAAACTTTTGACTGGTAGTGTATATTTATATTCCATTCGCTGACATTGCTCCTTCTGATATTTCTTAATTTGTTGTGTTTTTCTGGATTGTGTGTATTTTTATTTTATTTTTTACTGCACTGTTGGATTTCTCTGCACCTGCAATAACATTTTTACATTTGAGTCATTTAGCAGACGCTCTTATCCAGAGCGATTTATAGGAGCAAATTATGGTTAAGTGCCTTGCTCAAGGGCACATCGACAGATTTTTCACCTAGTCGGCTCGGGGATTAGAACCAGCGACCTTTCGATTACTGGCAGAACGCTCTTAACCACTAAGCTACCTGCCACCCCGTCTGCAAATCTGTTTCCTTGACCAATAATTGGCAGGTTTCAATCTTGATAGTGAAACAAGAGATATCAGTTAGAAATTGTGTCAGTTTCGTTTTCCAAGTCAGTCATTCAGTTTACTACATCCAGTAGCCTAATAGTTTGGGGTTGAATACTTTTGGACCAATGTTACTCAGTTTTACTGACTGTAATTCAAATGTTGATGGTGTTAACGTGATCATAAATACATTATGGTATAAAATGTTGTCATTAATTGAATGCTAGCTACAACATGACAGTTTATGAAGAAACAACATCCTATTCGTTTAGACACAATTAAAGCTTTTATTGACACCACAGTGCTGTCACACGTCCACAGTAAGGGTCACACCAGGTGTTAAACGTAACCACTGGCCTCACGCACTGTAAACAAGTTGTCTGTAGAGTTATAGGTCAGGACAGAAGTAGGTTGATGAACCATCTCCTCTACTAAACCAATTCCATGGCACATAGCTAGATATGATGAACTAGCTAGCTACAAAAAACAGTGGATGGTGAATAATATTGAATAGGACGCTAAATGTTTAATATCAGCTAGCTAGCAAAGACAGCCATTTGAGCACGCGCTGTATTGTATTTAGTTAGTTAGTTAGTTGCAGACCAAACTATGCGCGAGCAGCTTCTAGATAGTACTTTCATGTTGACGTTCGTTGTAGCTAATATTAGCTAGCTAGCACGTTTAACGTTAGCTTCATGCATCACAATTAGTGGGTGCTGCTTGACTAACTAGGCTATGCTATAGAAACCCATCTGTGTCATTGCAAATTGTGTTTGAGTTATTTTGCTGCAATTTAGCTACCCTGTTGAAATCGATTTGTGCACGACGAACACAATTAGCTAGCTAACTAGCAATGTCAGCTACCGGGTCTGTCCAATAATCATACTAGGACAGGGAGGCAAGCAGTTTACAAAAAGAGGGTGATTAGGTGCAGATGTTAGAAATACAGCTGTTGTAAGTGGGTAAGCATATATAACGCTGAATAAAGCAGATGCTGCTGCAGACAATCTTCCCCCCAACATGTAATTTTACCTTATTAAACGCAGAGAATACAAGACAGAGACACTTTTTCAATGCATACGTTACCTGGGAACGCTTAAGGCCCATCGAAGAGTAAAAGGTTGTTTTGTGACAATCCCGCTGCTCTGGCAGGAAACCCCGGTCTTGAGTCGACTGCTCCGCCGCTTTTCCCTCACCCTCTGTAGTCTTGACAACCCCGACCAGCGGCGGCGAGTCGGGGGCCCCTTCACAATCAAATCCCGGGCCTTTCCTCCAATGTTCCTTTTCTTTTGTCCTCACCTCCAGAAATTATGAGAGCACAATTGGGGTGCCTGTAGGTCCCGTAACCAGTGAGGTCCATACACCCCCTCCCCTCTTGTTCCCTCTCCTTTCCCTCTTTCACACACTGTTTAGGTGAAGCCACCTAGATCGAGCTCAAATTAAACGCAGTGCCACCGCCACCGCACTAACTATACAACTAATATCTATAAATCTCAAATGCCTATTTCCATGATACGTATATCGTATAAAAGCATGCATCTATCCGTAGACCTATTCGTTTTCCTGTTACTGTTTTTTTTTGCTACTGAAAGACCGCCTTGAAAATGCATACACTCATATTCCTGCACCCCCTCCCTCATCTCTTCCCATCACATCCCTCCATCTCCCCTCCCTTTCCCAATCTTTTCTACTTAATGATTTTTGTATTTATATACGTATATATATATATATTTAAAACATTAAGAGCAAAATATTTGTTTTAAATCACTGCATTTTTCTATCTTTGCTCTGGGATTGAGTCTTTCAATCAGTCTCTTTGTTCTTATTTCATCCAAGTGCATGATTCCTGAATTCACTACAAAGGAACCCATAAAGAGACGTGACAGTGGTTGAATGGTGTTAAGAAAATGGGTTTAATAAAGATACAGACAGTATACTGGTTGATGTGGTTATTTGCCTGGTCTTTAAAATCACTGATGTTTAGGGATAAAGCCTGGCATTCAGTAACTGTAGCTTACCTTAGCTACAGCACACTGAAACCCAACACAAAACATAGAGCCCTTCTCAATTGACTCCTGACTTACGAAATGTCTCATTAAAAAACCCTACTGCAAGGAATACAATGCACTGAAATTAAAGCAGATGTATCACATTGTGATTAGGAAACCATGTTATCATGTACAATAATAGAGGTTTTAAACAATATCGTTTCCCTATTTAATTTGTGTTGTCACTGAGTGCTAATCTCCTCTCAAGCACAGGCAGTGAATGCAGTGCAGACTCACTCACTCTCTCCTGCTCATAATGGCCTGGCCTATGGCCCCCATCCACTCTGCTGCACTTTTAATGTACTGCAGTGTGCACACACTCATTCACCAATCTTTTATTTTCTGTCTCTATTTCTTAACAACACAGTTCAATTATTTCGTTCCCATACAGATACCAGTCTATTTCTATCATGGTTACCATAGCAACTGCATCACAGAACCCTAACTGTGGATAATTTGTCTATGACGGTTACACATGTGCGCATGCACACACTTACCAGTAAATGTAGGCCTATACATACCTACATACACAGTATGAACATGCATACACTCACAAATACAGTAGCAGTAGGCCTGACATGCATACAAGCAGCGTAGTAGTCAAACATGTTCTATGCTTAGTCACATTGAAAGAATTTAGAGGTAAAAGAGGGGCATCAACAAGGACAGATATCCATACAATATAGATACAAGAAACATAGGCACTGATATAAGTGTAAGATAATGTATCACAGGCAATGTTACTGTTGTGTCCCTGTTCGACTGTGCTGTCTTTGTCCATTCTCTGTAACATTGTTGACTCTAAAACAAATTACTATTAATCCATTGCTGATATACAGTAATACAGTACCAGTCAAACGTTTTGACACACCTACTCATTCAAGGGTTTTTCTTTATTTTTACTATTTTCCACATTGTAGAATAATAGTGAAGACATCAAAACTACGAAAGAACACATATAGAATCATGTAGTAACCAAAAAAGTGTTAAAGAATTCAAAATAGATTTTAGATTCTTCAAAGTAGCCACCCTTTGCCTTGATGACAGCTTTGCACACTCTTGGCATTCTCTCAACCAGCTTCCCCTGGAATGCTTTTCCAACAGTCTTGAAGGAGTTCCCACATATGCTGAGCACTTGTGTGCTGCTTTTCCTTCACTCTGCGGTCCAACTCATCCCAAACCATCTTAATTGGGTTGAGGTGGGTTAATTGTGGAGGCCAGGTCATCTGATGCAGCACTCCATCACTCTCCTTCTTGGTCAAATAGCCCTTACACAGCCTGGAGGTGTATTTTGGGTCATTGCCCTGTTGAAAAACAAATGATAGTCCCACTAAGCACAAACCAGATGGGATGGCGTATCGCTGCAGAATGCTGTGGTAGCCATGCTGGTTAAGTGTGCCTTGAATTCTAAATATATATATATATATATATATATATATATATATATACAGTCGTGGTCAAAAGTTTTGAGAATGACACAAGTATTGGTCTTCACAAAGTTTGCTGCTTCAGTGTTTTTAGATATTTTTGTCAGAGGCTTTTATTGACAATTACATTAAGTTTATGCAAAGAGTCAATATTTGCGGTGTTGACCCTTCTTTTTCAAGACCTCTGCAATCTGCCCTGGCATGCTGTCAATTAACTTCTGGGCCACATCCTGACTGATGGCAGCCCATTCTTGCATAATCAATGCTTGGAGTTTCTCAGAATTTGTGGGTTTTTGTTTGTCCACCCGCCTCTTGAGGATTGACCACAAATTCTCAATGGGATTAAGGTCTGGGGAGTTTCCTGGCCATGGACCCAAAATGTCGATGTTTTGTTCCCCGAGCCACTTAGTTATTACTTTTTTTAATTGTTCGTCACCAAACTGTTCTTGGATGGTTGGGAGAACTTGCTCTCGGAGGATGTGTTGGTACCATTCTTTATTCATGGCTGTGTTCTTAGGCAAAATTGTGAGTGAGCCCACTCCCTTGGCTGAGAAGCAACCCCACACATGAATGGTCTCAGGATGCTTTACTGTTGGCATGACACAGGACTGATGGTAGCGCTCACCTTGTCTTCTCCGGACAAGCTTTTTTCCGGATGCCCCAAACAATCGGAAAGGGGATTCATCAGAGAAAATGACTTTACCCCAGTCCTCAGCAGTCCAATCCCTGTACCCTTTGCAGAATATCAGTCTGTCCCTGATGTTTTTCCTGGAGAGAAGTGGCTTCCTCGCTGCCCTTCTTGACACCAGGCCATCCTCCAAAAGTCTTCGCCTCACTGTGCATGCAGATACACTCACACCTGCCTGCTGCCATTCCTGAGCAAGCTCTGCACTGGTGGTGCCCCGATCCCGCAGCTGAATCAACTTTAGGAGACGGTCCTGGCGCTTATTGGACTTTCTTGGACGCCCTGAAGCCTTCTTCACAACAATTGAACCTCTCTCCTTGAAGTTCTTGATGATCCGATAAATGGTTGATTTAGGTGCAATCTTCCTAGCAGCAATATCCTTGCCTGTGAAGCCCTTTTTGTGCAAAGCAATGATGACGGCACATGTTTCCTTGCAGGTAACCATGGTTAACAGAGGAAGAACAATGATTTCAAGCACCACCCTCCTTTTAAAGCTTCCAGTCTGTTATTCTAACTCAATCAGCATGACAGAGTGATCTCCAGCCTTGTCCTCGTCAACACTCTCACCTGTGTTAACGAGAGAATCACTGACATGATGTCAGCTGGTCCTTTTGTGGCAGGGTTAGATTAAGTTCATTTTCATGGCAAAGAGGGACTTTGCAATTAATTGCAATTCATCTGATCACTCTTCATAACATTCTGGAGTATATGCAAATTGCCATCATAAAAACTGAGGCAGCAGACTTTGTGAAAATTCATATTTGTGTCATTCTCAAAACTTTTGACCACGACTGTAGCTACATGGCCAAAGGTATGTGGACACCTGCTCGTCGAACATCTCATTCCAAAATCATGGGCATTAATATGGAGTTGGTCCCCTCTTTGCTGCTATAACAGCATCCACTCTTCTGGGAAGGCTTTCCACTAGATGTTGGAACATTGCTGCAGGGACTTGCTTCCATTCAGCCACAAGAGCATTAGTGAGGTCGGGTACTGTAGTTGGGTGATTAGGCCTGCCTCGCAGTCGACGTTCCAATTCATCCCAAAGGTGTTTGATGGAGTTGATGTCAGGACTCTGTGCAGGCCAGTCAAGTTCTTCCACACCGATCTTGACAAACCATTTCTGTATGAACCTCGCTTTGTGCACGTGGGCATTGTCATGCTGAAACAGGAAAGGGCCTTCCCCAAACTGTTGCCACAAAGTTGGAAGCACAGAATCGTCTAGAATGTCACTGTATGCTGTAGCGTTAAGATTTTCCTTTACTGGAACTAAGGGGCCTAGCCCGAACCATGAAACCAGCCCCAGACCATTATTCCTCCTCCACCAAACTTTACAGTTGGCTCTATGCATTCGGGCAGGTAGCGTTCTCCTGGCATCCTGGCATCCGCCAAACCCAGATTCAAGTCAGTAAGACAGGTCCGGATCTACAGATAAACTATTGGGATAGTCCACCTTGGAGTGAGAGAACTACAAGCCTCTGTGTGATGTCCTAGTTTGTGCCATCTCCAGTTTCAGATAAAAACAAAAGCCTCTGGGTTATCTTGACAAAATGAACTGACTTGTCGGTCTTAAGACAATGTTGAATTGATAAGTTAACAAAATAAAACGTTTATAAAAAATACAATAAAAAAACATTAAATCATTAAAATATTTACACATTTAGAGGAGTTCTCTGCCTAGGCCATGGCAAAAATATGAATATTTTGTTGTCAATAAAGTATTCCATTATCTATAAAGAAATATATTATCTTTATAGGGACATTATACCAGGCGAGGTCATAAAATAATTTGAATTGTAATGATTTACCCCTTCAGTCTGAGTGAATTAACCCTCACCTGATATGTCATATACCTTAGTGAGCACAAAGCTGACAATGTTGCTTGGAGAAGGAACTCAATATCCACCTTAAAGGGGCAATCCGCAGTTGAAACAATAACAAAGTTAAGTCCCCACCACTGTTTCGGTAAAAAGCTGAGGGATGGGGCTGGAGAAATCTAACCACTCTCAAATTCATAGACAGAGCTATGGATGTAAGGACTGACCATCCATGATATTAAAATGATAGTTTTAGCCATGTTTTGAGGCTATACAGTGTTTGTTTACATTTACATTGTTTACAAACATTGGATTAAAACAACCTTATATTTTGGGTTGTGATGGGGCACGACAGTTGAACTAAGGTCATGAGGTATTTATAAGTTATATTCTTCAAGAATCAATGGGTACATATCATTGATTTGTAAGTCCAAAAATTTATGTAGCAACTGCAGATTCCCCCTTTTAACAGAACAGTGATCTAAACATAGTCTTTTAGATTTAGCTAATCTTTAGATTATCAAAGTGAGGAGGGGTCAACAATATGCATAATCTCAAGAAAAACGAAGATAGCACTTTAATACATTAAGTTGCTCCTATACCTGTGTAGTAACACTTTATTTGCTCTAGTAACAGCAAAGACTCAAAGCATGCACTGGACCGACCTGTGATGGTTTTGTGGAAAAGGTCTAATATATGAAAAGCAAGTGTTCGGGATGCCAATCAAATCACTGAATGAGCAATTAACAACCCAGTTGGAGCACAGTTCTAAACCCTGCACACATGCAGGGAGGAACACTGGCTAAGTACCTGTACTGGATGCCTTTCTTTTTACTGTAGCCTACAAATTCCAATAGATCTCTTTTAACCATCACATTTCCCAATGTATTCAAATGTATAATTACATCATCAACTATAAAGCACTACTTACTTTTGATCAGAAAAACTGAAAACTCAAATCCCACAAAAGAGTGAAAGGTCCAGGCACTCAGGCAAATGTAAAAGTTACGAAAGCCTTTATATACTGGGCATATAGCATATAGAAAACACCTGTGTTTCAGCATAGAGCCTTCATTAAGGTATAACACAGGATATATTTTTTTTATACCTGTAGGGCTCCGAAACTTTTCACTATTGACTTCTGCTTTTTGTACTTTATCTGTAAGCATATTGTAGTCTGGTCAAAGGTTGTCACTGTCCAGTAGAATTATCTCTCTTTATAGAAATGCTGTAGGCATGTGGGTGCAGTTCACAGCAGTGGAGGCTGCTGAGAGGAGGACGGCTCATAATAATGGAATGGAGGAAATGGAATGGCATCAAACACATGGAAACCATGGAAACCATGTGTTTGATGTTGTTGATACCATTCCACCTATTCTGTTCCAGCCGTTACCACGTGCCTGTCCTCCCCAATTAAGGTGACACCAACATCCGGTGGTTCACAGTACCACCTCTCTGCTTCCCTAAGACATACTTTGGTTTCTTTACATCTAACCTTGCAGATGTTTATCTTCAAAATGAAGTAGTTTAAAGGAATGCATCAAAAGAGACATGTAAGACACCACCTTACATCTTGTCTGATGACATCCAAATGATGTGGCAACCAACGACCAGTGCACAGCATGCATGGCAGTGAACATGTGCAATTTCTATGATGACCACATAGAGTCAGAGTTATACCAGAAAAATGTAACATGCTAATCAAAACACATTAGATCATCACAGCAGCATGCAAAATATGAGTAATTTGCAAAAGTCTTAACCCTTTTTAATACTAATCCAACAAGGCCTTTGACGTGTGTGCTTGTATGCCATGCATCTACAGTTCTACATATATCTACAGTTTACATGCCTTTTCTCTTTACTGGTGTAGCATCTATGTCCTACAATATTACAATTGGTGTAATCATAATAGACATTGAATCAATAGAATGGATAGATCTGATACTTTTCTATGGAAAACAAATGTCATAGTCTAGCACAGCATCTTGAGTAGCTTTGGCTGCGTTCGTCCCTCCATCTTTCCTTTCCTCCTGTCCTTGACGAAAGAGAGGAGGCACTTTAGATTAATGGAGGCAGCAAACAATAGCGCGTCCATTGGCAGTCTAAAGATGTATCCTAGACAGTTTAATTTCACTGCAAATATCTGTCATTTAATACAGAGAATCCTTAACATATTAAACGCTTTACTCTAAGGAGATGTCCTTTATCAGAGCAGAATAATAGAGATGTTGTAAGATAACTGCATCATGACTAATATAGAGAGTGACTATGTGTATCCAGCAGGGTGCAACCTCTCCTAAAGTCCCACACAACATCCTCATGGCAGGTTCTCTCTCTCGCTGAGGCCGACTGCCACACTCTCCTTATTTCCTAGCAACCGCAGAACCCTGCCTCAATCACTACGGCTACCGGGAGGGAAGGAGGAGGGGGAAGGGGAGGAGGAGGGGCTGGGCCAGGCAGGCAGGCATCGGCATCCCAGCAAGGCCTGTACCTCCATACTTAGAGGAAGGAATGGTCTTCTCCAGCAGCAGTGAAAGGCTGGGTGCTGGTTAATGTGTTTTGGTGAGGGTTTACACGGGCCAGGGAACAGGGGCTAAGGGGACCAGAGAAGTCTGAAGGACATATTTCAAAATCAGTGATACTACAGAATGAGAAATGAGGAGAGTGATTACCCCAATTAAGCAGGTTTGTCTTATGGGTACCCTTTGGTTACCCTCGCTAGATCCCGCACCCCTCCCCCACTCAGCAGCCATTACATTTGATGGTGCCATCATCTCGGTGCTGTCCCTGTGACTGCTTTATTACTTCTCTCTTCCGGGGGGTCTGAGGCGTCCTTTCTCATGATGTATGGTTTCTACCTTCGATCCCCTGCTGTGACATCACCGTGACCTTACACCCTATCATACATCCCTCCTGTGGTTGTCAGGGAAGTCACTAAGCCACAAGGTTGACAGCGTTTGGTTCCATACCATCCTGCTTGTATTACCTTGGTGGGTGCAGAGGCTATTTAGAAAGAGAGGAAGGTGAGACTATATGCAAATGTTCAGTACTTTCAAGTCCTTTCCTTTACTGCAGTATTGTATAAAACCAAACAAAGGATTATGTACCGCCTCATGCTGTTATTTCAACTACAACTAATTAGGGTTTTATGAAAGAATCTCATGATGATGTAATGCAGGTTTCTCTTCATTAAGGTTATGTAATGTTAATCATGTAGATGTGAGATGTCAGTGGTTCTTATTAAGAAAGGACATGCTCTGTAATGATAACACATCTACCAGGGCTAGGAGGTCAATCCATATAAATTATATTCAATTTAATCATCAAGTTAAAGAGATTCTCCGGTTCTTTTGTATACTTTGTATACTTTTGTATACCAGTAATTCCCAAAAATTACGTACAACGTAACATATGTGCAGATATGTGCACCACGTCATTGATCTCTCACTAGCTCAGATTGCTAAGGGGTTGGCCCACGTGGGAGAAAATGTAGGGGAAAGGGTGCCAGTAAACAGGAAACAGGAAACAATCTGTTTCCAGTAAACAGTCGCTTTGAAACTAGGGATTTCATGGCTAGCTGAGGTCAGACATTAATTCTGCTCATAGATTATGCATGTATGAACTACACATTGACACATCCAGCCCAAAGCAAGAGGTTTAAAAAATACTTACCAGTTGCCAATGTTCCGGAGCATGTATTTAATTGAAACACTCCTGATTTATTTGATTAGTTAAGATACAGTAGTCGTTATAGTGTGCTTCCCAAACCTGACGTAGAGCATGTACCTTTTAACCCCTTGTGACACACGATGGCACTCTATCATCTCCACCATCAAAACCTTTAAGGTCAGCAATGGAAACGCTGGCTCGTTGCCGCGGCAACCATTTAATTCCCCTCTCCTCCTTAACCCTTTTTCCCCAGCGCTTCCTTTCACCTTCTGTCTTTCACCCTCCCAGTGTTCTATCACTTGTTAATGTCCTTTCACTCCATCTGTTACGGGCTCTCCACATCCCATCCCGCTCTCTCTCTCTTTCTCACCACAATACTAAATCTTCAACCCTATTTACTCATGTTATCATAACCATAAACTGTTATGACAGCCTATACCTAATCTATCATCAAATCTATTACGTCTACATGCATCTACTGCTATCTACTGTATATCCCACCTTGACTCGCCCTCTGCTCTGAGCAGTCAACTGTTTTGCAAATATCAACAAATATGTTGTAAAGGATTAACTGTCATAGCAACAGCCATAACTTCTTAGGCGTGAATTTGTTTCATTCTTCTCTCTTTATTACCAGTAAAACAGACGTCTGTAACAGTATTTTACACACCCAACTGTTATCTTTGTCTGACTCCTTTCTCTATGTATGTGTGTCTGCATTTAGTGGTGTGTATGTGTGTGTGTATCGATCCTCTCTCTCCCTGCAGGAATGTTGTGGTTGTCAGTGTCGATGGAGCTCATGTATGTTGGGCTGCTGTGTATCAGCTGTGTGCTGCTGTCTCTGCAGTTGTGTCTGGATGCCTTTTGGCCCTCACAGCGCTGGGGACAGCTCCTCAATGCCTAGTCCGCAGTCTTCACTATCTTAGGAGGTACACACTATGTATAGACACTGCATCACCTGTCCTGGAGCATCATCCAGCCAAATTCTCTCCCAGTTCCTATCCAGTGTTAAGTGCTTGTGTGGGTGTATATAGTATACAGTATGTGTGATGTAAGCAACCTCAAAACATCTGCCATTTTGCCCAATGCTCATGTACTAAATTGAGCAAATTCACGTTCTCTTAATTCATATAATACATGTATGTTTGATATTTTTCTGTATGAGAAAATGGTTTTAACAGTAATATAAAGCATTACTTCTCTTCACTGCCTAAAACCTTCCTCCCTGTACCTCTTTCACTCACACTGTTGCTAGGTAACAGTTAATTGTTAAAAAGTAGGTACTTGTATTGTAGTGCATTCTGGGATTGTGGGGGTGAGATGTAGCGGAAGCGAGGACAGGCATTGAGAGACAGAGAAAATAGGGCAACACGTATTGGGGGAGGAAGAAAAAAAGGCATATTCTATATTAATAAAGAGAGTCTGAGACCGACATGTGTTTACAGGATAAGCTAAGAGTGGAGTTGCTGTCATCTGTCCTCCTGACCTCTCTTCCCATTTCTTTTTTCTCTTACCCTTTCTCACGCTCCTCTCATTCTCCATATCCAGTGGACTCTCATCCATCACTCACAGGTCTCCCTCCATTTTATTACCCCCCCCCCCCCCCCCCCCTCCATCCTAATAACTCAAGATGACACACAATAAATGGGGGGCTTGGAGAGAGAGAGAGAGAGAGAGAGAGAGAGAGAGAGAGAGAGAGAGAGGGGGGGGGGGAGGGGGGGGGAGAGCGATAAGGAGCGAGAGAAAGAAAGAAAAAGAGAGAGGGAAAGAGAGAGCGAGAGAGGGTGAAAGAGGGCAAGAGAGAGGGGAAGAGAGAGCTTTGCCAGTTAAATGGGGTTAAATTAGAGTCCCTGAAAGCTTGGCCTTCAAACAAGCCCTGAATGGGGATTTGCTCTGACTGGATCATTGGCATCTGCCCTGGCCTCCCAGCCTGTCTACCCTCTCCTATATTAACTGTGTTCCTGTGTTCCCTCTCCTATATTAACCTCTCTCTCTAAACTCTCCCCCTCACTCTCCTCCCCTCTACCTTTCTCCCGTCACCTCTGCTTCCCAGACGTCTGCGTGCTTCAAAGTCCTGCTATTCTCTTGCGCCTTTTTTTCTCATGCCTCGCCCCCGCTATCAATCATTTAATAAGTCTTGCTTTCCAACTTGACTGAAAGATTTCTAAGAGGGGGAGAGAGAGACATGCTAGAGGAAGATGATACATGGGAAGATGAGTGTCATGGTGGTTGGAGGTCTGATCAAATATGGAGGGATGTGTAAACTGACAGACAGAGGGACAGAGATGCTGAGAACCATGAGTAAGGTGTACATTCACAGGCATGTGCTTTTGCTTTTGCTTTGCCAGTATGCTACACTCTTAGAAAAAAGGGTTCCAAGAGTTATTCGGCTGTCCCCATAAGATAACCTTTTTTGGTTCCAGCTAGAACTCTTTTGGGTTCCATGTAGAAAGGGTTCTACATGGAACTCAAAAAGGTTCTACCTGGAACTAAAATGGTTCTACCTGGAACCAAAAGGGTTCTTCAAAGGGTTCTCCTATGGGGACAGTCGAAGAAACCTTTTAGGTTCTAGACAGCACCTTTTTTTCTAAGAGTGTAGGTCTCCCATGTTCATTCCCACAACTATTTCCTAACCATAGTATAATAGAATAATGTCCCTGACAGACTGTTTAGGTTTACTCCATTGGTCCTACTGGGCCCGGGCAAAATGACATCTTGAGGTTAAAGCATGGGAGACAATCTCCCTCATGTGAATTGAGCACGGTAACCTAGCTATAGATTCTCTGGGCTCACACCATGGAGGACTGTTTGACTCTTGCAGAAAGTAAGGGCACCATGTGGTATTTAAATGTATTCAAATGGAGGAGCGCAGGGTACCAGACCCGGTCACAGACTACTAGATCTGGGGGAGCACAGGAGCGACCGGAGCCCTGGACCTGGACTGTGGTGATGTGGTCTGTAAGGTGCTGTGGAGGGCCAGCAGTGGGCCTCTGTGGAAACCCAGCCGCCCTGCCACTCAAGGTACCATATGGCCCTGCTTCCTGGGCCGCCACCTCTCACCCACGGTCCTAGCTCCCTCCACCCCTGCCAAGCTGAGCTCCCAGACAGAGAGAGAGAGGGAGAAGAAGAGGAGAGGGAGGAGGAGGAGACAGAGTGAGAGATGGAGTGTAAGGGAGACAGGGAGACTGCTGCCCTGTCCAGTAGAGTGGGCAGACAGACTCAGTATGTCTTGCCAGTAAAAGCGATTGAACGTGAGAGACATACACAAGCAGGAAGCAAGGGGGAACTTTACTGGAACATAAATATATCAGGGAAATGGAAAACGAAAGATTGAGGGGGTTCAGGGGAGATGACAAATCTTCAAAATGACAGGAGGGAGAGAAAGAAAGAGCGTGAGGGATACAGAGCACACAAGGACAGAGAAAGGAAGACTCATCCCCAAATTTGTGAGACTTGGCATTTTTTTAATTAATACTCAACACGTAATTTTTGTTCATCATGTACAAAGAGAAATAAGTCATATTTTAGCACTTATCATTGAAGATATCAGTATTATCCTTATTAGAGGTACCATGATGATTTTTTTGTGCAAATTTCCAATGACTTTATTGTGGTTAATTTAATCATTTCCATTTTTTTTTAAATGAAGGAATGAGTTTAAATGTTTTCTCCAATATTCATATTTACACAATCTGTACAATTCTTTATTTTTATATAATTTTCTGTTTGTATAATGGTGTAAAAGTGGTGTAACATTTTAAAGAAAGGGCCACAAAATAAGAAAATAATGGCCTACAATAATATGTATACAGTTGATACTATTCATGTTACATTTCAATTCAATCAGGATATGCAGTTTAGGTAAAGAAAGATCACAAACCTTGCCCTAAAACGCAGGCTGTCTGTACACACTCTTAATAGTGAGCAATGAATATTTTTTATAAAATACATTTTGCAATAACCCCTTAACCAATGTTACCCACATTACTATAACATTTCTCATGTTATGTATCTTAATCATGAAGACAAAAGAAAATCTAACCGTTGAACATGTTAATGCTCAAATAAACACGTGCCCACAACCGATCAACCATTCAAGCATACTCAGTGCATCAAAAGCACAATCAGTGCACCACTTTCATTCGATCTACAATAAATGAGAGCACAACAAACAATGCATAAAGTTGCAATGTTAATCCTTGCAAAAAAACCATCAATATTCATAAGGTATACTTTTTCTTTAATTTGTCCAAAACACACAAGTGAGAATAGGTCTGTAACCAATCAATGTGTTATCAATGTAATAATTGCAATACTATTACTATCAAAGTTTATATTGTTATACAAATTAAATAGTTAAAAAACTGTAAGTCCTTTTCATCAATAGGTAAAATATAATGGTAAAAACACAATAAAACCAGTGTTGTTTATTCCACTTTGAAATGCAGGAATAAACCATGGCTGTAGATGTAGCGATGTTATCATATTAGAACAACGTGTTCAAGCTGAAGTATCCACCAAACAGTATTGGGCTGTTTTACAGTCCACAACCATGGCAGAGCATTTCCTTGCTTTGGCTGATGTGTCATTGCATTTAAACAAATGTGTATGTGTACTGACATGCTTGTGCACAGAGTGTGACTGGGACCAAAAGGCCTTGGGAAAATAAACACTGCTTGCTGTTTCTCACTTACTGCACTTGCTGGCCATAGAGTAGCTGTGGTAAAGGGTATGACAGCCTGTTTAAAGCAGTATCAATGTGTTCTCTCCTGTCCAATCAGTGCTAAAACCAGTTAAGACCAGTGTGCCATTTTCAAGAAGAGTTCCTGGCCATCCTTATCACAATGTAGGTCTACATTTAAAGGGATTCTTCCATTCAAGACTAATCAACACACATCAGTAGATTCCAACACAAGTACTCCAAGGATCATGCAGTTTATTGCGATGAGTAAAATCAATATGAAGAGTTCCATAAAAAATATGCAGACCCAAACAGAGTGCAGTGAAAACATTTTTCATGATTTCAATTTTCAGAAAAAACCCTCTAGACATTAATGCATTTGAATGATACATTTCAAGCTAAAATGATTTCTCCCCAAAAGTTGGAAAATAAACTGATTGAAAGTTATTGAAAGCAATAATGCTTGGACAAAAAATAGCAGATAAATCAAAAATGGCATAGACAACATATATATCTTCTCACACATGCATACCAAAAAGTTTGACACACAGTGGAGATTTGATCAAGGATAAATAAATCACAAAGTATATCATTTTTTATCTGACAAGAACCCAAATTAACATAATGATATCAACTCATTGCCTTGAATTACTTGATTCACCCTTAATTTCTAACCATCTGCACATGATGTTTAGGTGACATGGATTAGAAACATTTCTATAAGAGGTTGCAAAAATGCGTTTCCATTTCAGATGGATTCTTTAATGTGATGAAGCTAACAACTTCATTTTGCCCACATCTGCACCCACATCCTCTGTTATGAGAGCAACACTGGGAAATGTCCATTGTGTTGTGCCCAGTGCTACTGACACGTATCACTGAAGATATCAGTATTATCCTTATTAGAGATACACAGAATGAGGAGGAGGAGCCAGTCCTGCGTGGTGTATTCTCCATCAACACCAGTGCAATCGGCATCAGATCCCAGTTGAATAAAGGGCAACATAACACAAATTATCTTGTAGTCAATTACTTAATTAATGAGGATTGCTTAAATGAAGGATCACAATATACTGTCTCTATATGCAAAAGCCATCTACTGGTATGTATACATGTAATACTGTATTACATAAATGTAGAGATAATTGTGGGTTTCCCGTAAAGCATGAAGAGTAGACTATCTTAAAAGAGAATCTAACACAATTCAAGGGAAACTTAGCAAAGACTCGTAAACTAAACTTTCCCCCTTATCACCAAACGTCTACACCTAGAGTAAATGATCCTCAATTTCCAACACTTTAGTGAAAATAAGCAAAAGCATATCCTTAAAATAATAATAATATTTATTGGTGAACTATCATAATTAAGTAAACATGAGATTTAAAGCAAATAAAAGGTTCAATCATATCATTTATCATTATTAGTAATATATGTCTTAACTATATTTTGCATATTTTTGTTTTGTATTTTGTATTTTTATTTTTTTATTACCATTTTGTTTATTTCTTAAATTGTTGTAAAACATATTGAAAGTTACATCCTGACTGTCTGCCTACTGTACAAAGGGAAAATAGTTTTTAAATATATTTACAGGGGAAAAAAGATAACATACTAATGCTGACATTGATTGATAATAACTCAATTTTATTTCTTTCTCACTCTCGCTCTCTTATTTCTTCCTCCTCTTTTCCATTGCTTCTTCAAACGTTCTGATATTGGCCGACCATCCAAAACATGTGCATTTAAAAGTCCAAAGATACCCATCCATTTATGAAGTAATTCATGGGGGGTGTTGAATCAGTTTGATTTAAGGCTAACTTGATGGGTTTCATCTTAATGTTATGGAGAGAGAAGTGTGTACTGAATAAATGAATAGATTATCAGCAGGTCTAGGAAAACAGCTGTTATCACTCAATCATTTCCCTTCCATCTTCCACCTCCATATTACAGAGGTGCAGTTTGATCATATTGGAAGTAGGAATGACTCTGTGCAATCTACTCCCTCAGCACCTTCAATCTCCATTCAACACTGAAACACAATTTCCTGCAGCCCTTGAACTCATGACACTTCATACTAATTGAAGACAAACCTTTAAATAACTGATAGGCTCGTATGCTGTACAATAGCTTGTATCATCAGTCAGTTTCATATGATAAGGCATGTATTTCTGAAAGTCTGAACCCAGGGAGGGGTGCAATATAGAGGACTTGGGCTAAAAGTACTGTCAACATCTGTCAAAGCATACAGCGTGAGCATTCTCAAGATATCCTCCATCTAACTGCCTCAGTCTGAGGAGGAATGTCCCTTTTAGAGACATCCTCACGACTTACGTTCAGGCTTTAATCAATACCATTACCATCTTCATTGGGCAACAACATCTTTTAAGAGGATTTGAGTTAAATTTAGAAATACAGAGCATACGCCTTTAATACGCATTAAACACTCTGACTGACGTGAAGTCAAACTGCATTCACAATGCTTCTTCAATGTGTCTCATAAGCCTGTATAGACCTTCCTAACTTCAGAGAGTGAACGCAACGGGTTTTACTAGATAAGGGGTGTGGTAAAAAGTGAGCCTTGGAGGCTGCTGGCTGTTTTCTAAGAACCTGAATCCAAAAGGGTGATCAAATGCTTGTTAGATGAGGCACAGCAGTTTGACAGTATGTGTGGTGTTCTTTAGTATGGATGTGTGACAGGTTTATGAAGCACTTCTGATGGTATTGTAATGTCTGTGTAATAATGTCCACATTAATTAAGTGTAAGTTATCAAACATGTTATTGTCTTGAAACACACCACAGTATCTCAGTCTCACATCTGTAAATAATGACTTGGTTTCAGAGTAGAAGGTTTTCCCTTCAAGACAAGCGGATTTGTACACATCTTAACACCTTGTTCATTATGTATCATGCCGTTACACCACACCTTGCTCAGCTCTCTGGGGTACACATCATTTGGAGTCCTTTAAGGCACGTCCTTCAGTCAGTATCTTCAGCCATCTGCTTTATGACAAGACATGTCTTTCACAGTTGTTGACCAACAAAAGTTCAGAAACAGGGTGTGAAATCTCTTGAAACTCAAGAAGAACCTTTCAGTACTGTGCAAATTATGTCTTCCAGATCCTTCCGTAACAATTTTAAAAACAGCAAATTAATGAATTAGCATGAACTGTATATCATTAAAACAAAAACAAGAGACCTAATGACTTTTCACTCAGTCCTTCAGGCTTGTTAGTTGAATTAGATAACAAGCTTCCTGCCACCGTGGGGCAGACAAAGAAATAACAACAAATATTAAACAGTATTGAAATATCAAAGGAACATAAAACAAACTTAATGTCATAAGCAGTATTATTATACTTAATACTAATATCACTTTTGTTAATCACAATGTTAATAACATTATTGTTGTTTTACCCTGTTATTTCAGTAAGAATATCATATTTTCATTTATGATTTAATTATCATAGCAAACAAGAGTCAAAGATGGTTGTTTGGGTGTAAGGGAGCAGAAGAATTAACTTAGAAAAAAAGGTGCTATCTATAACCTTAAAGGGTTCTTCGGCTGTCCCCATAAAATAACCCTTTGAAGAATCATTTTTGGTTGCAGGTAGAACCCTTTTGGTTCCAGGTAGAACCCTTTGGGGTTCCATGTAGAACCCTTTCTACAGAGGGTTCTAAATGGAACCCAAAAGGGTTCTACCTGGAACCAAAAAGGGTTCTACCTGGAAGCAAAAAGGGTTCTCCTATGGGAACAGCCAAATAACCCTTTTGGAAACTTTTTTTCTAAGTGTAGAGGCAAAGAGCGGGAGAGTTAGTGCAGGGGTAAACACGGCCATCGTCTTCCACCAAACTCATTTTCGGTGTCAGAGCTATCATAAATATGAGTCATGACAACATCTCCTTTCTCTAATAACACTTGACCAGATGGACACTTCACTACTCACTCACATTCCCTTTTCATAATCACTCTGTAGGTGTGACTCTGTAAGCCATTTGGCTCAAACTTGCAATATCACATTCAGAGGTGTCACTTTTGTGTTCTTTTTGAGAGTGTGTTGATGGCAACAGCCAAATAAGTACTAGGGTTAACATAACCCTACCCATGTGTCACCTCTTGAATTTATTGTTTTGTAACAAAATAACAGGGCATGAATGTCCCCATCTTTCCTTCTAACTCACCCTGCTCTTTTCCATTTAACCTTTTCACCATTCTGTCATTCATCTTCTCTTCCCTGACTGTTCTCCTTCCTTGTTAAAAGTGTTGCGGTTGCAATGTGGACAGTGGAGCCTCATCATCCCTGACTTCCCAGCACTGCCATGCCATGCCTCCCTCCCTCCTGCGTCCCCACCCAGTCTCCTCTCTCACACGTCTGACTCTATACTGGAGAGTTTCTCGTACACGTGCCCGTTGCTGCCATTGAACGCGCGGTGTGTTGGCCCCACACCCAGCGTGGAGCCGTGGAGGTTCCCTCCCAGACACAGCTCCATAGGGAACCTGGGGTCTACATTGGACATGACCCCAGCAGTGGCAGTCGCTGGCAAGAAGGACGTCACGCCCATGGAGCCCCGGAAGTCACTTCGGCTGTTTTTGGGGGGCATCTGCTGCTGCTGCTGTTGCTTTTTGATGTAGTATTGTTTGGCGCCATGCAATAGACACTGGTCGTCTCCGAAGGTTGGGATAAAGGGGTTTTGGTTGACCCTATCTGGGTAGAGAGATTTGGATAAGGAGTAGGTTCCTCCTCCACCGCCCTCCATCATGGCTCTTTCTCTGTCCCTCATGTCCCTCTCCCCCACTGAGCGACGGTGAAGGCCCTCGCCACCTCGGAACAAACCGAACGGCGACCCTGCTTCTTTGGCCCTCTCACCACCGTAGCACAGGGGGTCTCTGTCTCGCTCCCTCTCCCTCTCTGAGCCTCCATGCCTCTCAAATATGTGGGCAAAAGGGCTAGCACCCTCCACGTAGCGCTCCTTCTCTTTTAAACTAACACTTCTGGGAGGAGGCAACATCCCGCCCATTCCTGCACCACCCATGCCCCCGTCGCCCCCTCCTAGATCCCCCATGATCCCACTGACTCCGACTGCCTCCTCTTTCTGTAGGTCTACGAAGGTATCGTACGAGTGTTGCCGTCGGAGGGGCTTGCCAAAGCCGGCAGACTTCCTACGCTGGGCTTGAGTTTGAGGCTGGGCGCCTCCACCTAACCCCACAGCCCCCATGCCTCCGCCTTTCCCACCCCCCATCTGTTCCAAGAGGTGGTTGTTGTCCTCGCTGATGTCGTACAGGTTGCCTGTCTTTTTGCAGCCCTCGCAGCGCATGCAGGTGGCAGAGCTTGGACGGCTGTTCCCTCCACCCCCTGAGGATCCACAACTAACCCCTCCACCGTACCCGCCTACCCTCTCCCCTACCCCGCTGCCATGCATCGACATCTGCTTGCCCCCTCCTCCGCTGGCACGGCAGTTCCGACACTCCCAGTCGCCGCCTGCCAACCCCACCCCAGATGTGCCTCCCCCACTCTTAGACTCTGATTTCTTGGGTTTACTTTGTTTCAGGAAGTCATCTACTGACACCAAACTGGTGCAGTTCCCCCCGCCCCCTCCACCCCCCCCTCCAGGACCATCTGTCAGATCCACATGTTCCCATTGGGGGACACCATCTTTGGGGCGAAACTGGTCCAAATAGAAATCCCTCACACTCTCTTTGTCACGGAACAGGTAGGATGTGCTCCCTGCGTTTCCCCCTCCTCCTCTCTTGCGTTCGGAGGGCAGTAGGGGCGGGGAGGAGGAGCGATGGCCGTGGTAGTGGTGGTAGCCTGTGTGGTAAGGCTTTCTCCGGTAGCCCAGCTCAATCTCATCCAGCTCTCGTCTCGACTTGGCCGAGGCGGGCCTCTTTTTCAGGCTGTCTCGATACTGCTTACGCTTCTTAGCATTGCCCTCCAGATTCCCGTAGGTGACAGTGTGAGTGGAGATGTCTGAAACGTCTGAACGGATGTTTCCGTCATCTTCTCTGCCCCCTCCCCCACAGTACCTGTCATGCCCGGGGATGTAACCTGAGCTGGAGGCCCCTCCCTTGAAGGAGAACTTTCCGTACAGGTCTGATAGTCCTGATTTGAAGCCTGGCCCGGAGGGCGGGCTCTGACTGGCAATCAGGTCAAACTTACTCATGTTCCTGTGGGTCAGGGCAGAGCGTGGCTGGGTGGTGAAGATGGGTGCCACTCCTCCCCCTAGACTGTCACAGTCAAACATGCCCCCTTCCAGAGAGCTGTTGCTTCCCAGGCTGTGGGGTCTGTTAAGGGGCGGGCCGCTGAGCCCCAGGGCAGAGCCTCCGTGGTGGTGCAGGTAGTGGTCCTGGTACAGGTTGCTGTCCTTCAGGTGGAGGTTCCCGAAAGTCCTCTCCACCTCGTTGATGTAGTCGCTGAACATGTTATCCTCCGGCATGTACGGAGGCTTGCAGTCCGAGTGACCTGCCAGGCTGCGGCGGTGCTCAGAGATGTCGTAGACGGACGACTCACGACGGATAAAGTCCAGGGCGCTGTGAGGCGAGCCGTTGACCCCGGACAGGGAGGCCATGTTCTTAGCGGTTCGGAGCAGACGCAGGATGTTGGATTGGGTGTTGTTCATGGTGACCGATGGAGAGTCGAGAGCTGAGCCGCTCTTCTCCTCGATCTGAACCCCGTGGATGCAGCTGTAGATGCCCTATGAGTGAAGAGGGTCATTAAGCAGCATTAGAGAGGGTAAGGGAGAGTCAGAGGCAGAATAAAGGAGAACAAAAAATAGGGCTGCTAAGAGTAGACTGAGGAGAATGAGAGGTAAACAGAGATTGTTAAATAACAAAAGCCATGTACATAGCCTATGCAACTGTTGAACATACACTACACATAATAACTAAACAGAAATAAGTAAAGAAGTGTTCACTTCTAGTACCTCTGGATTTGACTCCTTGTTTGTTGTTTCTCCATTAAGTGATAAAATGATAAATATAGATTCACATGGACTGAATGTAATACATCTAACATATTTATTCTGTATGTGGGTATATGAGACAGGAGAGCATGAGAAAGTAGGAGAGAGGAGAGGATGGGGAGATGATTGATAATGACAGAGATGCAGTAAAGCCCTGTGGGTCTCAGCGGTCAATACCTTCAATCAATGTGATTAGAATTCAGCTGAACAATACCCGTGGCAGTTAATAAATACCCCCGGCATTGACTGTGGACCGCCAAGCAATAACATAAAACTCCAGAGAGAGGATGAGGCCAGGAAACACTGGCATAACGATGACAGAAAGACAAACCGTGCTATTTGCATCCTGTGATGTATAATACGATATTCAAATACAAATGGTTGGCTAAACAAGGTGTGACAGATGGATCAAATCAATCTGACCCAATGATTTTTTATTTATTTTTGTCTGGGAAATGACAGCAGAGGTAATAGGACCCTTTGGCCACCATTAAAGGTCAAAGGTGTCCTGGTCAATGGCTACTGCTGGGGTCAGATTCCTTAACAGGGTAATTTTCATGTAATCTGTCCTCTCTCTCAGCCTTGATGCCATAACAACCATGATGCCAACCTTGTTCCTTGTCAACTCTTTCATCACGTTTGACATCTCCCCCTTTTAACTGTTATTCATTGGTTGTCTCTGTGGTACTGTATCTCTCTTACTCCTCCTTCTGCCTCTTTGTTTCATCAATGTGCCCTCCATTGCTCCATCTTGATGAGGCCATGAGCCTGCCATACCACTATTCTCCCCAGTGGCGTGTAATCATTGATGCCAAGGGAAGCCAGGCTTCCCCAAATAATTTACCAAGAAAAAAAGATAAAATAATTACTTTTTTGTCTCTCTGTGTTTTCATAATTGTCCTTCAATTCGCAAGAGGCTGAATGTATCTCATCAGAGCATCTGAGCAAGCGAAACAGCGCCCCTCTGTCTCTGTATGTGTAGGCCATCTACAGCATTTGATGCTGTCTGGTCATAAAGAGTATGACATTGTTGCCGCCCTTAGCACTGAATGCAAGGGAAGCCAGCGAGCATTTTGCCTCCCTTGATAAAAAAAAACGTATAGAATAATAGCCAATCAGCGTTGAGCTAAACTGAGTGAGCTCAACTGTGAATGGTCCTGGCGCACCAAAAAAAAAGTGTCAAGGGAAGCCAGCTAGCTAGCTAAAATTGTCCCTTTCCTAAATTAGCTATGGATGGAGATAGGAATTTGGACTTGTGGTTTTACTTAATTCTCCGTACTGGCCAATGATTATAACAGCGATTCTGATCCAATCATACATTCATACATTGTGCCCCTGAAATGAGAGGATGGAAGTTCAATATGTAGCTAGATGTAGAAGGCTAATGTTAACTAGCTAACATTGCCCATGAAAGGAAGTTAGGCTAGCGAGCAAGCATAAAAGCGTGTACTGTATGACAAGTCATAGACTGTTTCGTCAACATGAAAGAGAGGAGGATGGCATTGGGGTTTTTCTACAAGTAGGGCGAGTCAACATGTTTTTTCTACTTGCACGAACAAACACACACATCAGAACCATTGACTAAATTGTTTTTGTTATATTTTAGTTGTCACTGTATTAGACTAAGCATAGGTGATTTGATGATGTTGAAATGTTGAAGTTGAAATGGTGCTGTAATAGTGGAGGCAGCTCCTGTTTTCATTGTGATTTGTGGTAACTCTACGTGGTTCTAAATCAACAGTTGTTTAGTGGTCCGAAAATGTCGGAAATATTAACTTGCTTGACCATGCTGTAGGTAATGTAACTGTTTGTTACATGCAATATGTTTTGTGGACTTTACCGGACAGAGGTTGCTCTCCGGTTTTGTGATGAAACAAAGGTGTGGTTGAATTTATGCTGCCACTGTGTCTTCTTATTGTCTCTGCCATAGGCCTATATATCAAGGTGTCAAGGCATATGAACTAACAGGTTATAGAGCAAACAATGCAATTATCACAACACATAGGTTGTAATATGGCTTTTTTTTCCTGGCTTGGCTTCCACAGTGATTTTACCCACGCACCCCTACTGATTCTCCCATATTCTCTGTGACATGCTGTCCTTGTGTTTACTCAACCCTCAACCCTTGGCAATGTTAGATGACATATCATGTGTGCTCCGTTTGAGCTGTTTGCAGAGAAGAATAAACAAAACAACAGAATGCCTTAGCATCGTCTATGGTGCTTCATATTCAACTGAGATACTCCACATGCCCACGTAAAGTAAACATTCACAGACTGTCTCTGGGATTATTTGGGCAGGGATGTGTGAATGGTAATAGCTCTGGCCTGAGGGTTAGAAATGTAAAGTCATGGAGGCACCTAAAATCTATAACTGATTACAGTGTACATGTGGTTTCAAATTCAAAGATTCGCTAGCTGCCCTGTCCTTGAGTAGCCTATATGTGTATTTATGCAAATAATACTACAATGTGATCATTTGAAGACACAGCGATTAAGCTTAATACATGTACAGTACTCATCTAAACTCCTAGCTAAAGTCATTAGACGGTTTCTTAAATCAATGTAATGAATTAGTTAGTGAATTAGTTATAGTGTTGCAGGTGTAAGAGGAATACCTTTGCTAATGAAGCCCTGCTTACTGTTTTTCCCCAGCGCAGAGGGGGAAACTGTAACCAACAAGGGCTTGGACACGTGACTCCGATCAGGCGTGACAGATTTCTCATTCTTACAGCGCTGAGCTTAATGTTAATTGCGGTAATAATAATAACGTTTATTGGATTATGCTGTGAAATTAAAAAACAGAATCAATCCAGTGGCACAGGGAAAGGGGCGTCAATGGAAAATATAAAACTAAATGAGAATGAACCAATGTGAAGCCATACTCCAGGATTGTGAAAAGATAATAAACTATAATTTCCCTCATTGTTGTTTAATTATCCCTTGAAAATCTGGTGTGTGGCGATGAATACTACTAAACAAACATATTGTAGGTTGTTTCCTCTGAATATTTTGGAGCACTGAATCCTTTCTACACTCTTAGAAAAAAAGGTGCTATATAGAACCTAAAAGGATTCTTCGGCTGTCCCCATAGGATAACCCTTTGAAGAACCCTTCTTGGTTCCAGCTAGAACCTTTTTGAGTTCCATGTAGAACCATTTCCATAGAGGGTTCTACATAGAACCCAAGAGAGTTCTACCTGGAACTAAAAAGGGTTCTCCTATGGGGATGGCCAAATAACCTTTCTGGAACAGTTCTTTCTAAGAGTGAACTGTATTCAAGGGTCACATCCAGATATTTACAGTCACAACAACTAGGAAATAATATCATGAATACATGTCATAATGGAACCTCACACAAATGCATACAGTCATTTTCCTCACTCTCGTCCTCATACAATTGCTAATGGTATAATCATCAACAATTACTAACCAACTGTCATGGACACACACCCAAACAACACACAAACAAACACAGACTAACATTGACACTATAACACTAAACAAAAAACTATCAACTGAGGCAGAATATTAGAACAAAGACTACTCTTTTCCTCTGCCCTGGTTTTCAAATGAAAAGAGCAATGGTGTGTGTTGCACTGTAGTAAATGAGCCAAGTGGTTAGCCCCAAGCGTTTCACCTTGGTGAATTACACTGGAGCCATGTCAAAACAATTGGAATGCAAATCAAATACCTCGGGGTGACTTTGCTCCCAAATAGAACCAGTAATCTACCCTCATTTCTCTGGGCCGAGTGAACAATTGATTTTGGCTCAACATTTTGTATATATTTACCCCGGATGTGAAACAGGCATTAGCATCAAAACAAAATAAGAAAGCTGTCTGTGTTCAAACTAAACTCAGAGTTTGGCATTGGTTGGCCACTGGGGACATAAACTACACACGTATTTCTGCCAACAGTGCCTATAAGCCTTCTACTTGACCAGGTTTCCTTATGGACTACCTTTTCCAGGAATAAAGCGCTCTCATTTACTGGGTATTAGAGACAGTAAAGTTGATGATGTGAGGTTGATGGTGAAGGTCATAACTCTAAAATGATGCCAAAGGGTGCTGATGCAGATCACATCACCACAGGAAGAAAGCCTTAGTGAAGAACAGCCATGTATGAGTGTGTGTAGACAGTTACTATGGGTGTCTTTTCAACGTCGGTGGTGGTCGGGAGATGTTGTGTTTTCTCTAGCAGGAGGTAAGCTTGGCTTCTTATATGATGTTGAGTAAAGCTTAAACCATGTATTTAGATTGTAGGTAGGTATTGTAGTCAGGTATTATAGGTAGTTTACTTAGGTAGTTATTGTAGGTTATTGTAGGTTATTGTAGGTAATTATTGTAGGTAAGTATTGTATTCGGCGGACCCCGGCGAAGCACGAGTGCTAGCTAACCCACTACTTGGACCAACAAAGCTAGCTAGCTAGCGGGTAGCTACTGGTAACTTTTAGCAACTGTGGTTAGTTGTTTCCAATGTTATTTCACGCTTAAGAGTACCTGTAATTGAGCCAGCTAGCTACCTACCATTCAGCTGTTTTTCTAACCTCATTATCCGAGGCATTAACGTTAGGTGGTTGGTAGCTGCTGTACTTAATTACAGCTACTGATTGCAGTCTGCCACCCAGTTAGCTGGCGTTTGGTAAGTTTGGCTTTATACATAGCTTGGGCTTTGTCGAGTAAGGCTTAAACTATGTATTTAGATTGTAGTTAGGTATTATAGGTAGGCATCGTGGGCTGTATATTATTAGGTATTATAGGTAGGCATCGTGGGCTGTTGTGGGTAGTTGTTGTATGTAGTTATTGTAGGTTACTTTTGTATTCGGCGGTGCCGGGTGTAGCACGAAGCTAGCTAGCTAACTCACCTCCTGGACTAGCTGGCTAGTAGCTATTAGCAACGGTAGCAACTAAATACATTATCCTTTTAGCCAGCCACATTCGTTCGCAGCGACGCCGTTTTTCAAACAAAGTCAACACAGCAGCCATTGCTAGCTAGCCAACACTACCAGCTGGCTGTACTGTGGTAGCTAAATACAATATCTTTGTGCTAGCTAGCCAACGTTTAATCATTGCTGCGTTATGAAAGAACTAGACACGGACACGAATTATCTGTTTAGTGTGTTAACACACTATTGGTAGTTTGTTGTAACCAAGTATTGGTGCTAAACTGTGTGTTATTGGATGCTAGCATGCTAGTTAGCTATGGCGTCATAGTTAGCTAGCTGAATAAAGTAAGTTGAGTCTAGTCCTTGAAACATTGAACCGCTGTAGCTTACAACAATTCTAATTTCTAAAGTGGAAGTTGGGAGAGTTTTATTCGGGTGGTTCAGTGAAACAATTATAGTTTCTGAGGTGGAAGTTGGGAGAGTTATATTTTTTTGGTGAGGGAGGCCTTGCTCTCTCCTTTCCCAGATGTTTAGTTCATTTCATTCCGATCTCCTCTGCATTATTGTAGCCATCTGCTACAGCCTGTCAACTATGCCTCTGCCTATCCCTGTTCTCTCCTCTCCGCACAGGCTACACAAACGCCTCACACCGCGTGGCTGCTGCCTCTCTAACCTGGTGGTCCCTGCACGCACCACACACCTGGAGTTCCAGGTCTCAGGCAGCCTCTGGAACTGCCGTTCTGCTGCCAACAAGGCTGACTTCATCCCAGCCTATGCTACCCTCCAGTCCCTCGACTTCCTGGCACTGACAGAAACATGGATTACCACTGAAAACACTGCTACTCCTACTGCTCTCTCCTCGTCTGACCATGTGTTCTCGCATACCCCGAGAGCATCTGGTCAGAGGGGTGGTGGCACAGGAATCCTCATCTCTCCCAAGTGGTCATTCTCAATTTTCCCCCTAACCCATCTGTCTATCTCCTCATTTGAATTCCACGCTGTCACAGTCACTAGCCCATTTAAGCTTAATATCCTTGTCATCTATCGCCCTCCAGGTTCCCTTGGAGAGTTCATCAATGAGCTTGACGCCTTGATAAGTTCCTTTCCTGAGGATGGCTCACCCTTCACAGTTTTGGGGGATTTCAACCTCCCTACGTCTACATTTGACTCATTTCTCTCTGCCTCCTTCTTTCCACTCCTCTCCTCTTTTGACCTCACCCTCTCACCGTCCCCCCCTACTCACAAGGCAGGCAATACGCTTGACTTCATCTTTACTAGATGTTGCTCTTCTACTAATCTCACTGCAACTCCCCTCCATGTCTCCGACCACTACTTTGTATCCTTTTCTCTCTCGCTCTCCTCCAACACTACTCACTCTGCCCCTAGACAGATGGTAACGCGCCGCCGCAACCTTCGCTCTCTCTCTCCCACTACTCTCTCCTCTTCCATCCTATCATCTCTTCCCTCTGCTCAATCCTTCTCCCTCCAATCTCCTGATTCTGCCTCCTCAACCCTCCTCTCCTCCCTTTCTGCATCCTTTGACTCCCTGTGTCCCCTATCCTCCCGGCCTGCTCGGTCCTCCCCTCCAGCTCCGTGGCTTGACGACTCATTGCGAGCTCACAGAACAGAGCTCCGGGCAGCTGAGCGGAAATGGAAGAAAACTAAACTCCCTGCCGACCTGGCATCTTTTCACTCCCTCCTCTCTACATTTTCTTCATCTGTTTCTGCTGCTAAGGCCACTTTCTACCACTCTAAATTCCAAGCATCTGCCTCTAACCCTAGGAAGCTCTTTGCCACATTCTCCTCACTGCTGAATCCTCCCCTCCACCCCCCCCCCCCTCCTCCCTCTCTGTGGATGACTTCGTCAACCACTTTGAAAAGAAGGTTGACGACATCCGATCCTCGCTTGTTAAGTCTAATGACACTGCTGGTCCTGCTCACACTGCCCTACCCTATGCTTTGACTTCTTTCTCCCCTCTCTCTCCAGATAAAATCTTGCGACTAGTGACTGCAGGCCGCCCAACAACCTGCCCGCTTGACCCCATCCCCTCCTCTCTTCTCCAGACCATCTCCGGTGACCTTCTCCCCTACCTCACCTCGCTGATCAACTCATCCTTGACCGCTGGCTATGTCCCTTCCGTCTTCAAGAGAGCGAGAGTTGCACCCCTTCTCAAAAAACCAACACTCGATCCCACTGATGTCAACAACTACAGACCAGTATCCCTTCTTTCTTTTCTTTCCAAAACTATTGAGCGTGCCGCCTTTAGCCAACTCTCTTGCTATCTCTCTCAGAATTACCTTCTTGATCCAAACCAGTCAGGTTTCAGGACTGGTCATTCAACTGAGACTGCTCTTCTCTGTGTCACGGAGGCTCTCCGCACTGCTAAAGCTAACTCTCTCTCCTCTGCTCTTGTCCTTCTAGACCTGTCTGCTGCCTTTGATACTGTGAACCATCAGATCCTCCTCTCCACCCTCTCCGAGCTGGGCATCTCCAGCGCGGCTCACTCCTGGATTGCGTCCTACCTGACCGGTCGCTCCTACCAAGTGGCGTGGCGAGAAGCTGTCTCCGCACCACGTGCTCTCACCACTGGTGTCCCCCAGGGCTCAGTTCTAGGCCCTCTCCTTTTCTCCCTATACACCAAGTCACTTGGCTCTGTCATATCCTCACATGGCCTCTCCTATCATTGCTACGCTGACGATACACAACTAATCTTCTCCTTTCCCCCTTCTGATAATCAGGTGGCGAATCGCATCTCTGCATGTCTGGCAGACATATCAGTATGGATGACGGATCACCACCTCAAGCTGAACCCTGGCAAGACTGAGCTGCTCTTCCTCCCGGGGAAGGACTGCCCGTTCCATGATCTCGCCATCACGGTTGACAATTCCGTTGTGTCCTCCTCCCAGAGTGCGAAGAGCCTTGTCGTGACCCTGGACAACACCCTGTCGTTCTCCGCTAACATCAAGGCGGTGACCCGATCCTGCAGGTTCATGCTCTACAACATTCGGAGAGTACGACCCTGCCTTACACAGGAAGCGGCACAGGTCCTAATCCAGGCACTTGTCATCTCCCGTCTGGATTACTGCAACTCGCTGTTGGCTGGGCTCCCTGCCTGTGCCATTAAACCCCTACAACTCATCCAGAATGCCGCAGCCCGTCTGGTGTTCAACCTTCCCAAGTTCTCTCACGTCACCCCCCTCCTCCGCACACTCCACTGGCTTCCAGTTGAAGCTCGCATCCGTTACAAGACCATGGTGCTTGCCTATGGAGCAGTGAGGGGAACGGCACCTCCGTACCTTCAGGCTCTGATCAGTCCCTACACCCAAACGAGGGCATTGCGTTCATCCACCTCTGGCCTGCTGGCTCCCCTTCCTCTGCGGAAGCATAGTTCCCGCTCAGCCCAGTCAAAACTGTTCGCTGCTCTGGCACCCCAATGGTGGAACAAGCTCCCTCACGACGCCAGGACAGCGGAGTCACTCACCACCTTCCGGAGACATTTGAAACCCCACCTCTTTAAGGAATACCTGGGATAGGATAAAGTAATCCTTTTACCCCCCCCCCAAAAAAAAATATATATATATTTTGGAAAGTGGTTATCCCACTGGCTATAGGGTGAATGCACCAATTTGTAAGTCGCTCTGGATAAGAGCGTCTGCTAAATGACGTAAATGTGCCCTTGAGCAAGGCACTTAACCCTAATTGCTCCTGTAAGTCGCTCTGGATAAGAGCGTCTGCTAAATGACTAAAATGTAAATGTAAAATGTGTCTGAGGTGGCCTGGCTCACCCTGCTGATGGAGAAGACGAAGCCTGGCTTGCCCGTGCAGTAGCCCATGAAGCAGAAGCGCAGTTGCCAGTAGAAGGCATGCTCGGCGATGAAGGTGATGAGCGACAGAGCCATGGCCGCCCCCAGCATGTAGAAGACGCCGGCCATGTTGTCCACATCCAGCTGGCTGCTCATCACCTCGTTCTTCTCATGGTGGCAGATCCCCGTTAGCCACATGGCCTCTAGCTCCTCCATGTCACCTGGAGAGAGGGACAGGATGGAGGGAGGAGTCAAGGAAGAGTGGGGACAGGAAGAGGAGGGAGAGTGGGGACAGGCGGATGGAGGGAGGAGTGGGGACAGGGTATAGAGAAGGAGGGAGGAGTGGAGGGAGAGAAAGGAGGGAGTAGGAGAAGGGTGTGGAGAAGGGAGGACATGATGTAGCAGGAGGATATATATTGGAAGGGGAGAATGATGCAAAGTGAGCAGAGAAAAGGTACAGGGACGAGGGGTAGGGAAAGACACTTGAGAATATAGGTCTGAAAATGATTCCTAAAACTGTAGAGGACAAACAATTAAAGGCTAATGCATGCAAGTCTTTGGTGGCATTTTAATGAATACATCTCAGTTTTTTTATTCATGACAGCACACTTCAGATTCAGCAAATAGACCCATGTGTGCGCATGTGTATATGGAAATATGAGTGTGCATGCATGATGTGTGTGTGTCCACGTGTCCAGCCATGTCCCAGAGTCTATATCTGTCTCTTTGTGGGTCACCTTGTGTAACATCAGCAGCAGTTAGTTCTGGCGGACTGTCCGTGGCAGGACTGGCGTTACTTAATTAAGCATACATTCAGATGGCTGTGCACGTCAGCAGAGCTCTCGCATGGGACCACTGGCCCCTGAGCATCAACACACACACACACACACACACACACACACACAGATGATCGAATTCAGGGTCCACTGCCTGCTGCGCCTGCATGGCTCCTGGTCGACTAAGGCGACTGGTGTGGGATATGGGGCTCAGTGGCGTCTGTGAGACCACAGCTCCCTGGGGCCCTAGGCATCCTCCTCTGCTTTAAGTGACTGTCTGGGAGCTTCATCGTCAAACCAGCCAGGCCCCCGTCTGCACCCTTCACAGGCTCCTGGTCTCTCAGCGCGTGAGGATGGCCTCTCAAACTAGGCCACACTGAGAGGAGTGAATGTTGGGGCGTGTCAATGTGACATTGAGGGCCACTTGCTAAGCTTTGGCTGGATGTACACAGGGGACGGCACCAGATGATGACCCATATTCACACATACACACACGAGAAAATATACAAGAAACTGTTTACTATTCATACACACACAATAACTTATTGTCACCGATCCCTAAATACAGAAAAACACACTCCTTATCCAAAGCTTATATACAGGTCGATAAATACACCTGTACATTCAGTAGACAAACACAGAGAAACAGAGACCTACACACACAGTCTTCGTAGGGCTGACCCACATTCACACACACCCCTTGTCCACAGAGTGTAGAAATACACCAGCAGCTATACTGGCACCTCTAACTAGGACACTATAGTGGGGCCTGGAGGGGCCTTGGTCCAGGATCCTCAAGACAGGCTGGAACACACCCAAATAAACTGGCTCCAGCACAGACAAGCTGCAGAAAGAAAAACTACTTCTATATGGCTTTTAATGCAGGTATGACTGGTGCTCATTCAAGGTTGGACACAGCCATATTATGCACAATATGACATACATAGACAATACCTGTAGGATTGTGTGTGTTATATTTTAGCCAGTTGGCAAGTATGCCAAAAGTATACAATTCCATGGGGAAACATTACGACAGCACACTCTCAATAATTTCCCAATTTTCTAGTTTTATTGCATTTCTCTCCAAACTTGGCTGTTTTCCATCAAAGCACACCGTTAAAACCCTCAGTAAAATGTCACGACTCCCTAGCTGAAATACATGAAGTCAAACTGTGTGTAATTCTAACTGAACGTCGCTCTCACCATCTCCAAAGAGCTGAAGGATGGCCAGGTCCACGTGTCTCTTCCAGCCAGATTCCTTCTGGATGGCGATGCCGTAGCCCGTGGAGGCAAACACCTTCCCACTGCCGATGGTCACCAGCTTACAGCCCTCGTCCCTCCCGGCCATGTAGTTCAGCACTGCTGCGTCGTAGATGAAGGCATCCAGTTTACTAATGAGAGAATTTACAGTAATTACTTCTGGCCTAGCTTTACACTGTAACTACTCATCCCAATGAACCTGTTCAGTAGCCCTTATATTGTGATAAGGATAATAGACTTATGCCTGCTTTGCCAAGGGCTACAGTTGTCACGTACTGTATAATGGTAGACACTCTTGTGCTGGGAAATGAATAAAACCGGAGCTTTTAATGAGAAACAAGGAGAATAATACAACTAAGTACATAAAAGGAAATAGAATACATTACATAAGTAAAGTAAGTGAAAGACTGCAACAGGGTTGAGGGGGATGACTGAATTGACATGGAATTGACCAAAACCCTGGTCAGCAATAGGAGGACACCATGTTCCCCCATTCACCCAGACTAAGGCCCCGTTCCCCCTCCTCTCCCAGACTAAGGTCCCGTTCCCCCTCCTCTCCCAGACTAAAGTCCCGTTCCCCCTCCTCTCCCAGACTAAGGTCCCGTTCCCCCTGCTCACCCAGTCTTCAGACCATAGAGGGCCTCGTCCACGTTCTTCTGGTGGAACTTGATCATGTATCCATGCATCTCCTTGTAGTTGTTCTTGATGTTCCTTTCTGTGCTGCCGTTAGGGACCGTCCCAAAGCGGAACGGAGGGGAGAAGTCATTGGGTCTCTGGAACTGAGGGGAGGAGATATGGAGAGAGAGAGAGAGAGAGAGAGAGAGAGAGAGAGAGAGAGAGAGAGAGAGAGAGAGAGAGAGAGAGAGAGAGAGAGAGAGAGAGCGAGAGAGCGAGAGAGCGAGAGAGAGAGAGAGAGAGAGAGAGAGAGAGAGAGAGAGAGAGAGAGAGAGAGAGAGAGAGAGAGAGAGAGAGCGAGAGAGAGCGAGCGAGAGAGAGAGAGAGAGAGTGAGAGAGAGATGGAGAGAGAGAGAGAGAGAGAGAGAGAGCGAGAGAGAGCGAGCGAGAGAGAGAGAGAGAGAGATAAGATAAGAGGTGTTGAAGAGCGATAGAGGCATAGAAATAATGATGGCGTGAGGAAAGTGGTGGCAGGCAGAGGACAGAGATAGAAATCGAGGGAATCAAGGTAAGATGGACAGTGAGATGTAATGGAGGTGAGATAAGGAGAGGAGAGATAGTAAGAAAGAACAAGTAAAGGACTAATGAAGTTTAATGACAGGCCTTACCTTCTTGTCGCTGAGTCCAGACACCTGGTCCACATACTCCTCCTGGATCATGAAGGCTGCCAGGTTGGCAGTGTAGGAGGCCAGGAAGATGACAGCGAAGAAGGCCCACACAGACACCATGATCTTACTGGTCCAACCCTTGGGGTTCTGCACTGGGACAGAGTTGTTGAAGACCAGACCCCACAGCAGCCAGATGGCCTTGCCGATGGTGAAGGAGGGCCCTCCAGGCTCTGATGGAGAGACAGGTAGTGATCACAATGAGGAATGGTCTCAGGGAGGTGTCTCAGTGTTGTAGATATGTTGTGGTTAGCTGTAGGATCATAAAGCACAATGTGGCTAGGGAAGCAGAAGGAACACGACTGATAGGACAACGGTGCTGTGCCATTCTAATAAACACCTGGGTAAGTGTGTTGTAATGCAGATGAGGCTTTAGTCCACTACTAAGTATGCCTATTGTTGTTGTATATGTCTGTGCTGTGGTTATGTCACTACCACACAAGAATGAATCCATCATGATAATACTTTTTGGCACATCAGTTGTATTTACTGTTCTGTAAGTAGCCACCAGGAGTATCACTAGTTGGAATCCAACATTTGATCCAATTCGCACAAACACTGAATTCCCAAGGCTACTGTATGACCAGCTAACAATAGCACTCCTACAACGCTTTATGGAAGAGGGTCTTATTCTCCAGAACATGAAGGATGAGAGAGATTTAAAAAAGATATGGTCTCTAAATATAGCCCCATCATGAATAGGATGGAGAGAAATTGGTCCTCTGTAGCTCAGCTGGTAGAGCACGGCGCTTGTAACGCCAAGGTAGTGGGTTCGATCCCCGGGACCACCCATACACAAAAATGTATGCACGCATGACTGTAAGTCGCTTTGGATAAAAGTGTCTGCTAAATGGCATTTTATATTATTATTTCTTTTTGGCTGGGAGATCTAATAAAAACTGTCCCATCCCTGTCAGGCCTGACATGTGATTCCTGAAAATATGGAAATGCATGCAAAACACAGGGCCCGCATTAAAATACATGAAGAACCAGGGGAGACATATTGAAATCAATGGGAAGAGACTTCATCTGCACTCGGCTCTGAGAGGTAAAGGAGGACAGGAGGAGGGTGGTCAGGGTTTACTGGCAGCCATGTGGGGGAAGGTCACCGCGCACAGCAGTGTGTGTGTGTGTGTGTGAGAGAGAGAGAGTGAGAGAGAGAGAGAGAAAATATGCATGTGCATGTGCGTGTGTGTGTGCATGTGCGTGTGCATTTGTGAGAGAGATGTTCGTGCCAGTGTGGAGCCCTCTCACCTCTGCCGTCGGCCAGACAGCGGTTGTAGCCCACAGGGCTGAGGTACTCAAACACAAACACAGCAATCGCCGACACCAGCAGCAGCATCACGAACATCATCACCCACACATCAGCACTGAAAGGCTCTGAGAGAGAGAAAGGCCAAGGGAGGGAGGGCGAGAGAGAGAAAATATGCAAATGAGGAGTACACAGCGAAACAAAGTGAGTGAGATAGAGGCGAGAGAGAGGAAGGCAGAGAGAGAGAGTGGGAGTAGGAAATAAAATATCGGAGGGGAATGAGACAGACAGAAAACGAGAGAGTTAGCCACATTATAATTCAGTCTTAGTTCACACTGCACGGTACATTTGGGTGATACTGTAAAGTTGGCAGCGTTGGCAGAGTCTGTTTGTGGGTCACACTCACCGAGGAAGGCAGAGGGCGAGACGGTGCCGTTGCTACGGGACACCATGACGCTGATGCCCGTCTCGATGAAGGGCACCGAGAAGTCAATGACCTCTGACCTCTCCTTGTTGATGGTGAGGGAGCCCACCGCCATGTGGGCCTTCTTCGTCTCTACCTGAGAGAGAGAGGTGGAGAGAGAGACGGTAGGGAGAGAGGGAGAAACAGTAGGGAGAGAGGGAGTGAGAGAGAAAGAGAAAGGTCAATGAGAGACAGTTTCTACACATCAAGAACATTCAGAGTGGAGACTTGTGATCCACAGTGAGGGAGGGGAAGGAGAGAGAAACAGAACGAGGGAGGGGAGGCAGAACAGACAGAACGAGGGAGGGAGAATTGGGTTACCACAGTGGGTCATGGAAGCTTGAAATAGCCACCCCATTGCCATTGCCTCCTCCTTCCTCTCCTCCCTGCTTTCCATCCCTCCCTTAATGCCCCTCTATCTCTACAGGTATATTTAGCTCTAAATACCTGGGCCCTACAGCGCTGGGGTAAAGTGGGACAGAACTGACTGAGTTAATAAGGTGTGTGTGACAGAGGGAGGGAGAGAGAGGGGGAGGTGAGACTTTTGCCTTTACCTGTGGTCTGGAGGTTTGCGTGCCAAGGATTTGTTTGTGTTAGTGTGTGTGTGTGTGCGTGTGTATGTGTGTCTCCCCAGGGGGAGCAAGTCTGTCCAGCAGTGTACGCACTTCCTCTCTCTCTCTGTATTCTCCCTCCATCTCCCTCCCACGGCTTGTACTCTCTCCGTTATGAAAGTAACCTATGTGGGTGGTACTGAGAATGAGCGAGCGAGCGAGAACTCTTGCGTGTGTGTTCTGTGTTCACGTCTGTGGATGTTTGAAGCCAAACTCATGTAATCAAGAGTATTGCCTAAAATATTTTGGATTATGAGGATTAGTGGCTGCCTTCACTCCATCAATGCCGACACCAGCGAGCAACATTAAGTCAGCACAAAATGGAGAGGAGAGACCAACTTTATCCCTGCATTGAGTTCTTGCTCTTTTTTTGCACAGCTCTGGTGCATTGTGTAAGTCAAGAGGCATCTATGTGATCCATACGGTCCTTGTGTGCAGATCAGGGGTCATTAAGAGTGTGAGATACGGCCTGGTGGAGGGCCAGTGTGAGAAGGACGCTGCTGAGCGGCGCTGGGATGGGAAGGATGCTCTACTCCATTAACATTCCTCTTCTAGGTGTTAAAGAGATGGTACATTAGCGCCCTTTTAGTCCACATGACACACACCCCTTTAGAACAGGTGACCGTTCTGGCCTTGGAGGCCCAGTCTCCATATTGAATCTAAGTGGCTTTGAATAAGAGAGTCTGCTAAATGGCTGAAATGTATAACGTCAATGTGGATTTTACTGTAGTAGGAAAATGGATATGTAGTCCTGTCTTGACAGTGGAAGGTTATTCAAACCTGAACATCCTCTGCTACGGTAAACGTACACTATGTATTTTTACCCACAGCCTTTGGGCTGTTACAAAGGTGAGGCGCAACACTAGAATTTTCCTGAAGTTAGAACAAAGTTGTAAACTTCGCTACTATCTGCCTCAGTGCAATTGCTACTGCTGTAAATTAGAACTGACAACAACCTTACCTTGGGACCAATGTCGATTACGGGGCATCTTTATAACACAAACTGGACTTTCATGGTAGACTGCTCTTTACCCTTGAGTGAGGTACTTAACCTGACTGACATTAGCTATTGCCCAACTGAATAAACTGGTGACATGGAAGTGGAAGAGGAACGTCTGTCTGTAAGTCACTCAGAATGAGTTTGCCTTCCAGGTAGCTCCAAGTTTATAACAGAGGGCATGATGCCTGTTGGGATAGCCACTGACACAGATACGGACACAGACACAGACAAAGACACTGGCAGACAAACATAAGACAGATTGATACCTGCAGACTGATAAACAGACAGACTGACACAGGTAGCTAACCCCATGACACTATCATACACAGACAGACTAGCTGCAGCTCCTGAGGCCCACCTCTCCCACCATGCCGTTCCAGGTGCCGTTGATCTTCTTGCCGTGTTTTCCGTTGGTCACCAAGTAGAGGTCATAGGTGAACTTGACGTGCTTGGCGATCTTCTTCAGGATGTCGATGCAGAAACCCTTACAGCAGCGCTTGATATAGATCCCCGAGTCTACGGTTTTATTCCTGAGAGAGAGAGAGAGAGAGAGAGAGAGAGAGAGAGAGAGAGAGAGAGAGAGAGAGAGAGAGAGAGAGAGAGAGAGAGAGAGGGGGAAAGAGCGAGGGAGGAGGAGAGCGGCAGAGTAAGGAGAAAAGCATGCAGAGAATTAGGGTACCATAAAATGGAGGAAAGGAAGAGAGAAAACAATGGAATAGAGGAGGGGGAGATATAGTAGAGAAAGTGCAACAGGAATAGACAGATTGAGGGAACGTAAAAAAAGTTGTAAAAGGTGATAGGGACAACAATAGGCCCTATTAACACTGGGCATTCATACAGCTGTAGGCGGCAGGCAAAGATATATTTTCCATGCTGAACAACGTATGTTTAGACAGAGATTAGACAGAGGGGAACATTATCAGCATGCTTAAAGCGTTCTGCTTTCTATAGACTTTAACAGAGCTCTTCCTACCCCGCTAGCCTGGATTTGGATATCATCATGGCCATGTTGCCACGGCAGAGTGAGACAGGGTGGAGAGAGGAACATATTGAGACACAGGACAGGACGTACCCACACAGTTAGAGGCTTAATACAACTCAGAACAGATGTAGAGATACTGAAGGCAGACGGCAGATACTCATAATGTACTGTAAGAATGGGGTTTGAGGGTCTTAAGGCTTATATTGTGGATACTGTGGGACAATATAAGGGGCATAACTAGAATTATTATACATCTTAAAATTATAGACTTGGACACTGCTTTGACATCAATACTTTATATTATTGTTAAATACATTGTTGTGGAATTGTGAGAATTTCTGTGGTATTATACACATTACAGTAGTGTTAAAGATATGCATTGTGTTATAGACATTGTATGTGGCATTAGACAGTGTTGTGGAGAGTTTTCCCCTCACATTGTTTGGAGCTGTCTCCTGCAGGGTACAGTGTTCCTCATACAGGTGCCACTGAGGGGGTCAACGTCCTCCACGATGACGAACGGAGCCTCCTCCAGCGTCACGATGGAAAGGTGGTCGTCCTCCCGGCTCTCTGCCCCTGAGTAGATCTCAAAGCGAGGCCACACGTGGTACTTCATGGACAGGGAGCCATTCTCCCACTTCCCCACCTGAGACAGTAAGCAAACGCACTCCATATGGCTGGCTTCTGTGTTCACAGATTGATGTTTGCATTTGGGGGGACTTTTTGCCAATGCATATTAGGTTGACAATAGCGTTATGAAAATGGGCCCCTTGAAAAATTCATTTAAATTAAAACGGGTACTTCTTTTCCAAATTATCCAATATAAATATATAAATGTGTCCTTCTGTCAGTGAGTACACAATAACGAAGCATTAATGAGCCTTAAACATGTCATGATAACACACAAACACCAAAACAGTGGAGGACAGTGAGTGAGTGAGTGAGTGATTGATTGATTGAGTGAAAGACAGACAGACAGAAAAAAAGAAAGAAAGACAGACAGAAAGAAGAATGAGTTCAACAACTGTAGATTGCTCTATCACGTCAGCAGGCGGCTGGGCAGAGAGCACCCAGAGACGAGGACTGGGACACAGAGCGCACTGGGTAGGAGAAAGGTTAACGTGAAGGACGGCAGAGGAACGGGGGAAAGAGAGTGGAATTCAGAACGAGGGAGGAGCGACAGAGAGAGGTAGAGAGGGAGGAGAGGTAATTCGTATGCAAATGAAAGCACTCCTGGACCAGAGTGTCCAACTCAATTCCTGGAGGACCCTCCAATCCCCAGCGCTGAATTAGCACCATCATTTACTCAATTTTCACCATCACTGCTGCCGACAAATCATACCTGAAGACTCTGTCTTTTGCCCTCTACTCCAACAGAAGCTAACGGGCACTTATTTCAGGGAATGGCGTGGGTGTAAATGGATATGGATGATCAATTAATTGGGCCTGTCAAGATGTGAGATGGACAAGGAGTTGGAGCATGTGCGCGCATGCGCACACACACAGACCCATACGCTCACACACATGCACAAACACACACACACACACTCCAGAGAGGAAAGTTGGCAGGCTGCAGCAGACTGACTGGGCTGCAGAGCCCCGGTGCCAGACTGCTACCTCCAGACAGAGAGGGAAGGGTTACAGTCAACTCACAGTGTGTAGACTGGACAGGATACTACAGAGCTTCAGAACTACTTCAAAGGAGCAGGGAAATAGGGAAGGAGAGAGAGAGAGAGAGAGAGAGAGAGAGAGAGAGAGAGAGAGAGAGAGAGAGAGAGAGAGAGAGAGAGAGAGAGAGAGAGAGACAAAGAGAGAGAGAGAGAGAGAGAGAGAGAGAGAGAGAGAGAGAGAGAGAGAGAGAGAGAGAGAGAGAGAGAGAGAGAGAGAGAGACAGAGAGAGAGCGAGAGAGACAGAGAGAGAGCGAGAGAGAGAGAGCGAGAGAGAAGGGGTGGAAGCCTGCACTCATTAGAATCCAAGAAAGTGGTCCAGCTGGAAGTCAAGCTAAGAATTAAACATGAGAGTGAGAGGGGGAGCAGAGGAGAGGAGAGAGAAGGGGAGAGAGTCACCTTGCTCTCTGATCAGAGGACAGAATATAGATTGCAGAGACGATTAGAGGCTGAAGAGATAGAATAATAGGAGGAAGAAGTAGAGCAAGTGAAAGAAAGAGACACACAGTGAGACGTAGAAATACAAATATAAACTAACACAGACACACACACAGAGACACACACACAGAGACAGACACACACACAGAGACACACACACAGAGACAGACACACACACAGAGACAGACACACACACACACACACACACACAGACACACCGTACAAAGCCGAAGCCTCACCTTGTCCCACTGCCTCATCTTGTCCAGTAGGATGATGACTAGTTTGGGATGCATCTGGTAGCCATCCTCACTGAAGGACAGGTTCCGGCCCTCAAACGTTACGTTCATCAGGTACCTGGATAGGAACAGAGATTCAGGTTAATAAGGCTCTTATTCCCACACACAGGGTCGAGTGGCGATATCTGTGCAGTGAAAATAGGATCAAATAGAATACAGTAGAATAGAGTAGAGTAGAATAGAATACAGTAGAATAGAGTAGAGTAGAATAGAATACAGTAGAATAGAGTAGAGTAGAATAGAATCCAGTAGAATAGAGTAGAGTAGAATAGAATCCAGTAGAATAGAGTAGAGTAGAATAGAGTTCCATAGGATAGAATAGACCAGAATAGAGCAGTGAGCATGGCTACTGCACGGCTGCAGTGAGGAGGCAGACAGGACAGCACTGCAACAGTCTCCTGGCTGATCATGACATTGCAACCCCTTTCAATGTGCTTCCGTTTCATGTTAGTGGTATCTCTCTGTTTTCTAGCTGTCGGATATGTATGTGCCAGTGTGTGTGGGAAGAGTGCGTGTGTGTGTGTGTATGTGTGTGTGAAAACACAAGTGTTTCTGTCAGGTGAGCTCAAATCATTTCTCTGCCACCCCCCGTTCTACTCTCTCTCTCTCTGCCTCTGTCTCTCTCTGCCTCTCTCTCTCTCTGCCTCTCTCTCTTTTTTCTGGGTTACTGTTTCCATGGCAACACTCTGCCTCAAAACCACGCACACAATACATAGATAAATAAATACATGACAAATATTATGCATGACTGGAGCTGAGAGTGACGCGTGTGTGTGTGTGTCTGTGTGTGTGTGTCCGTACTGCATATGCACATGTTTGTGCTACCCACCTGAGCTGAACGGTCTCTGCATTGAGAGCGAAGCAGCATGTCCAACAACATGCCCGGCAACACTAGCCAGGCAGACCGGCACACTGCATACCAGTAACTACAGAAAAGCTCTAGAATACCAGTAACCACTAGAAAAGCTCACCACTATCAATGTTCTCCCATCCGCTCCCTGAGGACCCGACCACTCACTTCCTCTCCACACAGAGCAGCTCTCCACAGACCTCAGCATGCCAGCATGGAGTCACAGTCACACAGTCACACATCACACGTCATCCCCTGCCATCCCCACACACAGAAAAGGGAGCGTTTGACTGTGTTCCTGAGTTAATTAAGCAATTAACATCCCATCATGCTTAGGGTCATGTATAAAAATGCTGGGCAGGCCTTGGTATGATGTGGTCCTCTGTAGCTCAGCTGGTAGAGCACGGCGCTTGTAACGCCAAGGTAGTGGGTTTGATCCCCGGGACCACCCATACACAAAAAAAAAAGAAATGTATGCACGCATGACTGTAAGTCACTTTGGATAAAAGCGTCTGCTAAATGGCGTATTATATTATTTTTGGCTACCATGGCTATTCCCAAATAGGATGACAATGCCCCGATTGGTCACTGAACAGTTTGATGAGCATGAAAACGTTTTCCACCACCATCAACAAAACACCAAATGATGGAATTTCTCATGGAAGAATGGTGTTGCATCCTTCCAATAGAGTTCCAAACACTTGTAGAATCTATGCCAAGGTGCATTGAAGCTGTTCTGGTCATGGTGGCCCAACGCCCTATTAAGACACTTTCGGTGTTTCCTTTATTTTGGCAGTTACCTGTGTGTTGTGTAATGAGAGGTGTACAGTACACCACTGTACCTTGGTATGATGTGTGCAGGAGAGTGGGAGAGTCTGTGGATTTGCTTGATAGAATGGCATGATAGGTAAACAAGTAGATGCAAATTGGTAAACAACATTCTTGTTCTGTGTGCTCCGAAATGTCACGGGTCCAAAACACAGGATTTACAACGTAATTTCAACGTTTCTCAAATATCCTTAAACCAAATCGTTCTACTTTTTTCACTGGCTACTGTATGTGTAAACATAAAATATGAAATATTAAGTGGAGAAATCATATAGGACTGTCTGTTAATATGTATCAGCAGCAACCTTGGCACAGACGCAAAGCCTATGTAATATGCTGCATAAATTATAAGCCATTTACATTTACATTTTAGTCATTTAGCAGACGCTCTTATCCAGAGCGACTTACAGTTAGTGAATACATATTTTTTTATACTGGCCCCCCGTGGGAATCGAACCCACAACCCTGGCGTTGCAAACGCCACGCTCTATCAACTGAGCTACATCCCTGCCGGCCATTCTCTCCCCTACCTTGGACAACGCTGGGCCAATTGTGCGCCGCCCATGAGTCTCCCGGTCGCATTTACAAAATGACTCGAGTGTGTCCTCTTGAATGTTTAATGAGCATGGTATAGTTATGCAAGACAATGTACATGTGGGGTATTTGTGTGGAATGTATATACTGTACCATCCTACACACGTTGACAACGGCGACAGAGAGACTCACACAAGCATATGTAATGTGTTGTCATGGTACCCACAACCACCAAGATTTCCAAGCCAATCTGCTGCGTTGCTATGGGAACCATAATCTCACAGAGAGAAAGAGCGAGTGTGATAGAGAGAGGGAAAAGGAGAGGGGGAGACAGGCCATATTTCTCTCTTGACTTCACTACTACCCCCTCTTTCTCTCCATCTCTGTAACGATAATGTTCTTTGCTGTGAAATGTGTTTAACTTTTCTGCCTATGTCACCTTCTCCCACTCACTGCCCTCCTCTCTCTCTCTCTCTCTCTCTCTCTCTCTCTCTCTCTCTCTCTCTCTCTCTGTGTGTGTAAAATCACCAAACACCTATACACACCCCTCCTCTTAGTCAACGCATAAAGCCCAGGGGAGGATGGGTCATTAACACACACAGGCCACATGTCAGCTTATGTAGCTACAGTATGGTGAACAGTTCAAAGGGGCACACAGGCAATATTGTGAAATATTGATGAGGAGGTTTTAATAAATTAATTGATTTTGAAAAACAGAATCAATGGAAAATGACAATAGGGTCCATATTTCCTGTGTGTGTGTGTGACAGAGCGAGAGCGAGAGCGAGAGCGAGAGCGAGAGAGAGAGAGAGAGAGAGAGAGAGAGAGAGAGAGAGAGAGAGAGAGAGAGAGAGAGAGAGAGAGAGAGAGAGAAAGAAAGAAAGAAAGAAAGAAAGAAAGAAAGAAAGAAAGAAAGAAAGAAAGAAAGAAAGAAAGAAAGAAAGAAAGAAAGAAAGAAAGAAAGAAAGAACAGCAGTCTGACCCAGTTCCATTAAAGCCCCATCATAAACAGGTACCATTTTACATCCATCGCCAAAAAGCTCTCAAGACCATGCAGGGTCAAAATACTGCTCAAACATTTCCACAACACTTAAAAGCACTTGACCCCTTTTCCAAAGCTCATTTAGAACATGTAACTTGTCCATGTTTAGGTGGGTCAGGGTCAGCTTTGTTAAACTATGATCCATGTGCCTTCTGGTTCCACTAAATGGAACAGTCCATACTATACTCTACCTGTATGTAAAAGTACAGGTAAAAGTCATTCAATGTATTCCATGGTGCGTTTCTACTGACTACAATATGATTCCCTTATAAGAAAAGAAAATATCCATTCATTTCAAATAAAAAAATCCACACGACTCACATATGATACCTTATACCGGTGTCCTAGATCCTTGACAAATCCCTCGGGCAAATACAGGATTTAATTATGTTTTTCTACACATTACTTATAGCACGAATCAGGTCCTCTAACGCTCCAGGATTCAATAAGTGAAAAAACCTGAAGGGAAGTACAGCAAAGTATCAACATACATGTTTCATATTTCAGCTAGAGTGCGTACTTCCTAGTACATCACTGGGGCCAAGCTTCCTGCCATCCAGGACCTCTATACTAGGTGGTGTCAGAGGAAGGCCCAAAAAATTGTCAAAGACTCCAGTCACTCAAGTCATAGACTGTTCTCTCTGCTACTGCACAGCAAGTGGTACCGGAGCGCCAAGTCTAGGACCAAAAGGCTCCTTAACAGCTTCTACACCAAAGCCATAAGACTGCACATTGACTCGGTACCGGTGCCCCCTGTATACAGCCTCGTTATTGTTATTTTGTGTTTTTTAATTTTTTAAACTTTAGTTTATTTAGTAAATATTTTCTTAACTCTATTTCTTGAACTGCATTGTTGGTTAAGGGCTTGTAAGTAAGCATTTCACGGTAAGATCTACACCTGTTGAATTCGGCGCATGTGGCAAATACAATTTGATTTGATTTGATTTGTAAGAGGCCATAGACTTCTTTATCTTTTTTATCCGATAAATTAAAAATGACTGAATAACATGACGATACATTGTAATATAGGCTGTTATAGGTCTGAATACCCCCTCGCATCCCATCAGGCTGGTCTCATAGCCCCATAGTGCTATATATCTGTCACATGAGAGGAAGCACTGATTGAGTCTATCTGTCTATCTGTGGGCTTAATGCTAATCAGCTCATTGACTCCCTGAAGACAGAGGTTATCAACAAACAGGTTTAGTTCAAGTAAAACCAAAGCATGATCTGAGATCAGTTCAGCGTGATTTAATCAAGAGCACAGCTTAGTTGATTATGAAACAATGGGTTAGAGACGGCTGGGGAGCGTATTACAGAGGAAACATATACTGGGGATAGTAGCTGTGCCCTTATCTAAAAGCACTGGGCAGTGGCAAACAAATATGGCATAACATAAGAGGCCTACGCTGAAATGACATCTGACAGCTTCCTGTGAGACAATACAGCAGGCAGAGCTTCCAAAGTGAGCTAGATTCAGTTAGGCTTTGAGCGCTTTTTTGCGTAAAAAAACATCCCTAACTGCACCCAGAAATGCTTGCGCGAGAGAAAGCTCAGAGCATCCCCAGGTGCTGCCATGATACAGCAACAGAAATAGCACTCAGCCGCTCCGCTCCCAACAAGCCCCGAAATGGTGGAGGAAACAGGATTTTTGTAAGCAGCCGAACCTACTTTGGTGTCCCAACAGAATGCCCAACAATCCCCCAAACACATAGAGGCAGAGTGGCAAAACGCAGAGTAGGGTGGAACTGCCCCGGAATACAACACCACGCTCAGTTCCACAGAGCAGCGCAACGGGGCTACTGTTCTCAGACTGAAACGCCACTGGGACCAATTAAAGAGCTGGCAAAGCAAAGCGCGGCAGAATGCTCCGCATCACAACGAGTTCAAAAGGCCCAGCAGAGGAAAGGAGAGGGTCCGGGTGTGGGGGTGCAGCAGGCGGAGGGGGGCTGTTTTGGGAGGGAGATGTGTGTATTACTCTTTGTGTGTGCAGATGTTGAAAGAGTTGTTCGATTTCATAGGGTTGATAGGTGATCTGCCCCAGATTTACCTGAGCACTTCGTTGGGGTTCCCAGCAATGGGCCCTTTCTTGTCCGTGGCGCCGTGGCACTCAGACTTCATCAGGGTGTGTGCCCCTCTGTCCAGCATCATGGTGGAGGTTGCCATGGCGATGACGGCCACCCCATCACGCACGCGGGCCTCCAGGCCGTAGTCCCACTCGTCATACGACACAGAGATTAAACCTGTAGAGAGACAGAGAAAGAAATGAGAAGGACGGGGTGGATAGAGAGAGCAAGAGAGAGAGAGAAATGAGGGAAGAGGCAGAAACATATATATTGAGGGGGAATAGGAAGAAAGGGAGAGCAGAAAGAGAGAAAGGGAGAGCAGATATAGAGAAAGGGAGAGCAGAAAGAAAGAAAGGGAGAGCAGATAGAGAGAAAGGGAGAGCAGAAAGAGAGAAAGGGAGAGCAGATAGAGAGAAAGGGAGAGCAGAAAGAGAGAAAGGGAGAGCAGATAGAGAGAAAAGGAGAGCAGAAAGAGAGAAAGGGAGAGCAGATAGAGAGAAAGGGAGAGCAGATAGAGAGAAAGGGAGAGCAGATAGAGAGAAAAGGAGAGCAGATAGAGAGAAAGGGAGAGCAGGTATAGAGAAAGGGAGAGCAGAAAGAGAGAAAGGGAGAGCAGATATAGAGAAAGGGAGAGCAGAAAGAGAGAAAGGGAGAGCAGATAGAGAGAAAGGGAGAGCATATAGAGAGAAAGGGAGAGCATATAGAGAGAAAGGGAGAGCAGATAGAGAGAAAGGGAGATCAGATAGAGAGAAAGGGAGAGCAGATAGAGAGAGAGAGATCCATAATATACAGTCGACAGAGGAGACAGTGACAGGAGGGAGATAGAGAAAGAGAGCCGAGGAAGAGTGGTTCTGCACGCAATGGACTCAATCAAGGGGCTAAACACACTATGAGGCGTGCGCCACACACCACTGACAGCCACCCCTCTCCTCTCTTCTCAGTCAAACTGCATCCTCACGCCCTCTCTGTCTGCTCCGGCCCGCTTGACAGGGACTGGCCAATCCATTACCAGGCAACTGGACAGAAATAGACAGACAGCATCCAACCTGTAGACCCACGGGGCTCTGGGTGTCACGACTGTCGGTGAGATGCGGTAAAAGAAGTCAGGCGCAGGACACAGAACTCTCGGACACGTACTTTAATCCGATAAGGATCCAAAAGAACACAGAAATAACTCCACGCAGGGAGGAAATAACCCGCTCACTAAAATGACAATAGTGAAGGGAAAAACAATCACACACAATGTCCTGATGAGAGACAGGGGTAATATAAGGGAAACAATTAAACATAATGACGAACAGGTGTAAACAATACAGACAAAACTAAACAAACACCGATAACATCGAACGGCAGTAGCTAGTACTCCGGGGACGACGAACGCCGAAGCCTGCCCGAGCAAGGAGGAGGAGCAGCCTCGGCAGAATCCGTGACAGTACCCCCCCCTTGACGTGCGGCTCCAGCCTTGCGCCGACCCCGGCCTCGGGGACGGCCAGGAGGACGCGGAGCAGGGCGAGTCGGGTGACTCCGGTGGAACTCTGTCAACAGGGAGGGATCTAGGATGTCCCTCCTAGGGACCCAGCACCGTTCCTCCGGACCGTACCCCTCCCACTCCACGAGACACTGCAGAACCCCCATCCGACGCCTCGAATCCACGATGGAACGGACTGAGTACGCCGGAGCCCCTTCGATGTCTAGTGGGGGCGGAGGGGCCTCTCGTACCTCATTCTCCTGGAGTGGACCAGCTACCACCGGCCTGAGGAGAGACACATGGAACGAGGGGTTAATGCGATAATTAACAGGCAGCTGTAACCTATAACATACCTCGTTCAATCTCCTCAGGAATGGCCCCACAAACCGCCGGCCCAGCTTCCGGCAGGGTAGGTGAAGGGGCAGGTTTCTGGTCGAGAGCCAGACCCGATCTCCCGGTGCATAAACCGGACCCTCACTGCGGTGGCGATTGGCGCTCGCCTTTTGCCGTCTGATGGCCCGCTGCAGATGGACGTGCGCAGCGTTCCATGTCTCCTCCGAGCGCCGAAACCATTCATCCACCGCAGGAGCCTCGATCTGGCTCTGATGCCAGGGTGCCAGAACCGGCTGATAGCCCAACACACACTGGAAAGGAGTGAGATTAGTGGAGGAGTGGCGGAGTGAGTTTTGGGCTATCTCTGCCCAGGGAATATACCCCGACCACTCCTCCTGCCGGTCCTGGCAGTAGGACCTCAGAAACCTACCCACATCTTGGTTTACTCTCTCCACCTGACCATTACTCTCAGGGTGAAAACCCGAGGTAAGGCTGATCGAGACCCACAAACGTTCCATAAACGCCCTCCACACTCTAGAGGTGAACTGGGGACCCCGATCAGACACTATATCCTCAGGCACCCCGTAGTGCCGGAAAACGTGAGTAAACAGGGCTTCGGCCATTTGTAGGGCTGTAGGAAGACCTGGCATAGGGATGAGACGGCAGGCCTTAGAAAACCGATCCACAACGACCAAGATCGTGGTATTCCCCTGGGAGGGGGGAAGGTCCGTGACAAAATCCACAGACAGGTGAGACCACGGCCGTTGTGGAACGGGGAGAGGTTGTAACTTCCCTCTGGGCAGGTGTCTAGGCGCCTTACACTGGGCGCACACCGAGCAGGAAGAAACGTAAACCCTCACGTCCTTAGCTAAGGTGGGCCACCAGTACTTCCCGCTAAGACAGTGCACCATCAGACCAATACCAGGATGACCAGAGGAGGGTGACGTGTGAGCCCAATAAATCAGTCGGTCACGGACCTCGAGCGGTACGTACCTCCGTCCCTCTGGACACTCTGGGGGAGAAGGGTCGGTACGTAACGCCCGCTCGATTTCCGTGTCGACCTCCCCACCACCGGTGCCACGAGACAAGACTCCGGTAGTATGGGAGTGGGCTCAATGGACCTCTCCTCTGTGTCATATCGTCGGGACAGGGCGTCTGCCTTAACGTTCTGTGACCCTGGGATATACGTGCAAGAAACATGGCCCACCTAGCCTGACGAGGGTTCAGTCTCTTCGCTGCCCGGATGTACTCCAGGTTACGATGGTCAGTCAGAATGAGAAAAGGGTGGTTAGCCCCCTCAAGCCAATGTCTCCACACCTTCAGGGCCTGGACCACAGCTAGCAGCTCCCTGTCCCCCACGTCATAATTGCGTTCCGCCGGACTGAGCTTCTTAGAATAGAAAGCACAGGGGCGGAGTTTTGGAGGCGTGCCCGAGCGCTGAGATAGTATAGCACCGATCCCCGCCTCGGACGCATCCACCTCGACTTGGAACGCCAAAGAGGGATCCGGATGTGCCAGCACCGGAGCCGAGGTGAACAGGTCCTTCAAATGACTAAACGCCCTGTCCGCCTCAGCCGACCACTGCAAACGCACCGGGCCCCCCTTTAGCAGGGAGGTAATGGGAGCTGCTACCTGTCCAAAACCCCGGATAAACCTCCGGTAGTAATTGGCAAAAAACGCTGCACCTCCTTTACTGTAGTTGGAGTCTGCCAATTACGCACGGCTGAAACGCGGTCAATCTCCATCTCCACCCCTGACGCAGACAACCGGTGTCCCAGGAAGTAGATGGACTCCTGGAAAAACAGACATTTCTCTGCCTTCACATACAGATCATGCTCCAACAGTCTACCCAGCACCCAACGTACCAGGGACACATGCTCGGTACGTGTAGCGGAGCATATCAGAATGTCATCAATATACACCACTACCCCCTGTCCATGCAAATCCCGGAAAATCTCGTCTACAAATGATTGGAAGACTGAAGGAGCATTCATTAGACCGTATGGCATGACAAGGTACTCATAGTGACCCGAGGTGGTACTGAATGCTGTCTTCCACTCATCTCCCTCCCGAATGCGCACCAGGTTGTAAGCGCTCCTGAGATCCAATTTTGTGAAGAAGCGCACCCCGTGAAATGACTCCGTCATACTAGCAATCAGAGGGAGAGGATAGCTGTATTTAATAGTGATCTGATTGAGACCACGGTAATCAATACACGGGCGTAAACCCCCATCCTTCTTCTTCACAAAAAAGAAACTTGAGGACGCAGGAGAAGTGGATGGCCGTATGTATCCCTGTCTCAAGGATTCGGCGACGTATGTCTCCATAGCAGCCGTCTCCTCCTGAGACAGAGGATACACATGGCTTCGAGGGAGCGCAGCGCCAACCTGGAGGTCTATCGCACAATCCCCCTGTCGATGAGGTGGTAATTGAGTCGCCTTCTTCTTACAGAAGGCGCTTGCCAAATCGGCATACTCAGGAGGAATGTGCATTGTGGGCATTTGGTTCGGACTCTCCACCGTCGTTGCCCCTACGGAAACACCTACACACCGCCCCACACACTGATCAGACCATCCCTTGAGAGCCCTCTGTTGCCATGAAATGTTGGGGTCATGAGATATTAACCAGGGAAGTCCCAACACCACTGGAAACACAGGAGAGTCAATTAAATACAACTGTATAGTCTCCTCATGACCCTTCTGCGTTTTCATCTTCAGTGGCGCTGTGACCTCCCTAATCAATCCCGACCCCAAAGGCTGGCTATCTAGGGCATGGATAGGGAAGGGCACATCGACTGGTAATATAGGGATTCCTAACTTATATGAGAAATGGCGATCGATAAAATTCCCAGCTGCGCCTGAATCGACTAGCGCCTTATGCTGGGAGTAAGAAGAAACTTCTGGAAACATAGCTTGGATACACATATGAACAGCAGAGAGCTCTGGGTGAGTTGGGACCTTACTCACCGGGAATGACTCATCAGTGCGCTGCCTGCTGCCTCGAATCCGAGGAGACCCTCCCCAGCACCGAACCGCCGTGTGTCCTCGGCGGCCACAGTTGGTGCAGGTGACAGCCTCCTTCCTGGCCTCCCTACTACCAGCACCCCCAAGCTCCATAGGGCTCGGCTCGGAGGTGCTGGGGGATGGAATGGACGGCCCCAGCGCCGGACATCCGTGGGTAGCCAACAGGGTATCCAGGCGAATCGACATGTCCACCAGCTGATCGAAGCTTAGGTTGGTGTCCCTGCAGGCCAGCTCTCGACGAACGTCCTCTCTTAAGCTACACCTGTAGTGGTCGATGAGGGCCCTCTCATTCCATCCCGAATTGGCAGCCAGATTCCGGAAGTCCAGTGCAAATTCCTGCGCGCTCCTCCTCCCCTGTCTGAGATGGAATAGACACTCACCCGCCGCCTTCCCCTCCGGGGGATGATCGAACACTGCCCTGAAGCGGCGGGTGAACTCCGTATAGTTCACAGTAGCGGCGTCTATCCCTCCCCACTCGGCGTTGGCCCACTCCAGTGCCTTGCCGGACAGACAGGAGATGAGGGCGGACACGCTCTCGTATCCCGAGGGTGCCGGGTGAATGGTTGCCAGGTAAAGTTCCACCTGGAGCAGGAAACCCTGACACCCGGCTGCGGTGCCATCATAAGGATGTGAGACGATAGGAGTAGCCGATGGTGGTGGTATCGTTGGAGGAGGTGTGGGCAAACCTCCTCTCTCCCATCGTCCCAAAGTGTTCATAACGTTATCCATAGCGGCACCAAGATTTTGGAGCGTCGCTGCCTGTTGTAGGACGCGCTCCTCGAGTGATCCAGTCAGTGCCGTCGCTCCTGCTGACTCCATGTTAAGGTGTGTGATTCTGTCACGACTGTCGGTGAGATGCGGTAAAAGAAGTCAGGCGCAGGACACAGAACTCTCGGACACGTACTTTAATCCGATAAGGATCCAAAAGAACACAGAAATAACTCCACGCAGGGAGGAAATAACCCACTCACTAAAATGACAACCGTGAAGGGAAAAACAATCACACACAATGTCCTGATGAGAGACAGGGGTAATATAAGGGAAACAATTAAACATAATGACGAACAGGTGTAAACAATACAGACAAAACTAAACAAACACCGATAACATCGAATGGCAGTAGCTAGCACTCAGGGGACGACGAATGCCGAAGCCTGCCCGAGCAAGGAGGAGGAGCAGCCTCGGCAGAATCCGTGACACTGGGATGACAGCTCAGTCCTTCCAGGACCATATCTAATGTCACACTCTGTTGATACTTTCTCAAGGCTTTTATATTCACCCTACAAAAATTATAATATAGAACTAGTGTGCATGCTAGTGGAAAGGGTTGGTTGGCAGCCAATGGGACATGTCCATCTCAGGACATGAGGAAAATGTCGCAACAAAATAGACAATCTCATCTCCCTTGGCGATGGGGGTAAACAGGAAGATGGGGTCAGTGGCGTTGACTTGGAGGTGTATGAGCTCTTGTGATCTGAGAACCAGACCCCTTGTCCTTCCATTTGAACTGCAGTAGCCCTCTACTCAACCTCCCCTCCTTCTCATTCTAACTGTTGATTGGGGGACCTGATTACAAAACCAGGCCATTAGTGCCAGACAGCTCATTATTGTCTGTGATGTAAGATTAGGAGGGTCACATGCTAAATGTTAGCAATATCTGTGCATCATGAGAAGTGTGTTTAAGTTAATTGCGAAAGAGAGAGGGATAGAGGCAGAGGAGGAGGAGAGAGGGATAGAGGAGGAGGAGGAGAAAGGGGGAGGAGGTGAGATACTGTAGCTCCCCAGAGTGCCACTTAAGGAATGCATCAGTGGAATTACCTATGAGGATTGGAGGCCATCAAACATGGCCGAAAATGATTTAGCGTGTCTGTTAGCAAATTAGCATGTTAGCGTGCACCTTGGCTGCACACTGAACCATCGCAAACACCAGGCCTTAACTATGTCGCGTACCACATTCTTTTTTACTCTCAATTAGTTAGTAAGTTCTCCATTAAAGGTGTAGGCCTACGTGTGCTAGAAATATGAACTTCGTGAGACAATTCACATTCTGAAGGTTACTGTAAAGCCTATACTGTAAATTCATCAAACAGTGATAAACTGAAGTGTTTATTTTGACAGTTTGACACAAAACACCCTTAATTCATGCAGTATCTCCCATCTGTCACTGCCTAATGTGCAGGACAAATCTACTCAAGGGACAGTTAAAACCTGCAGAAAAACATGTACAATACCTCGCCCACTCGACCATCACACATCAAATGATTTACATAGCTGACATGGTAATAAATTATTAAGGGCCATATCTGTCAACTTGACATGCGCGTGACTAACTTCCATTTATCGTAAATCATGCAGAAATATCAATGTAAGATTTTGCCAAAAAATGAACATTTCGTGCATGGATTTCAGGTTAGGATTTGATCAGTACCAGCTACCTGGTCCCACATCTTCCCAACTATAAATCAACAGCAAAACAACAACCAATCACACACTTTAAATGGAGATAAATCACATAGAAGTTATTCCAAACCAACCTGTAGGGAACTCGGCAGGGATCACTTCAGCGTCCCCAGCCACCAGCGAGGGGACGATCCAGGTGTAGCCGTAGCCCGTGATCCCTACGGAGTGGGCCACTTCGAAGATGGTGTTGGCCTCCTCCTTAGTGCAGTACAGCAGGATGACAGGGCTCTGCAGCTTCTTCAGCTGGTTCTGGATCTTAGAGTCTCCATCGTCCACTGACATGTCGAGCAGCAGAACCTCCTCCAGCTCCCAGCCCACAAAGCTGTTCTCTATGGTGCTCCGGATCTACAGGGTACAGGAAGGGATGGAGAGACCAGGGAGGAAGAGGTAGGTGGTTGAGAGATAGAGTTGGGCATGATCATCTGTAATATTGAGTTATCACAAAAAGTGTGTTCAACGACATGGAGGAAGATAGAGGTGTGTGAGAGGGCTGAAGGGCTATTTGACAAGGCCAATCTGATTGCTCTCGACGTAACAGTATTTAAATACCTACTGACACTTCCTGACTACATGAACATGTTGAGCTTAGTAGTTGCCTTCCTACCACTATCCTAGAAGTTAAGACTATAAGTCTACGGTGACGTTAGAATCTGCTCATAGATTGCCTGGTGGCAGTATTCAAATGAAGGGGTGAAAAAGAGAGAGCTACACTGTCATGAGGGCTTGTGTTGGTGAGTTACCTTGGTGACAAAGTCCAGGTATCCGGGGTAGTATGTGGTGACGATGGAGAAGATGTACCAGTCGTACTCCTCCATGATGTTGAGCATGACCGAGGCCTGCTGCTCGATGGACGGGCCGAACTGGAAGAACATAGAGTTGTCATCCTGGGGGAACAGAAGAGTGGGGGTTAGTAATGCTATGCTACACATTTACATTTAATATTGAACTGGACTGTAATCAAGGGAGAGGAGTTGTCTAGACAACACTCTGCAGTTTTTTCCCCAATACTGTATGTGTGTGTGTGTGTGTGTGTGTGTGTGTGTGTGTGTGTGTGTGTGTGTGTGTGTGTGTGTGTGTGTGTGTGTGTGTGTGTGTGTGTGTGTGTGTGTGTGTGTGCGCGGCCGTGTTTTTCTGTGTGCGTCAGAGTGGGTCAGAGTGTAAAATCAGACGTATCTGTCAGCCGGGCAGGGTATTGAAATCTCTTTGGCTTAGGAATCCGTGCTTCACTCAACATCAAAGCCTAACCTCCACAACCCAGGGGACGCACATGGGTTGATCCGTTACCTTGTTTCCGCATGAATGAGATCAGACTATACCATTGAAATGGCACAGCGGAAAGGGGTGAATAAGTATGCTGTGTGTGTTTGTCACTTATATATGATATACAGTACATGTACATAATAACCGTGAATAAACAGTATATTCCACAACAGTATATTCCACAACAGTATATTCCACGTCTAAGTCAGTGTTTTGCAAGTCTTTGGATAATACATTTCCACTGTACCCTCCTCTCCACTAAGCCACGATTGACCCCTAGCCCTCGTCCATTTGTCCCTCTACCTTCATCCCATCTCATCCCCTTTTGCCACTTTCTTTTTCATGTCCCTCTCTCCTGTGATCTCTCTCTATCTCCTCTCCCACTCCCTGTCCCATTTATTCCAGTGAAATTACTGCCAGGACACAGTTATAATTGAATTTCCAGCCCCCCTCCTCCACACGGTCCCCTGCAGCTCCCCTCCTCTCTTTCTAAGAGCAGTGTTAATGTACTGGCCCGTGCAGTCATTCAGAGAGCTAGAGGTCTGCAGAATTTTCATTAGCAAAAAAAAGAGGAGAAGAGAAAGAGAGAGAAAGGGAGAGAGAAAGGGAGAGAGAAAGGGAGAGAGAAAGGGACCCAGAGCCAAATAAAGACTACACTTCATTTACAGCAACAATAATTAAGGTCAGTCCGAATGATCACCTCCCAGAGCGCTGGGGTATCGATTAGCACACATTAAAATGCCTAAGGAGGGAGTGTGTCTCTGTCTGTCCCAAGCAGCCACTGCAGTCTACTGTACTGGACTGCAACACAGAGGCTGAATAACAGGAGGAGAGAGGGAACAACACAGAGGCTGAATAACAGGAGGAGAGAGGGAACAACACAGAGGCTGAACAACAGGAGGAGAGATGGAACAACACAGAGGCTGAATAATAGGAGGAGAGAGGGAACAACACAGAGAGATAAAGGTAGAGAGAGATGGAGACAGAGAGAGTAAGCTGGGTGAGGAATGAAGGGGGTAAAAGAGAGAGGAATTGAGAGAAAATTAAGGAGGGAGAGAAATGAGTCAGAGAGAGCAATAGAATAGTGAGAGAAGGTGAGTATGGAGGGGGGGGCTGGTGGGCTGTGACCTGGTGCAGACTGCAGAGTGAGTGAGCAGCAGCGGGCCAGGGAGTCAGGGCAGCGCCAGCCACAGCTGCTAACCCACAGCCGATTGGTGCTGTCAGGAACAGACATGATGCAGATGTGTGCCCTCCTCGCAGCAGCAGCCAGCAGCCCTGACAGTAGTGTTGAGGGGGAATAACCGATACAGTTACATATCGCAATATTATTTTTGGACAATATTATATTGATAGTTTGACTCCAAGTAAATAAGAAATATATACAGTGGGGAGAACAAGTATTTGATACACTGCCGATTTTGCAGGTTTTCCTACTTACAAAGCATGAAGAGGTCTGTAATTTTTATCATAGGTACACTTCAACTGTGAGAGACGGAATCTAAAACAAAAATCCAGAAAATCACATTGTATGATTTTTAAGTAATTAATTTGCATTTTATTGCATGACATAAGTATTTGATACATCAGAAAAGCAGAACTTAATATTTGGTACAGAAAGCTTTGTTTGCAATTACAGAGATCATACGTTTCCTGTAGGTCTTGACCAGGTTTGCACACACTGCAGCAGGGATTTTGGCCCACTCCTCCATACAGACCTTCTCCAGATCCTTCAGGTTTCGGGGCTGTCTCTGGGCAATACGGACTTTCAGCTCCATCCAAAGATTTTCTATTGGGTTCAGGTCTGGAGACTGGCTAGGCCACTCCAGGACCTTGAGATGCTTCTTACGGAGCCACTCCTTAGTTGCCCTGGCTGTGTGTTTCGGGTCGTTGTCATGCTGGAAGACCCAGCCACGACCCATCTTCAATGATCTTACTGAGGGAAGGAGGTTGTTGGCCAAGATCTCGCGATACATGGCCCCATCCATCCTCCCCTCAATACGGTGCAGTCGTCCTGTCCCCTTTGCAGAAAAGCATCCCCAAAGAATGATGTTTCCACCTCCATGCTTCACGGTTGGGATGGTGTTCTTGGGGTTGTACTCATCCTTCTTCTTCCTCCAAACACGGCGAGTGGAGTTTAGACCAAAAAGCTCTATTTTTGTCTCATCAGACCACATGACCTTCTCCCATTCCTCCTCTGGATCATCCAGATGGTCATTGGCAAACTTCAGACGGGCCTGGACATGCGCTGGCTTGAGCAGGGGGACCTTGCGTGCGCTGCAGGATTTTAATCCATGACGGCGTAGTGTGTTACTAATGGTTGTCTTTGAGACCGTGGTCCCAGCTCTCTTCAGGTCATTGACCAGGTCCTGCCGTGTAGTTCTGGGCTGATCCCTCACCTTCCTCATGATCATTGATGCCCCACGAGGTGAGATCTTGCATGGAGCCCCAGACCGAGGGTGATTGACCGTCATCTTGAACTTCTTCCATTTTCTAATAATTGCGCCAACAGTTGTTGCCTTCTCACCAAGCTGCTTGCCTGTTGTCCTGTAGCCCATCCCAGCCTTGTGCAGGTCTAGAATTTTATCCCTGATGTCCTTACACAGCTCTCTGGTCTTGGCCATTGTGGAGAGGTTGGAGTCTGTTTGATTGAGTGTGTGGACAGGTGTCTTTTATACAGGTAACGAGTTCAAACAGGTGCAGTTAATACAGGTAATGAGTGGAGAACAGGAGGGCTTCTTAAAGAAAAACTAACAGGTCTGTGAGAGCCGGAATTCTTACTGGTTGGTAGGTGATCAAATACTTATGTCATGCAATAAAATGCAAATTAATTACTTAAAAATCATACAATATGATTTTCTGGATTTTTGTTTTAGATTCCATCTCTCACAGTTGAAGTGTACCTATGATAAAAATTACAGACCTCTACATGCTTTGTAAGTAGGAAAACCTGCAAAATCGGCAGTGTATCAAATACTTGTTCTCCCCACTGTACATATTTTCTAGGTAGCGTTACCTAGCGCTAGTCGGCAGTACCTGCGCCAAAACTCCTGTATTTTCATCCAGCTTGTTCTCTATCTTCTTTTTAAATAGTGAGCCAATATGTTTTCAGCACATTTATTTCCATGACTGATCAAAAATCGTTTTCTCATTCTCTCTCTTGTCTCTCTGCAGCGGACATATAGTGAGCAATTATATATTATTATATATATTATAAAGTGAGCGAGGGGGGTTGCTATTGACTGCTGCTCTGCACTGCCTGATGTGGTAGAGATGCAAGAGCGAGGCAGGAGAGCAAGATGGAGAGAGAGAGAGAGCGAGAGAGAGAGAGAGAGAGAGAGAGAGAGAGAGAGAGAGAGAGAGAGAGAGAGAGAGAGAGAGAGAGAGAGAGAGAGCGGGAGAGAGAGAGAGAGAGAGAGTGAGCAGAGCAAGACAGAGAGAGGGAGAGGAAAGAGAACCCGCTAGGTCTTGCTAGAAGACTAGCTTGTTTAAAATCTACAGTGCAGGATACACACACAAAAAACAACTCATAAAGTACATTATAGCTAACAGAATCGTCCAATCAAACATGCTGATATGAACACAAATAATGCACTCAGAATATATAATCAAAAAATCACTTGTGTCTCATTCTGTCTCTCTCTCTCTGTCTCTCTCCAGCTCTCTCACTCAGTATTATCTCTACCTCAATCAGACCTGCCTCTCTTCCTCTCTCTTCTCTGCTCTCATGCTTCATATTTCTTATCATAAAAACCTCCTTATCTTTAATCAAACACATGCAGACTTAATTAGTTCTCATATTTGTCAGACCATCACCTAATTAGTGCTGACCTTATTCTAACTACTTTTTGAACCCTAATTAAAAAATCCCAGGTCTTGATTAAAATATTTGACTAATTTTGCCCCTAACATGATTCTGATTATAATGTAACCACCCGTCGCAGCAGCCCTTCCAGGGAAAATAGAAGAGGAACGAACGGAAGACCAAAGAAAAAAACAGAGAGCTCTTTGTTTTGCCTCTCGACATGAGACGTTAGCTGACTGAAACCCGAACCACTTAACTCACACAGATCGTTTCTCTATGGCCCATTTCTTGTCTAGGTTTAGACGGCAACCCACTGAGGGCTGCAGCAGTTTGACGTTCCAGCTCTGTCTTAATAAAAAAGCTGCAGAAGCACTGATCGGCCCACAACATCTCCTGTGGTCATGACATGCACTCAAAATCCTGGTCTTACAGCAGGTTAGTCCTTTACAGGCGGCCAATGTCATTCCCTTGCTGCACGTCCTCTCTCTCTCTCTCTCTCTCTCTCTCTCCCTCTCTCCCTCTCTCCCTCTCTCTCTCTCTCTCTCTCTCTCTCTCTCTTTCTTTCTTTCTTTCTTTCTTTATTTCACTACCTCTCTCTCTGCCCTCATCCTAAATGTCACCTGTCCTCTTTCTCCACCACACCAGGCCCTGAGCCATGGTCATGCTGTGGCCGCATCTCACCACTTCACACTCAGACGTCGCTGCGCTAACAGACACTGACTCCCCGTGCCAGCACCCACAGAGCTGGAGGTAACACGAGGTTTGCCTCAATGCGCTCGCTCGCTCTCTCACACACACACACACACACACACACACACACACACACACACACACACACACACACACACACACACACACACACACACACACACACACACACACACACAGACACACAGACACACAGACACACAGACACACACAGACACACACGGCAGAGCAGGGCAGTGGTCAGCCTCCACCCTTAACCCTGCACCCAGAACACATCCCCACCTCATGGGCAGCCTTTCTGTGTGTTATTTTTTAGGCAATATGTTGTAAGCACGCTCTCCGTCACCGTCAGTGTGAAAAGACCACCCTCTTTCTCTTTCTTGTCTTCCTCCCTCCCTCTCAGCTCCTCCTTACCCGTGCTCCCTCCATTTAGCCCGATTAAAATTAATTGGCATGACAGGAGTATTTCCAAAGCAGAACATGTTACAAGACAGGGTAAGACAATAAGCCAATCTACCAACTCCATCCTCCTTCCCTAGCTGCCTCTCACTTTGCTTTGTCACAGAGCCACCCAAGACCCCTCCTCCTCCTCTTTAAATCACTGCTACCACCACGGCCCCCTTGCCATGCCATGGTCAGGTCGCTTGTCCTGTGTGTGTGTGTGCCCTCGTTCTGCCAGACGTGACACTGGCACATTAACGTGCCCTTGGGCCATGGCTGGCTGACAAAACTCCTACAAGGCATGTGTCTGCTGTGGTTTTTTAGGTTCTGGTGGGAGAGCATCAAACATGCCACTGGACTCATGAATTGTTAAGAGTATCGCTCCCATGTTAACTCTCTGTCTTTGTCTGACTCTGTCTGTGAAGTGGGACAACAGGACACCTCTCATATTTTCCTTTTTCTGTCTCCCATTCCAACACACACACATACTAGCTCAATATGTAAATGGAACAATGGCCCATTAATGTCATCAACCCATAAACCCAGCAACCTCCTTTCCACCATCAGGAATGTTTAATTCACACCCATCTATTCTCTCTCTCCCTTCATCTCTCCTCTCTCTCTCTTCCCTCATATCTCTCTCTTTCTCTCTCTCACTGTCTCACACACATACTGCACAGTACACAGACAATATACATTAGAGAAGTATTATTGGAGAGAGAGAAAGAGAGAACATAGAAAAAGAGAAAGACAGAACATAGTGAGAGAAAGAGAGAAAGAGGTTGTCGTTATTGCACTAGCTGTGTGTTAACACCGGACGACTACGTGTATAACCATGTCATGCCAATAAAGACTATTTTGAACCTGAATGTGAGAGGGAGGGAGAGAGGGAGAGAGAGAGAAAGGAAGAGAGAGAGGGAGAGAGAGAGGGAGAGAGGGAGAGAGGTGTAGGGGGGATTAAAGGAGACTGCACTACAGTGATGTGCTGCTGATCCAGTGTTCATCTGCTTTGGCAACACAGCAGTCATGCCAATAAGCCAATAAAGTTCACCTTTGAAATGAATTTGAAAAGAAGAACAGACGGAGCGGGGGAGAGGAAGAGATAGCAGGAGAAAGGGTAGAGAGTGAAAAAGAGGGTTACTTTGTTATAGCTGACATACACATGGATGAAATCTAAAATTATATTTTAATGAAATGGGACAGTGTAGAATAAAACTAAATGATGTAAAACATTGAAGAGATCCTTCCAAACCTTTATAGCTATAATAAAAAATAGAGTGACCAGGACTTGACCCCAGTAGATATACTTGTTAAATTATCTTCATATCAGGGTGCTTTCAACACCAGAATGGTAGGTTCATTTACTGCAATGGGCCACATACAGCATACTGAATATGTGTTAACTTCAAGTTACTTTCCATGGTAACAGAATTACGCTAAGACTCAGATTTGTTCAAATGTATGCCAAACAAAGTTTAACAAACTATACAACGCTGTCACGCCCTGGCTCTGGGGACTCTTAAATGTTGAGCCAGGGTGTGGAGTTTCTATGTCATATTTTCTATGTTGTGTTTTCTAGATCGTGTAGATCTATGTTGGTCAGGGTGGTTCCCAATCAGAGGCAGCTGTAGCTCGTTGTCTCTGATTGGGGACCATACTTAGGCAGCCGTTTGGCACCAGTCTGGGTGGGATCTTGTTCCGTAAAGGTTTGTTTTGTGTAACCTAGGACTTCACGTATCGTTTGTTTGTTGTTTTGTGTCGTGTTAAGTACGTAATAAAATGTACGCTTATCACGCTGCGCCTTGGTCCGTCTCATCAGTAAACGATCGTGACAGAAGATCCCACCAAAAGAGGACCAAGCAGCGTGTCCAGAAACAGACAGCCTGGACCTGGGAGGAGATCCTGGACGGGAAGGGATCCTGGACTTGGGAGGAGATTCAGGCCGGAATGGATCGGCGTCCTTGGGAGGAGACTGTGGAGGCGCGCTATAGAGAGGAGCAGCGGCAACGCAGAGGGTACCGGCCGAGGAGGAAGCCCGAGAGACAGCCCCAATAAAAATTTTTTGGGGGGCTAAAAGGGTGGTTGGCGGAGCCTAGGGTTAGAGCAGAGCCAACTCCCCGTACTCAGGCTAGGAAGCGTGTGACTGGGCAGGCTCCGTGTTATGCGGAGCCACGTACTGTGCCGCGAGTGTTCCGGCACAGTCCTGTACGTCCTGTGCTAGCACCACGCACGTGTCGTGCAAAGATGGGCATTCAGCCAGGACGGGGTGTGCCGGCTCAACGCTCGTGGTCTCCAGTACGCCTCCTCGGTCCCGTATATCCTGCGCCAGTGCCACGTGCTGTAGCGCCAGTACGAGTGCACAGCCCCGTACGTCCTGTGATGATGCCTCACACGTATTGTGTGGAAGTAGGCATTCAGCCAGGACGGGTTGTGTCAGCTCTTCGCTCCAGACCTCCAGTCCGCCTCCACAGTCCGGCCCGGCCCGTTCCGGCTCCCCGCACCAAGCCAGTGGTGCGTGTTCCCAGTCCAGCCCGGCCTGTTCCTGCTCCCCGCACCAAGCCAGTGGTGCGTGTTCCCAGTCCAGCCCGGCCTGTTCCTGTCCCTCGCACCAAGCCAGTGGTGCGCGTCGCCAGCCCGGTCCGGCCTGTTCCTGCCCCTCACACCAAGCCAGTGGTGCGCGTCGCCAGCCCGGTCCGGCCTGTTCCTGCCCCTCGCACCAAGCCAGTGGTGCGCGTCGCCAGCCCGGTCCGGCCTGTTCCTGCTCCCCGCACCAAGCCAGTGGTGCGTGTTCCCAGTCCAGCCCGGCCTGTTCCTGTCCCTCGCACCAAGACAGTGGTGCGCGTTGCCAGCCCGGTCCGGCCTGTTCCTGTCCCTCGCGCCAAGCCAGTGGTGCGCGTCGCCAGCCCGGTCCAGCCCGTTCCTGCTCCCCGCACCAAGCCAGTGGTGCGCGTCGTCAGCCCGGTCCGGCCCGCTCCTGCTCCCCGCACCAAGCAAGTGGTGCACGTCGTCAGCCCAGTCCGGCCCGCTCCTGCTACCGCACCAAGCCAGTGGTGCGTGTGTCCAGTCCGGCACGGCCCGTGCCTGTTCCACCGGTGCCTGGTCCGGCACCGGTCAGCTGCTCCACTCCGGAGCCAGAGCAATCCGCTCCACCGGGGTCCGGTCCAATTCCTGTCAGCGGATCCACTCCGGAGCCAGAGCAATCCTCTCCACCGGTGCCCAGTCCAGCTCCGGCCAGCGGCTCCAGTCCGGAGCCTGTACAGATCGATCCACCGTCGTCGGGTCCAGCTCCAGTCAGCAGTGCCAGACCAGACCAGGGGCGCAACGGGGAGGTGGAGAGAAAGTGGTGGTCACGCCCGGAGCCGGATCCACCTCCGAGGCGGAATGCCCACTCGGCCCCTACCCTGTTGTGTTTGTGTGGCGCGGTCGCAGTCCGCACCTTTGGGGGGGGGGGGGGGGGTACTGTCACGCCCTGGCTCTGGGGACTCTTAAATGTTGAGCCAGGGTTTGGAGTTTCTATGTCATATTTTCTATGTTGTGTTTTCTAGATCGTGTAGATCTATGTTGGCCAGGGTGGTTCCCAATCAGAGGCAGCTGTAGCTCGTTGTCTCTGATTGGGGACCATACTTAGGCAGCCGTTTGGCACCAGTCTGGGTGGGATCTTGTTCCGTAAAGGTTTGTTTTGTGTAACCTAGGACTTCACGTATCGTTCGTTTGTTGTTTTGTGTCGTGTTAAGTACGTAATAAAATGTACGCTTATCACGCTGCGCCTTGGTCCGTCTCATCAGTAAACGATCGTGACAAACGCTATGCACAATGACTACTTTGAACAATTTACACAGTAAATAAATAAACATTTACTGGGAAAACTGTGCAGGTGCAAAGTTTGGTAACAGAATTATAGTAAAGACTCCCTCAGTTTTATTCTGTTACCAAACTTTGTATTTGCACAGTTATTCCTGTAAATGTGTTTTTGTTACATTTTCAGTGGAAATTGTTAAAAGTAGTCCTTGTGCATAGAGTTCTATGGTTTGTTAAACTTTGAAATCAATGGTTTTTATTTTATATCCATTTTAAAGTGTCTCAGCGTAATTCGGTTACCATGGAATTGCCCCAAAACTACTTAAAGTATTATAAGTATTATTTTTATTTTTTAGGGGGTAGATCAGCTTTAATATTGCAGATAGATTGTAACTTCCATCAATGTAATTGTCTGCATCACTTCCAATCACCCATATGTTTTTTTTCTCGTAAATATATATAAACTCAGCAAAAAAAGAAACGTCCCTTTTTCAGGACCCTGTCTTTCAAAGATAATTCGTAAAAATCCAAATAACTTCACAGATCTTCATTGTAAAGGGTTTCAACACTGTTTCCCATGCTTGTTCAATGAACCATAAACAATTAATGAACATGCACCTGTGGAACGGTTGTTAAGACACTAACAGCTTACAGACGGTAGGCAATTAAGGTCACAGTTATGAAAACTTAGGACACTAAAGAGGCCTTTCTACTGACTCTGAAAAACACCAAAAGAAAGATGCCCAGGGTCCCTGCTCATCTGCGTGAACGTGCCTTAGGCATGCTGCAAGGAGGCATGAGGACTGCAGATGTGGCCAGGGCAATAAATTGCAATGTCCGTACTGTGAGACGCCTAAGACAGCGCTACAGGGAGACAGGACGGACAGCTGATCGTCCTCGCAGCGGCAGACCACATGTAACAAACATCTGCACAGGATCGGTACATCCGAACATCACACCTGCGGGACAGGTACAGGATGGCAACAACAACTGCCCGAGTTACACCAGGAACGCACAATCCCTCCATCAGTGCTCAGACTGTCCGCAATAGGCTGAGAGAGGCTGGACTGAGGGCTTGTAGGCCTGTTGTAAGGCAGGTCCTCACCAGACATCACCGGCAACAACGTCACCTATGGGCACAAATCCATCGTCGCTGGACCAGACAGGACTGGCAAAAAGTGCTCTTCACTGACGAGTCGCGGTTTGGTCTCACCAGGGGTGATGGTCGGATTCGCGTTTATCATTGAAGGAATGAGCGTTACACCAAGGCCTGTACACTGGAGCGGGATCGATTTGGAGGTGGAGGGTCCGTCATGGTCTGGGGCGGTGTGTCACAGCATCATCGGACTGAGCTTGTTGTCATTGCAGGCAATCTCAACGCTGTGCATTACAGGGAAGACATCCTCCTCCCTCATGTGGTACCCTTCCTGCAGGTTCATCCTGACATGACCCTCCAGCATGACAATGCCACCAGCCATACTGCTCGTTCTGTGCGTGATATCCTGCAAGACAGGAATGTCAGTGTTCTGCCATGGCCATCGAAGAGCCCGGACCTCAATCCCATTGAGCACGTCTGGGCCTGTTGGATCGGAGGGTGAGGGTTAGGGCCATTCCCCCCAGAAATGTCAGGAACTTGCAGGTGCCTTGGTGGAAGAGTGGGGTAACATCTCACTGCAAGAACTGGCAAATCTGGTGCAGTCCATGAGGAGGAGATGCAATGCAGTACTTAATGCAGCTGGTGGCCACACCAGGTACTGACTGTTACTTTTGATTTTGACCCCCCCCCTTTGTTCAGGGACATATTATTCAATTTCTGTTAGTCACATGTCTGTGGAACTTGTTCAGTTTATGTCTCAGTTGTTGAATCTTGTTATGTTCATACAAATATTTACACATGTTAAGTTTGCTGAAAATAAACACAGTTGACAGTGAGAGGACGTTTCTTTTTTTGCTTAGTTTATATATATTTATATATATATATATATATATATATATATATATATATATATATATATATACATACATACATACATACATACATACATACACATACAGTGGGGAAAAAAAGTATTTAGTCAGCCACCAATTGTGCAAGTTCTCCCACTTAAAAAGATGAGAGAGGCCTGTAATTTTCATCATAGGTACACGTCAACTATGACAGACAAAATGAGAAAAAAAAATCCAGAAATTCACATTGTAGGATTTTTTATGAATTTATTTGCAAATTATGGTGGAAAATAAGTATTTGGTCAATAACAAAAGTTTCTCAATACTTTGTTATATACCCTTTGTTGGCAATGACACAGGTCAAACGTTTTCTGTAAGTCTTCACAAGGTTTTCACACACTGTTGCTGGTATTTTGGCCCATTCCTCCATGCAGATCTCCTCTAGAGCAGTGATGTTTTGGGGCTGTCGCTGGGCAACACGGACTTTCAACTCCCGCCAAAGATTTTCTATGGCATTGAGATCTGGAGACTGGCTAAGCCACTCCAGGACCTTGAAATGCTTCTTACGAAGCCACTCCTTCGTTGCCCGGGCGGTGTGTTTGGGATCATTGTCATGCTGAAAGACCCAGCCACGTTTCATCTTCAATGCCCTTGCTGATGGAAGGAGGTTTTCACTCAAAATCTCACGATACATGGCCCCATTCATTCTTTCCTTTACACGGATCAGTCGTCCTGGTCCCTTTGCAGAAAAACAGCCCCAAAGCATGATGTTTCCACCCCCATGCTTCACAGTAGGTATGGTGTTCTTTGGATGCAACTCGGCATTCTTTGTCCTCCAAACACGACGAGTTGAGTTTTTACCAAAAAGTTATCTTTTGGTTTCATCTGACCATATGACATTCTCCCAATCCTCTTCTGGATCATCCAAATGCACTCTAGCAAACTTCAGACGGGGCCTGGACATGTACTGGCTTAAGCAGGGGGACACGTCTTGCACTGCAGGATTTGAGTCCCTGGCGGCGTAGTGTGTTACTGATGGTAGGCTTTGTTACTTTGGTCCCAGCTCTCTGCAGGTCATTCACTAGGTCCCCCCGTGTGGTTCTGGGATTTTTGCTCACTGTTCTTGTGATCATTTTGACCCCACGGGGTGAGATCTTGCGTGGAGCCCCAGATCGAGGGAGATTATCAGTGATCTTGTATGTCTTCCATTTCCTAATAATTGCTCCCAAGAGTTGATTTCTTCAAACCAAGCTGCTTACCTATTGCAGATTCAGTCTTCCCAGCCTGGTGCAGGTCTACAATTTTGTTTCTGGTGTCCTTTGACAGCTCTTTGTTCTTGGCCATAGTGGAGTTTGGAGTGTGACTTTGAGGTTGTGGACAGGTGTCTTTTATACTGATAACAAGTTCAAACAGGTGCCATTAATACAGGTAACGAGTGGAGGACAGAGGAGCCTCTTAAAGAAGAAGTTACAGGTCTGTGAGAGCCAGAAATCTTGCTTGTTTGTAGGTGACCAAATACTTATTTTCCAACATAATTTGCAAATAAATTCATAAAAAATCCTACAATGTGATTTTCTTGAAAAAAAATTCTCAATTTGTCTGTCATAGTTGACGTGTACCTATGATGAAAATTACAGGCCTCTCTCATCTTTTTAAGTGGGAGAACTTGCACAATTGGTGGCTGACTAAATACTTTTTTCCCCCACTGTACATACATATACACATACATACATATATATATACACATATCCTTTTTAAAAATATATTTCCCTTTATTACTTTCCAACCCCACCACCCCTTCCCTAATTGGAGTAAACTAGTGAACAACAACGCTAAGGCCTCTACTTCCAGTTTATACATACTATATACATTTTATGGACACAGTCAATTTTACAATAATTATATTTTGTTTGTTTTTACTCCTGAACTTCCTCTACCCTCAACCTCTCTGATCATTTTCATGATGTCCATCCGGTTTGCTTCTATATGCCATATCTTTCAAACTGTGCTCTTTCAACAAAAGCTCTCAACCTATAACCTATATACTTATTATGGACACAGTATGCTTTACATTAGTTATCTTGTTGTTATTAGTTGTTGTTAGTTGTTATTAGTCCCAACCTTCAGCTCCATTCAACACCTCCCATCGATCTCTTAACTATCCATATTGGATTTCTATTTGCCATATATTTTTCAACTGTTCTGTGATGTTTCACAAAAGTTCTGAACCCTTCTATTCTCATTGTTTCTACAGATTGTAAATTGAAAATAAACGTTTTTGCTAAAAGTATTGATCGATTGACTATGACTTTTCAGATCACCCAGTAGTGTTATCTGCAGGGTTAGCTCCAGGTAAATATTGCAATCCTACAGCCATTCCTGGACCTGCGACCAAAAACAAGCTACAAATGGACAGTACCAAAACAAATGATCTAATGAATCTCTCTTCGCAGCAAAATCTGTAGAGCTGGGAAGATTGTATCCCCCATATAAATAACATTCTATTTGTAGCAAAAAATCGAAAAATTCTACGTTTTGAATCCGGCGTCGTTTTGCGTATCAGTTCATAAAGCAACTTAAAGTTAGTACATATTCAGCATGCTGTATGTGGCCCAGTCTCAGCGTAATTCCGTCACCATGGAATTTCTCTTTGGATTAATGCATCTGCTAAACAACTATATTCCTATCATCACTATTATCAAAATGTGATATTATTCAAACCCTATACAACCCACCCTGCATCCATCCACTGGCTCTCATCCCTCCATCTCCCCCACTCCTCCTAACAGCGGCAGGCGGGCATAGAGCAGCACAGACGCTGGAGTGAGGCTGCACTTCCTCTCCCACACTGTGACTGCACACTGTCTCACCAGCTGTGGCACAGTACAGACAAGCCTCTGGCAGCCACCTCCACTATACCTCTCTCACACGCTTTCTCTCTCTCTGTCATTGAGCAGGAAGACAAGTTCACATTCAAACTGGGGTTGCGTCAACATGACAGTGAATTTAGGGATGCCAGTGCAAAATATAATGTACAGTCGTTTTTCAACAATGACAGCCACTTTGACATATTGACACTATCAACTCCCACAAGATGCTTGTATGCAGGAGCTATAGAAAATTGAATATCTACAATAGGATAATCTGTCTCTCTTTGAGAATTAATTAAAAATGCTTCTGTATTTCAAGCCAAGCTTTTGTTTCTCCACTTTTCCACATGTATCCTTTTCTCCACCTCTCCCTCTATACTCCATGCTCTTTCTTTTTCTGCCTGATCTCTGCTCCCATTTTCATGCTCTCTCTCTCTATCCCAGCTGAATAAAATACATCAATTTCCCAAAGATTCTAAAAAATATCTGCAACAAATTGACATCATGAGCACATACAGTACAGTACACACACACACCCACACCCTACAGACACACACACCCTACACACACACACACCCTACAGACACACACCCTACAAACACACACACACCCTACAGACACACACCCTACACACACACACACCCTACAGACACACACACACCCTACAGACACACACACCCTACAGACACACACCCTACACACACACACACCCTACAGACACACACACCCTACATACACACACACCCTACAGACACACACCCTACAAACACACACACACCCTACAGACACACACCCTACACACACACACACACCCTACAGACACACACACCCTACAAACACACACACACCCTACAGACACACACCCTACAAACACACACACACCCTACAGACACACACACCCTACACAGACACACACCCTACAGACACACACCCTACAGACACACACACCCTACAGACACACACCCTACAAACACACACACACCCTACAAACACACACACCATACACACACACACACACACACCCTACACACACACACACACACACCCTACAAACACACACACCCTACACACACACACACCCTACACACACACACACCCTACACACACACACACCCTACACACACACACACACCCGACACACACACACACACACACCCTACACACACACACAAACACCCTACAGACACACACACCCTACACACACACACACACACACACACACACACACACACACACACACACACACCCTACAAACACACACACACCATACACACACATACACCCTACACACACACACACACACACCCTACAAACACACACACCCTACACACACACCCTACAAACACACACACCATACACACACACACACACACACCCTACAAATACACACACACACACCCTACACACACCATACACACACACACACCCTACACACACACACACACCATATACACACACACACACCCTACACACACACACACACACACACTACAGACACACACACCCTACACACACACACACACCCTACAAACACACACACCATACACACACACCCTACACACACACACACCCTACAAACACACACACCCTACACACACACACATCCTACACACACACACACCCTACAAACACACACACCATACACACACACACACACACACACACCCTACACACACACACCCTACACACACACACACACCCTACATACACACACATACACACACACACACACACATACACACACACCCTACACACACACGCAAATATACACACACCCTACAGACACGCACAGACACGCCACCCTATGGTTACGCTATCCATTTCACGCTCAGGATCTTGATGTACTACTTGAAAGAAATGGCCTTCATGGATACCGCACTAGACCTGAATAATACATTGATATAAAACACTGGAGAGGAATCTCAGCTTGTTGTTCTCATATTGTGAGAAACTATCCAGACACCATCTGTAATTGAAATACAGACACTCTTGCCAGCAAAGATGCATGGAAGCCACAAACCCCCAATAAATAGCTGTGCCTGAGTCAGATACTGCCAGTAGCTCTACTTTATACATACTAATCTCAGCGTATCCACAAGACAACACTGACTCCCACCAACCTGCGCTCCACTGCTGCTGCTGCTCACAGAGCACTCCTACTGAACCATGCCACTGGCCATTTACACAGTGAGATATCAAATGGAGTGATATTAGTTGGGCGGTGGGTCATCAGATGGGGCCAAAGCCCTTTAAGGTACGGAGGCACCTCTTATCCCTCATTATTCTACTAGCTAGCTACTAGCCGTCTGACTCAACACCCCCTGGCCTCCACGCACACTGAGATCATCGCTACAGTGGTGTTATGCTCATAGGCCCGTGTGTTCTCCACTCTCCCTCATCAACTCTTTGCTAATTTGCGTGTGTGAAGCCAAAACTCAAATATACACAGTTACTAACACAGACACACACAAACACATTTAACCCTCCGTTAAATACAAAGCAATGAATCATTCACGACACAAATACTAAATTACCCATTAAATTACCAAATCTCATTTAGCAAAAAAGGCCAGCCGTCCATCTATGGCTTTTCACTTAAATTAGTTCAGCGTATTATCCTGTGAGTAATATATTCCCATACAGTATTAAAAAACCACTTAATGTTTGTTTTATTTGTCTGGCTGATTCAGTCAATATGTCCAGGGTCACTCCTCCTCAATCAGCCAGCAGTCAGGGAGAGGGAGGGAGAGAGGGAGAGAAGGGAGGGAGAGAAGCGAGGGAGGGAGGTGAGTTTGCGATAGGAATCAAATTAGACAAATGCTCATAACCTTGTGAGTGTACAGTACATTTGTCCTCCATCTATCTCTCCGCCCATCTTGCTCTCTGTCCCTTTAGATCCATCTCTCTCTCTTCTCCGTCTCCAATCTCTCTACCTCCCATCTGCTCCTCTTCCAGCTCCTCACACTCTCACCAACCTCTCTCTCTCTCTTCTCCGTCTCCAATCTCTCTACCTCCCATCTGCTCCTCTTCCAGCTCCTCACACTCTCACCAACCTCTCTCCCTCTCTCTCGCTCTCTCGCTCTCTCTCTCTGTCTCCATCCATCCCTCACTCTCTTCTTCTGGTTCCTCCACCAGACCCTCACACCTTTTTTCTACAATTTCTTCCATTACCATCTACCCATCCTTGTTTCAAATCCTCACGTTCTCTCTGTGTCTCTCCATCTCTTGGGAACTTCTTCCACACCCTACCATTATCTTGTTCTCTTTGTCTCTAACCATCTACAGTGAGCTACAAAAGTACTGGGGCAGTGACATTTTTGTATTGTTTTGGCTTTGTACACCAGCACTTTAGATTTGAAATGATACAATGACTATGAGGTTAAAGTGCAGACTGTCAGGTTTAATTTGAGGGTATTTACATCCATATCAGGTGAACCGTTGTGAAATTACAGCACTTTCTGTACATAGTCCCCACATTTTAGGGGACCAAAAGTATTGGGACAAATTCACTTAAATGTGTATTTAAGTAGTCAAAAGTTTAGTAGTTGGTCCCATATTCTACATCAAGCTTATGACTCTACACATTTGTTGGATGCATTTGCTGTTTGTTTTGGTTGTGTTTCAGATTATTTTGTGCCCAATAGAAATTAATGGTAAATAATGTATTGTGTAATTTTGGAGTCACTTTTATTATAAATAAGAATAGAATATGTTTCTAAACACATCTACATTAATGTGGATGCTACCATGATTAAGGATAATCCTGAATGAATTGTTAATAATGATAAGTGAGAAAGTTACAGAGGCATAAATATCATACCCCCCCAAAAATGCTAACCTCCCCAGTTATTTTAAAGGTGAGAGGTTAGCATGTCTTGGGGATATGACATTTGTTCTGGAGTATAGAGCCAAAACAACAACAAATGTGTCACTGTCCCAATACTTTTGGAGCTCACTGTATCTCCGTCCTACTTAAAACCCCTCTTTTTTTATCCATCTCTCTGTCCTCCTTCCAGACCCTCACTCACTCCCTCTCTGTCTGACTGCCAAAGCGCCCCTTCGTTCAGCATCCGCCGTTACCCTTCTCTTGCTATCTCTTTGCCAGGTTCTCCATTTCTCTCTCAATCACTCTCTCCGCAATGTTAATTCAAATTGGCTGGATTGGGAGGACAGCATTGTTCCAATAATGCCAAAAGCACTTACAAGAGCATAATCAATCTCTCACTCTCTCTCCCTCCTTTATATTCTCCCCAAATACATTTGGAGCAGAACTCTCCCTCGCTCTCTCCTCCAACTATGTTGTTACTGACTCAATCTGAACTCTTTCGATATCATACTTTTTCACCCGTTTCTCACTCCATCTCTCCATTCCACCCAATTGTGTGAGCAATTCTTTCTCCAACTACCCTCTACTTACTCTTTCAGTTTAATGTTTGCCCCACTTAATTCTCCATCCATCCTTCTGTCTATTCATTTACACACATCCTCCTCTCTCTTTCAGAGCAACAGTTCTCACAGCTGCTGCTCTCTGCTTCATGACTCCATTTCCCCAAAATGCCTCCTCTGCTCCCACTCCTCACCTCTAACCCACACCTCTAATCTCACCCTTTCTCTCTCTCTCCCTTTCACTCGCTCTCTCTGATCTGTACACCTCTCAACTCGCATCAGCTGCACTGTCAGGTCGGGAGAGAAAGGTAGAGAAAGCGAGAGATAGGAAAAGAGAGAGAGAGGCTGAGAGAGGGAGAGATATACTTCCAATTCATAGAGACAGGCTGCGTTTCCATGGTAACGTGGTTTCCATCGTAACAGTCTCGCTAAAGATGCCATTAGTGCGAACAAAAAAATCCACTTGTCGCAATGATGCACTTGTACGCATACACACACACACCGTCTAAACCACATACACACACACATCTCACACACCTGAGGTCAATTCCAGTGCCATCCTCATTTCTATGAGATCTACTGCATCTCGTTGCAGCCAGTGAGCAGGATCAGTCGGGGGAAATGGATCGTCTTGAACCTGTATGGCAGCATCCAAATTGTCTTTGTTCATGGCCTTTGCTCTGTATTCAGAGCTGTAAAAGTCTCAGTGCCACAGACAGAGCAGCATGCTCTGATCCTGTACCATGGCTCAGGGCCCTACAGCCACTGTGATTTTATTACACTATCTTTGACTGTTAGACAGTAAGGTGTTCAAAGACTGCCTTCAACCACAGTAAGCTAAATTAGCCAAACTGATCCTCAACTAACACTGCAGTATGTCATCAAGGTATCTAAAAGGACATCATCACATCCACAGGTGGAGGTATGGAAAAAACTAGAAGGAAAGAAGTGAGAGAGGGATGAGAATAGAGAGAGAGAAACGTGGAGGAGGGAGGAGGTCTGTTCTGTTGTCATTTAGAAAAACGTTGTGTCATGTCTTTCTCGTTTTGTTCTTGTTTTGGTACACAGCGTTCTGTTCCTTGAGGTACATTTACATTCTGTATTGTTTAAAAGCACCCCTTAGCGCCTCATGCCAATAAAGTCTACTAAGCCTGTTGGACTGACTTTACAATTGCAAATGCAAATCTCTCCATGGCAACGAGGCATCTCTCCCTTAAACAACTCAGACAACATGAGAAGACCAATACAATGCATCTGTGGTGTGTGTTTGTGTGTGTGTGTGTGTGTGTGTGTTTGTGTGTGTGTATGTGTGTGTAGTGTATGGACTACATAATATACAGAATATGAATATATGCAATATGTATACGCCTGACTATAAGGGTTATTATTGTTGAGTATTTATTTAAAAAAATATATATATATATTTGTGATATATTCACACACACACACACACACACACACACACACACACACACACACACACACACACACACACACACACACACACACACACACAACAGATGCATCGTATTGTTCTTCTCATGTCTGAGAAATTCAGTCTGTGTGTACATACACCTGTCTGTATGTATATTGGTGTTTGTGTGTATGTGTGTGAGCGCTGGGCAGGGCAGGATGCTCTGTATGGAGACAGTTGTGGGTTCTGTGTGAGTGAGGAAGGTAGTGTTTGCGCTAATTGAGGAGAACAGGGGAGGGGCACCATTTACATTCATCACAGGAGCTCGCTTTGTCTCAACTCAGAGAACAGGAGAGAAGAGGGGGGAGTGAATGGAGTGATCTTTCTGTATGGGTGAGCTTTCACTGTTTTTCAGAAACCTCATTACGAAACTACGGCAACTAATTGTGTTTGGTCGGTCTAGTTGGGTGTAGGCCAGAGGCAGGGCTTTTGTCCCACCTGGTGTATGGCTGCTTTTCAGTCACTAACATGTCTGTCTGTGTGTGTGTGTGTGTGTGTGTGTATGTGTGTGTGTTTGTGTGTGTGTGTGTGTCAAGTGTGAGGGAAAATGTGTTATATGGGTTGGTGTTTCAGAGCATTACACTGTATGTGTGCTTTTGTTTCTTAGTGTGTGTCTCGCAGTGTGAAGCTTTTCCAGGGGCCATCTTGGCACGGCGCTGCTGGGTAATTGACTGAGCCCATCTTGTGGTCTTCACTCATGTCTTCTGTCTTTCACACCCCTTCCTCCGTCTTCCTCCATTGACAGAGAGCCTGTGATCTTTGTTGGACGCAGGAGGCCGAAGGGGGAGGCAGGACGGAGCGAGGAGAGGAGGTGAGAAAAGGAGCAAAAGGAGGGAGGGAAAACAGGAAAGAGAAGTGCAAGGCAAGTGAGAAAGAGAGAGGGTATGGAAGCAAACAAGGAGGGATAAAAATGAACACCCCGAGAAACTGAATGGGTGGATAACGTGTTGATAGTACGGAGAGAGGGAATGAACACAGAGAGTAGTGAGGGAGAACACTCAGAGGAGAGAGGGAATGAAAAGAGAGAGTAGTGAGGGAGAACACTCAGAGGAGAGAGGGAATGAAAAGAGAGAGTAGTGAGGGAGAACACTCAGAGGAGAGAGGGAATGAAAAGAGAGAGTAGTGAGGGAGAACACTCAGAGGAGAGAGGAGAGCAAAGGATGACCAGGGCTGGTCAGAGGGTGGACATGGAGCAACATGGTCCTGATCCCCTCATGGCAAGGGCAGCGAGCCAGTGATAACACTGGGGCTCTGTGTGCTCCAGAATCACTGAGTCATTCCACAGCCTATGAATAGATAGTGCCCATTGCCCGGCCTGACCGGCCACTTCAGACAGGGCAGAGGCTTTGCGAGATAAGGGTAATAAGGGTCCCAGCACGGGGCCAGCGCTCTGTCCAGAGGGAGGGGTGTGAGGACGGGGGGATGGAGGGATGGGGGAGGCCAGGCCAACACCTGGGCATCTGGAGGACATTGGTCTGCCCCTGTGAGCTGCCAGGGTCCAGGCTGAGGCACTGCCATTACCATCCATAATGAGATAGAGAGAGAGGAGATGGAGACAATGAAAGGAGATGTGGGAGCGATGGGAATTAGGGGGAGGAGGATAGGAAGATATGCGAGAGAGAGAGAGAGAGAGAGAGAGAGAGAGAGAGAGAGAGAGAGAGAGAGAGAGAGAGAGAGAGAGAGAGAGAGAGAGAGAGAGAGAGAGAGAGAGAGAGAGAGAGAGAGAGAGAGAGAGAGAGAGAAGAAAGAAAGAGAAAGAGAAAGAGAAAGAGAAAGATAGAGAGAGAGAGAGGGAGAGAGAGAAGAGAGAGAGAGAGAGAGAGAGAGAGAGAGAGAGAGAGAGAGAGAGAGAGAGATAGATAGACAGACGAAAAAGGTAGAGAAAAGTTGCAGTTAAGTTTTGAAATGGTCCACATTCCAAATGGGCAGAGAGAGTCAGACTGGGGAAATAGGACACGTATATTTAGGGCTCTCTCTCCTCCTCATCTCCCTCGCTCACACTCTCTCTCGCTCTCAAAAGGGGAACACACACACTGAACTGTCACATTTCTAAACCAAGACAAAAAATAAAGGGGTACTAGGAGACAGGGAGGAAGAAAAATAGGGTGAGAAACAATGCCAAAAAAGAAGGAGAGCAGACAAAAACGAGATCAAAAGATGGGCTAAATGGAGTGTTCCAGTGTGGTCCTTCCCTCCACACCACGTAATGAACCAGAACCACAGCAACAGCACCTAATCACTCAGAGCCATGCCGCCAACAGAGAGCCAGCCGGACAGAGAAGCGCTTTATTTTAATTCCCTTATCGTTTACAAATGCTTCTAATTGCGGCAGTGTTTTAGGGAGACATGGCTCTGTGGTGCAGAACAGCACATTACTATAATAGAACACAGGGCCTCGCTGATTAGTACAACAAAAGGTGCTATTGTAAGCCATAATTGAGAATATAAATGGATGCAGAAAGACCAACTCAACAGGATTGAAATGAAAGCCCCCGGTAAAGAAAGGGGGAGGAGGAGTGTTCCTCACGGGGAAACATGGTGTTGCTGCTTTGTGCTCACATCATTGCCCTAAAATGCCAACGGGTATGGTGCCCTAGGGAAGCAAGTGCCACTCCTTATACCCATCCCTCACAGGAAGAAGGACATTGGCTTCCAAAAACAAGGCCTGGGCATAATTGGTGACAGTGAATTCACTGTTGTACTGTGATTAAATGCTTCAACTAGCTCGCTCCACTCATCCACCCACAACAATTAGGCCTGGACACATTTCAGCGCCACCATTTAGCCCATTTCCTCTAAACAACACACACACACACAAAGACACACATAAACGCATGCATGCACACACACAAACATAAACACACACACACACACACACAAGCACAAACATAAACAAACACACACGCACAAATTCACACAGTAAGCACCGTAACGTAAACCTGAGTGGCGCAGTGGTCTAAGGCACTGCATCACAGTGCTAACTGTGCCACTAGAGATCCTGGTTCAAATCCAGGCTCTGTCGCAGCCGGCCGCGACCGGGAGACTCATGGGCGGTGCACAATTGGCCCAGCGTCGTCCAGGGTAGGGGAGGGAATGGCCGGCAGGGATGTAGCTCAGTTGATAGAGCATGGCGTTTGCAACGCCAGGGTTGTGGGTTCGATTCCCATGGGGGGCCAGTATATATTTAAAAAATAATAATAATAATAATAATTGTATTCACTAACTGTAAGTCGCTCTGGATAAGAGCGTCTGCTAAATGACTAAAATGTAAACACTGGAAATAAAAATACACTTAATGCAGCCAGGCAGGAACAGGAACTAATTGGTCACCTCGGTCATACCTTGACAGGCTAAATAAATAAGGTTTGTTTTGTTCCTCATGGTAGAGCTAGCGGTTAGCATTACACAAGGCTCTCACTGTTACAAAACAACAGAGAGAGGTAGGAAGGGAGGGAGGGAGCTATTTCCAATCAAATCAAAGTTTATTGGTCACGGATACAGGTGTAAACAGTACAGTGAAATGTTTACTTGATAACTCTCCTCAACAATACAATATCACTATCCTTTAAGAATCGAATGCCCAATACAAAGTCCAAAATTACAAGTAGTAATAAAAAGTAGAAGGAAAAAAAGCTATCAAAAGTAGTTATCAGACGTATGTACACAATTTAATATACAGTAGGATTTATAAAACGTGTTTTGCCAAATTATGATGGCTGTTATATACAAGTAGTAAAGTGAGACGTGACTAGTTATAGCAGCTTAAGTAAATAGTAATAATAAATAGTAACAGCAGCGGTGACCGTGATGTGTGTTAGCGTGTGTGTGTGCGTGTGTGTGTGTGTGTGTGTGTGGAGAGAATCAATGCAAAGGGTCTCTTAAGGTGCAGGCAGGTAGACAGCTAGGGTTTAGCTGTGCAATGGCCTGGTGGTAGAAGCTGTCTCAATGGCCTGGTGGTAGAAGATGTCTCAATGGCCTGGTGGTAGAAGCTGTCTCAATGGCCTGGTGGTAGAAGCTGTCTCAATGGCCTGGTGGTAGAAGATGTCTCAATGGCCTGGTGGTAGAAGCTGTCTCAATGGCCTGGTGGTAGAAGCTGTCTCAATGGCCTGGTGGTAGAAGATGTCTCAATGGCCTGGTGGTAGAAGCTGTCTCAATGGCCTGGTGGTAGAAGCTGTCTCAATGGTGAGAATCTAAAGCGCTTTTGGAATCCACAGGGAAAATGTGCATCGCAACAGTGGTTCATTAATGCTCTTATTTCCCATTGTCTATACAACAATGCAGTGCAATCAAATATTTATGGTGTCACGCACGTCTTCTGTTGTTTGATTGTGCTGATAAAAAATGTGTAGAGACCGGGATTCATATTGGATTAGATTCCTCGGGGGTCATTGGGTTACTTTTCCTGTTTGCATTTAGTGTTTGGTATGTAAGCTAGATACTGTAGCAATATAAAGAACCAGCTACTCTAGTCCCTCGAATAACTATCTATCCCAAACTGCTTCAATCTGATTACTTCCATCTCTCTTTCCTTCTCTCCTTCCATCTCTCTTTCCTTCTCTCCTTCCATCTCTCTTTCCTTCTCTCCTTCCATCTCTCTTTCCTTCTCTCCTTCCATCGCTCTTTCCTTCTCTCCTTCCATCTCTCTTTCCATCTCTCTTTCCTTCTCTCCTTCCATCTCTCCTTTCTTCTCTCTTTCCATCACTCTCTCCTTCTGTCATACAGTAATGCACTTGCTCCTCCCTCACTTATCTCTCTTCCATCTTATTCATTGATACAGATGTGAGTACAGCTTCCCTCTATCCATCTTTCTCTTCTCTCCGTCTTAACCATATTTTTCCACGTTCCTGGGTGACACTGTCTGAGACCCACCAGCTGTCGCACCTTCTCTCTGTTCCTCTATAACACCAGCCTTTGGTCCATCCATCTATCCGTCACCCATCACTTGGTTTCAATTTCACAATGAAAAAATATATAGATATACAGTGGGGAGAACAAGTATTTGATACACTGCCGATTTTGCAGGTTTTCCTACTTACAAAGCATGTAGAGGTCTGTAATTTTTATCATAGGTACACTTCAACTGTGAGAGACGGAATCTAAAAATCCAGAAAATCACATTGTATGATTTTTAAGTAATTAATTTGCATTTTATTGCATGACATAAGTATTTGATCACCTACCAACCAGTAAGAATTCCGGCTCTTACAGACCTGTTAGTTTTTCTTTAAGAAGCCCTCCTGTTCTCCACTCATTACCTGTATTAACTGCACCTGTTTGAACTCGTTACCTGTATAAAAGACACCTGTCCACACACTCAATCAAACAGACTCCAACCTCTCCACAATGGCCAAGACCAGAGAGCTGTGTAAGGACATCAGGGATAAAATTCTAGACCTGCACAAGGCTGGGATGGGCTACAGGACAATAGGCAAGCAGCTTGGTGAGAAGGCAACAACTGTTGTTGCAATTATTAGAAAATGGAAGAAGTTCAAGATGACGGTCAATCACCCTCGGTCTGGGGCTCCATGCAAGATCTCACCTCGTGGGGCATTAATGATCATGAGGAAGGTGAGGGATCAGCCCAGAACTACACGGCAGGACCTGGTCAATGACCTGAAGAGAGCTGGGACCACAGTCTCAAAGAAAACCATTAGTAACACACTACGCCGTCATGGATTAAAATCCTGCAGCGCACGCAAGGTCCCCCTGCTCAAACCAGCGCATGTCCAGGCCCGTCTGAAGTTTGCCAATGACCATCTGGATGATCCGGAGGAGGAATGGGAGAAGGTCATGTGGTCTGATGAGACAAAAATAGAGCTTTTTGGTCTAAACTCCACTCGCCGTGTTTGGAGGAAGAAGAAGGATGAGTACAACCCCAAGAACACTATCCCAACCGTGAAGCATGGAGGTGGAAACATAATTCTTTGGGGATGCTTTTCTGCAAAGTGGACAGGATGACTGCACCGTATTGAGGGGAGGATGGATGGGGCCATGTATCGTGAGATCTTGGCCAACAACCTCCTTCCCTCAGTAAGAGCATTGAAGATGGGTCGTGGCTGGGTCTTCCAGCATGACAACGACCCGAAACACACAGCCAGAGCAACTAAGGAGTGGCTCCGTAAGAAGCATCTCAAGGTCCTGGAGTGGCCTAGCCAGTCCCCAGACCTGAACCCAATAGAAAATCTTTGGAGGGAGCTGAAAGTCCGTATTGCCCAGCGACAGCCCCGAAACCTGAAGGATCTGGAGAAGGTCTGTATGGAGGAGTGGGCCAAAATCCCTGCTGCAGTGTGTGCAAACCTGGTCAAGACCTACAGGAAACGTATGATCTCTGTAATTGCAAACAAAGGTTTCTGTACCAAATATTAAGTTCTGCTTTTCTGATGTATCAAATACTTATGTCATGCAATAAAATGCAAATTAATTACTTAAAAATCATACAATGTGATTTTCTGGAATTTTGTTTTAGATTCCGTCTCTCACAGTTGAAGTGTACCTATGATAAAAAATTACAGACCTCTACATGCTTTGTAAGTAGGAAAACCTGCAAAATTGGCAGTGTATCAAATACTTGTTCTCCCCACTGTATATACTGTATATTTCACAACAACACACCAAAATCCATTCTAAATACTACTCTGTGCACTATTTCAGCACCATTCCTGTTTTCAATTCCAGACATCAGCTATGAAAATATTTTATTCCCCCTCGGCTCTCTGTCTCACTTATGATCCTACTGTATAGGTAAGCAAATGGTTGCCTTGCCAACTGCATCAGCGGCATTTGGCCTTGTATGAAAGAGAGAGAGAGAAAGAGAGAGAGAGAGAGATAAACACCTTCTTTTACATTTCCCATTCCCCCATCTCGGTCTGTCCATTCTCCTAGGCTTATTATACTGAACAAAAATATAAATGCAACATGTAAAGCGTTGGTCCAATGTTTCATTAGCTGAAATAAAAGATTCCAGAAATATTCCATACGCACAAAAAGCTTATTTATCTAAAATTTTGTGGACAAATTTGTTTACATCCATGCTACTGAGCATTTCTCCTTTGCCAAGATAATCCATCCACCTGACAGGTGTGTCATATCAAGAAAAATTTGCAGTTTTGTCACACAACACAATGCCAGAGATGACTCAAGTTCTGAGGGAGTGTGCAATTGGCATGCTGACTACAGGAATGTCACCAGAGTTGTTGCCAGAGAATTGAATGCTCATTTCTCTACCATAAGTGTTGTTTTAGAGAATTTGGCAGTACGTCCAACCGGCCTCACAACCGCAGACCACGAGTAACTATGTCAGCCCAGGACCTCCACATCCGGCTTCTTTACCTGCAGGATCATCTGAGACCAGCCACCTGGTCAGCTGATGAAACTGAGGAGTATTTCTGTCTTATGGGGAAAAACTCATTCTGATTGGCTGGGCCTGGCTCCCCAGTGGGTGGGCCTATGCCCTCCCAGGCCCACCAATGGCTGCGCCCCTGCCCAGTCATGAGAAATCCATAGATTAGGGCCTAATTTATTTATTTCAATTGACTGATTTCCTTATATGAACTGTAACTCAGTAAAATCATTGAAATTGTTGCATGTTGTGTTTATATTTTTGTTCAGTATAGTTCCCCAAGCCTTACACCACATTTTTGTAGCTCTCTGCTTCAACCTTTTATTTGACCTCCTTCACTCTCCCTCTACCTTTTCTCTTCCCAGCTACGGGGCCTCTCCTTGCTCCTTCACACCTCCAGTCTGTGTTGCTGTCTCATTCTGTCTGCTACGTTTCCAGCAGCTAGCTTCTTTATCTCTGTTCTCTCCACTCACCTGCTGTCCATCTTTCCCCCAAGATGACCTCTCAGGAGGAGAGGTTGTTCTTTCACCATCCCTCTCCTTCTCCCTCTCCTTCTCCCTTCTCTCCTTCTCCTTCTCCCTTCTCCCTCTCCTTCTCCCTCACTCTTATTCTACCATATTCTCAACCAATATTGTTTCAGCCCATTAAACAACAGACACAAATCCGTTTGGAGACGGAGACTTGCATGGCCTTGGATGTGGCTCCATTTCTCTCTCCTGGGCCCCGTGTTGGCTTCTGGCCTGGAAATCCATTTAGTTCCTGGCGCATGGAGGGCACGTGTGCTTAATGAATTATACCTTCAGTCTGCATGTATACTCCATCTACCTCTTTATAAGCAATAAAATACATAATGTTTACACGCATAAGACGGGCGGGTGGTGTATCATAAAGATTTATATGTGTGTAGGATATACTATGGGGTCAGTGACATGTACTGTATGTATGGCCGTGGCACAAGGGGCAGGGCCAGTGGATGTTGTACGTGTCAATAGAGATGTGAGGTAAATGTGATTTGACTGTCCAATGCCATCTATCCTCCATGGTGTAATGAGAGGGGATAGAGGGGGATGAATGGCTGACTGGTGGCCCTAGTGTGTCATAGCGGGTCATGTTTACTGGTGGACCCTGTTGATGCAGGGTCAAACGTGGAAGGGTGAGCAGAGATCATGTTTTATCCCCAATGGACCCGGTTGTGCTGTAAGCACATGACATCAGTTGGAATGCCCAGCGGACAACCTCATTCCGGGCAGTGTTTTTTTGGAGACTGTTTGAAATTCTAGGGGTTTCTGGGAGGCCATTTTGTACAGCTGTATTTGTTCAGGCTGAATAAAAGTTGATTATGCTGCAGAAAGAATAGTCCAGTCCAACAGCACGGTCCAAACACGGATTCCAGCAGACTAAGATAAAGCAGGACCAGATTGCTTCATCCCATTAGACATGGCTAAAGTGAATAGAACGAAAAGGGGTGGGTGAGAAATGTCATGGGGATGAGCCATAGAGGATCTAGTGGAACTCTGTCATGCCGAGGTAACACTCACTCTCTCTTCTCTCTCTCTCTCTCTCTCTCTCTCTCTCTCTCTCTCTCTCTCTCTCTCTCTCTCTCTCTCTCTCTCTCTCTCTCTCTCTCTCTCTCTCTCTCTCTCTCTCTCTTCTCTCTCTCTCTCTCTCTCTCTCTCCTCTCTCTCTCTCTCTCTCTCTCTCTCTCTCTCTCTCTCTCTCTCTCTCTCTCTCTCTCTCTCTCTCTCTCTCTCTCTCTCTCTCTCTCTCTCTCTCTCTCTCTCTCTCTGAAGAGATAATTGTTTAAGACAACAATGAAATACAGACGTTCAAGATAAAAACTCGCAATTTTTTTTATTTCTCTATCACTCTCTCTCACACACACAAACACACACACTGTACCTTGGCAGCCATGATCATGGAGGAGCCACCGCGGACCCCCAGGATGGGGATGTGTGTCTGTGCGGAGATGAAGTCCAGGATCTGGGCTATAGCCTCCTGATCCGTATCGTCCCGAACACCACGCCCTGCAGCAGTGCTCTGTCATCAGGTCACAGATGCTCTTGATGATGCTCTTGGGATCCGTCTCATTCATGGTGAGCACCTCCACGTTGGGCGCCAGCGGCATGTGCAGGAAGTCGTCCTTCCTCCCGGGCGCCCGCCAACGCCACCTCGCTAGAGTTGCCCACCAGCACCACAGCGATGCTGAGGCCCTGCACCAGCTTGGGCAGCACCTGGTGGTGGGGGGGCTGGGCCATGGGGATGTAGTGTGCCACGCCCGCCCTTGTCTCTGCGAGAGTGACAGGCGGGGGCAGGTGGAACAGGCACAGCAGGAGGCCCAGGAGGGACAGGGACAGGGAGGAGGGGCCGCACGGCGCCGGGGAGGACATCTCACCTCCTGGGGGGGCAGGGGCGTGGGGACGCTCGGCTTTCTGAGGGTGGGAGGGGCTGTGGCAGCCACAGACAGGCATAATGGAGGAGTGGGAATGTAATACCTGGGGGGAGGGAGGAGAGAGAGAGAGAGAGAGAGGAGAGAGAGAGAGAGAGAGAGAGAGAGAGAGAGAGAGAGAGAGAGAGAGAGAGAGAAAGAAAGCGAGAGAAAGAGAGAGGTTAATGTGGCCCATACACATTGATTGACTTAAGTGGATTGACAAGAGCCTATAACATGAATCAGTGTACATCACTAACCACGTTTCCATCTACAGTTTTTATATGAGTAAAGTCATACCGTATAAAATAAATCTCTACAGCTGTGATAGAAACAGGAAGTCTCGGTACAATTTTATAAATGCAGACAAAACATTTTCGTTCGACATGGTGGGATCTTTATGCGTTGGTAAAATTAATTATGCGAGAAATGGTGGTGGAAATGCCTTATGCGCAAATATTGATATAATATCCATTATATCAAAGTAAACTGGAGTCACACGATGATATGGTGTGTGGTCCTCCCACTATAACTCGGGAAACCATTCAGTTTATTAAGCTACAGATTAAATAAATGATGAACTTCACAGGGCGGCAGTCAAGCATCAATCATCATGTCACCAGGAATAAGACCCTCGATATTTACAGTGAGGGAAAAAAGTTTTGATCCCCTGCTGATTTTTTACGTTTGCCCACTGACAAAGACATGATCAGTCTATCATTTTAATGGTAGGTTTATTTGAGCAGTGAGAGACAGAATAATAACAACCAAAAAATCCAGAAAAACGCATGTCAAAAATGTTATAAATTGATTTGCATTTTAATGAGGGAAATAAGTATTTGACCCCTCTGCAAAACATGACTTAGTACTTGGTGGCAAAACCCTTGTTGGCAATCACAGAGGTCAGACGTTTCTTGTAGTTGGCCACCAGGTTTGCACACATCTCAGGAGGGATTTGTCCCACTCCTCTTTGCAGATCTTCTCCAAGTCATTAAGGTTTCGAGGCTGACGTTTGGCAACTCAAACCTTCAGCTCCCTCCACAGATTTTCTATGGGCCACTCCAGGACCTTAATGTGCTTCTTTTTGAGCCACTCCTTTGTTGCCTTGGCCGTGTGTTTTGGGTCATTGTCATGCTGGAATACCCATCCACGACCCATTTTTCAATGCCCTGGCTGAGGGAAGGAGGTTCTCACCCAAGATTTGAACGGTACATGGCCCCGTCCATCGTCCCTTTGATGCAGTGAAGTTGTCCTGTCCCCTTAGCAGAAAAACACCTCCAAAGCAAATATTTCCACCTCCATGTTTGACGGTGGGGATAGTGTTCTTGGGGTCATAGGCAGCATTCTCCTCCTCCAAACACGGCGAGTTGAGTTGATGCCAAAGAGCTCGATTTTGGTCTCATCTGACCACAACAATTTCACCCAGTTCTCCTCTGAATCATTCAGATGTTCATTGGCAAACTTCAGACGGGCCTGTAAATGTGCTTTCTTGAGCAGGGGGACCTTGCGGGCGCTGCAGGATTTCAGTCCTTCATGGCGTAGTGTGTTACCAATTGTTTTCTTGGTGACTATGGTCCCAGCTGCCTTGAGATCTCATGATCATTGCAACTCCACGAGGTGAGATCTTGCATGGAGCCCCAGGCCGAGGGAGATTGACAGTTCTTTTGTGTTTCTTCCATTTGCGAATAATCGCACCAACTGTTGTCACCTTCTCACCAAGCTGCTTGGCGATGGTCTTGTAGCCCATTCCAGCCTTGTGTAGGTCTACAATCTTGACCCTGACATCCTTGGAGAGCTCTTTGGTCTTGGCCATGGTGGAGAGTTTGGAATCTGATTGATTGATTGCTTCTGTGGACAGGTCTTTTATACAGGTAACAAACTGAGATTAGGAGCACTCCTTTAAGAGTGTGCTCCTAATCTCAGCTCGTTACCTGTATAAAAGACACCTGGGAGCCAGAAATCTTTCTGATTGAGAGGGGGTCAAATACTTATTTCCCTCATTAAAATGCAAATCAATTTATAACATTTTTGACATGCGTTTTTTCTGGATTTTTCTGTTGTTATTATGTCTCTCACTGTTCAAATAAACCTACCATTAAAATTATAGACTGATCATTTCTTTGTCAGTGGGCAAACATACAAAATCAGCAGGGGATCAAATACTTTTTTCCCTCACTGTAAATATCGAGGGTCTTATTCTGGTGACATGATGATTGATGCTTGACTGCCGTTTGACATCTGCGAGCTGTTGGCTAGAGTGCACGTGCCAAGACCAGAGTAAGAAAACATTTGCTATTTAACACATCCGTTTTTGTGACAAAACTGTCAGTAGAGTTGAAAATGAAATAGAAAACACATTGAACTTTTATTTGGTACATGAACACTTAAGCGAAAAAGTCACGCACTGACTTTTATCCGCAACAAGTCAGTTCGGTGGAAACACACCACTGTTGGGAAAATGCACATATTTTCGCATTGAAGATCTGTCGCCAATTGGATGGAAACCTAGCTAGGACAGGTTGCATATTACATACTAAATAGTGCATAAACACACACACATGGAGACAGGGTATACATACACTCATACTGATCAATATTTCATGAGGTGTGTTTTCAAGCAGGATAATGGTCTTTATTATGGATGACATAAACTCTCCCGCTGGATGGGTGGCTGAATCCCTGACAGGGAGGGAAGAGCAGAAATAGAGAAGGCTGGAGGAGGAGGGAAGATGGGAATGCAAAGGAGAGAGGGAGAGTTAGGATGGGAGAGAGAGAGAGAGAGAGAGAGAGAGAGAGAGAGAGAGAGAGAGAGAGAGAGAGAGAGAGAGAGAGAGAGAGAGAGAGAGAGAGAGAAAGAGAGAGAGAAAGAGAGAGAGATGCACATTGACTGAGGAACTGGCTTGATGAGATGAGTGAACACTGGCTCCCTGATACACAGACAGAAAGATGGACGGATACTGAGGGAGGGAGTGATGGATGCCCCGAGCGAATAACAAGTCTCAATACCCCCCTCGCATCTTCACCCCTCCTCCTCTCTTCCGTCCTATTTTACCCCAACACTCTTTTACTCTCCATCCCTCCATCTACTTCCCTCCAACGCTTTACTTGAATGACCACATACTGTATCTCTCTTGGGCTTTTTATAGACCTTCATTAACAGTGATGCAGAGGGAAGGAAGAAGAGAGATAGAATGAAACAAAGTGAGAAGAAAAAGTAATTCAACATCTCCTATTTTAAAAACTATACAGTGAGCTCCAAAAGTATTGGGACAGTGACAAATGTTTTGTTGTTTTGGCTCTGTACTCCAGCACTTTGGATTTGAAATGATACAATGACAAGTGTAGACTGTCAGCTTTCATTTGAGGGTATGTTCATCTATATCAGGTGAACAGTTTAGAATTTTTTTTACATAGTCCCTCCATTTTAGGGGAGCAAAAGTATTGGGACAAATTCACTTACAGTGTATATGTGTATTAAAGCAGTCAAAAGTTTAGTATTTGGTCCCATATTCATATCATGCAATGACTACATAAAGCTTGTGACTCTACACATTTGTTGGATGCATTTGCTGTTTGTTTTGGTTGTGTTTAAGAAAATAAATTACCCAATAGAAATGAATGGTAAATAATTTATTGTGTCATTTTGGAGTCACTTTTATTGTAAATAAGAATAGAATAAGTTTGTAAACACTTCTACATTAATGTGGATGCTACCATGATTACGGATAATCCTGAATGAATCATGAATAATGATAAGTGAGAAAGTTACAGATGCACAAATATATCCCCAAGACATGCTAACCTCTCACAATTACAATAACAGGGGAGTTTAACATTTATGGGGGGTATGTTATTTGTGGGTGTGTGAGTGTGCATTTCAGCGGCTCCTAAATATTGTGGGTGTTGTTGTAATAGTGTGTGTGTGTGTGTGTGTGTGTGTGTACACTCACTCACCGTTGAACAAAAGCTCAAGTTTAAAAGGCAGAGGGAGTAAAAATAACAATCCTGAACAATACAACAAACAAACTCTATAGGAACGAGACAGTGAGCAAGATAGAGAGTGAAAGAGCGAGAGGAGAGATTGAGAGGCTGGGGATGAAAGGGGGAGGTATGTAGAGATGACAAAAATACTTCTTTAGGAGAACTAATTGCTGGAGGTTCGTCAGCACTAATTACAGGTCCCTGTGTTAATTGTCAATTGCACACTCCTCTAAAGAGAGAGGGAGGGGGAACAGGGGAGGGAGGGAGAGAGGGAGGGGGGAGGGAGGAACAGAGGAGTGCGACAGAGGAAAAGAGAGAATGAAATACAAATGGAGGGACACCAAGAGACAGAGAAAGAGATTCATGGAGAGAGAAAGGAGGAGGGGAGAGAAAGAGTAAGAGAGGGAGGATTGTCAGCCGGAGAGGGCTTTGATGAAAAGCAAGTGAGAGGGAAGAGGAGTCTGACAAAGAATGAGGGGAAAGGGAGAGGGGAATGGCAGCAGATAGACTGAGAAAAGAAAGAGGGATGGGAGAGAGGGGGATGAAAAGGAAGAACGAGAGAGAGGGGGAGATGCTCTCTTTGAATCTGTACTTCTCTAGCAGCACTCAGTTTCCATGGCAACAATTAAAATAGGCCTCTCCACACACTGTTGATGGACACAGAGATATATAAGCACACACACACACTGCCCATTCCCACACATTGATGTGCCCTGGCATATCGCAAACTCTGATAAGCAATCAATGCACCCTTGCAATGGGTCCATTTTACACATCGATTCTTTTCACGGGCAAATTAACATAGACACATTTCACACACCAACACATATTACACATATATACACAACGTCCATTCAGATGATGAACCAATGAAGTTCTATAATTCCCAGAACGTCACTTAAAGCACACAAAGGTTGATCACATAATAGAATGAGAAGTCTAAGAGAAGACCCCATAGCAAGCCCTGAAGACATGTCTCACGCACCATTTGGTTTATTTAACGCACCAATGCACACTGCGATATCTATTACACACCGATGGACCCCTAGATAGGCTCCCACACTGATACCAGCCTAGGGGCTAAACTCTGCAGCGCTCGGCCCATGTGACTAAAACAGCCCCGACCCAACACTGAATCCAAACGACCGACTAATTAGGAATGTGTGCCGACAGCTACTAGTGGTTACCTCAGTGAAAAACTCAGGTAATAAGTGGGACTAAATGGACTATAAAAAGTGTAATTGCCATTAATGAAAGCTTGGGCTAACATGGCTCAACTGCTGTAGAGACACTGTTAGGATATGAGGCATGACGCGGATATTATGGCTCCGTAATTGGACGCCTTCGTCAGCCATTAATCACACAATTACAACTGGCACTGGGCCGGGGTGGTGGTGGCGAGCACGCCTTGTCAAAATAGCCCGGAAATTAGACGGACACTCGCGTTTACGCACTGACATAATAGAGCGCCATCACACTGGCAAAGGACAACCGTACACACAAAATAACAGTAGCACAGTGCTCTCTCTCTCTCTCTCTCTCACTCTCACTCTCTCTCTCTCTCTCTCTCTCTCTCTCTCTCTCTCTCTCTCTCTCTCTCTCTCTCTCTCTCTCTCTCTCTCTCTCTCTCTCTCTCTCTCTCTCTCTCTCTCTCTCTCTCTCTCTCTCTCTCTCTCTCTCTCTCTCTCTCTCTCTCTCTCTCTCTCTCACACACACACACACACACACACACAGGGCCGTGCTGTTGTGTTTCCTGGAAATTCATAATACGGAGAAGCTATCAAAAGCTTTCCTTTATAATTAATGCACATTTGCTTTCTACAGTGACAACACAAGTGATATTGGGCAAAGTATACAATACAGGGGAATATTGACTTCCAGTATTATCTAGAAGGTAAGGTTTGTCTGTGACAGCAGCATGTACTATCAGGCCCCTGAGGGGATGAGCTGGCCCCTAGAACACAGGGCCAAACCGCTGAGAGGAGTGAACTATGTTGGCTCTAGTGGAAAAGTATGCGCATGGCCTTTAGCTGGCTGCTGGGGAGGAGGAGCGGGGTCTGTTTGAACCTGAGGTCTGGACGTGATGTTCTGCAGCAGACACTCACAGCCCCTTCATTACCATACACAGCCAGGCATACATTCACGTTTACCGAGAGTCATTGAGTGTATAATGGTGTCTATTTCAAGAGAAAGGATGTTGGAATGCCAATCGCTCTCTCTCTCTTCTCATTATGTGTCAGGACTGACAGCCGTGATATTTGCATGAATACGCTTTGATATTTAGGAGAGTGTGGAGGACAACAACAAGAGACTATCACTCATTGAGTCTAAACTGTTTATGACCCGTGTATTCATACACTATCTTTGCCCGGAACTCATACCGCAGTACTGAGAAATTGTGTCAAAGACCCAAACATTTTCTCCAAAAGAAGCCATGAAGTTTGTATCTTAATCTGTTTTCAGGTGGAGAAGGATTCGATTTCTGCCACACTGGCTTGCGCACGAAACCCAATATCTGTGGCTTGTCTTTGAATATCAAGTGTCTTTAAGGAGAAAAGTACTTAATGCCTGAAGTTGAGTAATGTGTTTTGACACAACCATGAAGGTAAGCAGTTGGTCCTGTAATCACTCTTAGAGTAGATTTCTATTTACACCTACTCTTCTGATGGGAGGAGAAAAGTTAATCTCCTCCCTGACTTGTGGGCTCACTGCCCCGTATGCTTATCAGTGTACGTGAGCAATTCCACTTTAGCTGGCCTTTTTTTCATTTTAAACATCCTTTACGTGTGTATGACTTCACAGTGTTGCCTTTTGGAATGGTGAGAAAACCAGAGTGCCCCAATGCCAATAAGGGCTCTGGCCCCTGTAATCACTTTAAATGTGTTTTATTGACAGCTTTTCACAGACTAGAGCCGAAATAATCTGTCCTCCTCCATCCATCTCATTCCAAGCTGTTATTTTTGGAACCAGGATCCTGCCTTTGGATTAGTAGGTGTGCAGGGTTTTTCCTTTGTGTGTGTGTGTGTGTGTGTGTCTCTGTCTGTCTGTGTGTCTGTGTGTGTGTGTGTGTGTGTGTGTGTGTGTGTGTGTGTGTGTGTGTGTGTGTGTGTGTGTCTGTGTGTGTGTGTGTGTGAAGGAGAGACAACAGTGTGAAAATATTGTATTTGTCCTTCTTGCGTGCAGGGATATAAATAGGTCTGAATTGAATTTGGTGCTGGAGCAGTTGCCTAAAAGAAGACATGGGGATATAGCTACCCGCTCAAAATACGCCTCCCGTGAGTGACAACCAACAGCTCTTGTGTACAGTAAATTTAATCAAAATCGTACCCTGAAATATGCTTAGGCAAGAGCACGACCTAATCCAGTTCAGTACTGTGGTGTCCATGTCTGTCTGCATTACACCCTGTAAAGCCAGAGGACAAAGGGACAAAGGGAACAAAACATCCCAGACCCCGTGCTACTAAGACTTACTGTACTGTTGGCAAACAACATTCGTAAAACGACAAACTAACAATTGAGGATGACAACTGTATTCTGTTCCCAATGGCTACTACGGCTTCGTAAAGTTCACTTACAGAATGCATAGATACAGTGTCGCAACTGATGTTCAAGTGGCTTGGACTGTAATATTGCTTTGGTTATGGATTGGATGGATGGTGACCAGGGTTTTTCAGTATAATGTGTGATAGCTGCTGTTTAGTGTACCAGAGCAATAACAGCAGCTATCACTTGACCTGTATCAAATTCCTCACATTTCTATCTTCAATAATGGCAAAATAGTAATACATTACTTTGTTCTCCATTCAGGTGAATGACTGATGGATTTAATTTTCAAGTATTAATTTAATGTTTTAATTAATGGATTTTGATTCATTGTAAGCATTAATTCATGGGACATGTCATTTGGAGACTACGCCACATTTTGCGAAGGTGTGAGACAGATTACATTATTAAAGGGTGTAATTCAGCGCTGGAGCATCTGTTTTGGCAGCATGTCTAAACCCTTGTGAGCGTCGCTGGAGACTAGGATTCCAGTACAGTATCTATTTTCCGCGGTTGTTTTTATGCATGATCATCACTATTTATTGCAGGCGTAAGGCTGTCATGCCTGTCTCCAGCCGTCTTCCAGGGCCGTGTGCGTCTCCGCTCCCAGCCAATGATGAGACTCCCCACGGGGATAATGACATCTAGGAGCGCTTCCCAATGGATATCCCATGTTTAATCCCACCCAGCACTCAGCCACGAGGCACTCTGCAGAGTAAGCCTCAGCTCCGTCGACAGCACCCCCACATCTAGAGCTGTCACTCCAACATGGTATCTGTGTGACAACTATCGTAATGTTTCAATCAAACACACTTTGTTCGTAGTGTTCGTTGTACGGTTCTAAGAGACCCGCCTCCATTAACTACTGTATAAGAAGCAGTGCTTGACCTGGGCAGGAACTCACCGGAGCTGAGTACCGGCACCTCAAATGTACTACTGCTTGAGCTCCTGTTCCTCTTACAGAATATTAGCTCAAAAGTATTGTGGAGCTCCTGCACCTAAATATAAACAGTAACGGCGCCCAAAATGAGAACCGGCACCTATTTCAGTCTAAATCAAGCAATGATAAGAAGCACAACACAAAGCAGAACATCTTTGACAATGTACTTTCTGTACTCTTTATCAAGTTATCATCTAGAAATAGAAAGTCAATTAAATAATGGTGATTAATTGCATTGTATTGCCACACAGTATATAGGCTGATGATTCATAGCTAGCCGTACAGAACAAAACTTTTCATACAATTTAGTTACATACCAAATGGAACAGCTTACCTATAGTATATTCATATATGCAAATGGCGGTACAAAAATAGAGGCCTGTGTGAAAAAGGTGATGTGAATCCCACCAGATCAAACCCTCCTGAGTTATCTGTGGCAGTAGTTACGAGTACCAGAGCACTTCATTTGCATCACCAAAGTCAGTGAAGTGAGTCCGCCAACACCTTCAATTATGAAACAATTATCATTCATGAGTTTGCGTGTGAAAAGCTGTAAGATTGAATTGCTGTTAGTCGTCCTCTGACTGAATTCATGAAGCGCTTCCTATTCGCTACGCTCCACAGGGCAAATTTTCATCTGCTGGCTCATCCCTGCTCTCTCTGGGATGGTGTCAGTTGTACTCACAGTCACCAAAAGGTCATAAATTAGCAATAAGGACCGTTGAAGTAGACATGTTGTTAAGCTTCAACATGGTGGTACCTTCAAGAGGAGCTTTCAAAAAACACCGTTTTGCATATAAATATATTCATAGATGGTATTTTATTTATTTCATTTCTGCCCTTCGAAAGGGAAAGGTGGAGAGTAAGTCCCCCTGCCCACCTCTTTTCATGAATGGCCCTAAATATATGTAGCAATTGTTTGTGTTTGAAAAGTAAATGTTTCACATTAGTCGTGTGTTGAAAATAGCCAGTGGACAAAAGCCCCTGAGCATCAGCATCATAATAATCATGTTGTGTGTGAATGTGTTTTGATATCATCAACTGACACAAATATAAACATCATCAAAGTGTCACGATGTGAAACCTGTGCGTCTACGTCACTCTCTGGCCTAGCGGTAGCGTCAAAGCCCTTGTAGCTGTTTTGTGTAATATAATGGTGTTGACCCTAATGGCTGTGAGGTCCCTATTGAGTTATTATTTTTATGCAAGCACTAAGCTCCCAGACTCTTTCATAACACTGTCAGCCCAGCGCGCCCAACTCTCAGAATTTTTTTAGGAGCATGTTTTATTCACTCGTGGCAGAGTACAATTCATAATACGGCTCGACTGATTCACAGTTTTAATTAAAAACTAGCCTTAGCGCCGGTGGTAACATCCTGATGTATTAAGACCCGACCTCATCCACCCAAGACTGAGTCCACAGTGGGCGAGGGGAAGGTGGTGGGCAAAATGCCTAGGAGGGGGGAAAGTGCTTTGTTTCACACAGCAAGGTGGTACAGTAGTCAGGCAGTGGGTGCGGTAACATTCATGACAGATGGCTTTGGCAAGTTTTGTTTTAAAAAAGAATAGTAAGGGAAAAAATTATACACAGTGTATATATATAACAGACACTGTTGGGGAATGGCCAGTGCAGAAAATTTCACATGAATTGATGGAATTTGCTTTGGTCTGACAGTAATGTTAGGTTTATGTCATCCTCCCATTTAAATCACAGCTACAACGGAATCCCTTGATGCAGAGAGATTTTAATTAAAATGGTGAGAGGGAGTGTGTGCTGGCAAGAGAGGGAGGCAGATTGAAAGAAAGAGAGAGAGTTATAAAGATAGAGAGGCAGGACCAAAGTTAGATCAGAGCGGTGATACACAAGAGACAGAGGGAATAGAGGGAAAGAAGAGAGGGAACAGTGTGAAAAAGAGAATGGTGGCAGGACAGAGGAGATAAGTGAAGAATGCGTATTCAGGGTAAAATGAAAACAGGAAAAGTTTAAAGTACATTTCAACTTCCCTTATTCCTTACTTTCCTCTCTATATAGCTCACTGTACATTTGGGGGATTTTTTCCCCCATTCTGCTCACAGTACAGGTCTGATTTTCTACTGTTTATTTGTGTGTGTGTGCGTGTAACTGCGCATACATGCATGCCTTTCTCTATTTTCATTCCCCCTTCTCTTCTCCACATCTCCCTTCCTCAGTCACTCTCACTGAGTGATTCTTTAAGGTTTGGCACACACTGGCGATGCAGACCACAGCCAAACACACAGCCATAAACAAGCACACACAGACACACACACCCACATGCACCAACACTTTGACTGATGCATATGTATACAATGCAATAATCCATTTATGTACACTATACAATGTCCTTACCTTAGGTAATGAACATGTAGAAACACACTCACACACTACCCCAGCCAGCCATCCTTAACCATACTGCCTTCTCAATTAAACATTCTTTACCTCGGACACAAGGCCACAAACACGGTATCTAGATCAGGGCTTGGCAGCTCGTGCCCTAAGGAGCCATGGGGGATTATGTTCCTCGTATCCCCGACTTCATAAGACACATCAGTTCTCCTCCTCAACGAAGCACAATCAATGACAGCAACATGAAAGGTGGCTGGTCGGCCCGCCCCACAGTGGCTGGCCCTCTAGCATGCAGCCGGGCTCCTCGTACTCCTGATTCAGCTCTGGGAGGGCTGGGGGAGCTGGAGCCAACCACCACCTGGAAGGAGCCCTCTCCTCAGTAAACCCAGGGTAAACCTTTAATTGGACATCATACATGTAAATGTGAATGAAAGCAGGATAGCAGGGTGTCAAGACTTTGAAACTTTTCTTACTTTATGCCTTATGCATGTTTTTGTATGGCCTTGTTAGATAGTGTCCATTGATCTTTAAGAACTTTTAGAGGGATTATGGTGGCAACTCTTATGTAAATCATCATTAGGCTTCAGCCATATTCCGTTCACCTGTGTAAAGCTTTAAGATCTTTTTAACATTTCCTACTGGCTTTTAAACTGATCACATCCGCAACTCTCCCTCATGTCTTCACATTGCACTTGGCTGATCTTCATCACGGTCGACACAATGCAATATACCACGTCTTTCTTGTCCTGGAGGTTTGAGCCAATAAAGCCCATCTATCCCACACTCACAGTGTGAGTGTCCATTGATCTTAAATGACTGGATGGGTGTCACGACTTCCTCCTGTGGCTGCCTCCTCTCCTTGTTCAGGCAGGCTTCGGTGTTTGTCGTCACCGGCCTTCTAGCCACTGCCGCTCCTCATCATTCCATTTGTTTTGTCTTGTTTATTACACACACCTGGTTCATATCCCCTCATCAGTACCTATATGTGTTCCCTCTGCCCCCTTGTCTTTGTGTGTGATTGTTTATTGTGTATGTTCGATTAGCTCAGTGGAGCTCTTTGTATTTTGTATCGCCGGGTTATTTTCACCCGTGTGCTTCGTTGTTTTCCAGTGCGGCTGTTTTCCGCACTGGAGTGTTTGACGCATTGCTGCGTACTGTGTTTCGGAATAAACCTTTTATTCTGTGATTTGCCCTCCTGCGCCTGACTCCTTCAAATCACTCACCACAATGGGTAGAAGGATCATTAGGCTAATGCTATGGTGGTAGGTAGCTTAGTGGTTAAGAGCGTTGTGCCAGTAACCGAAAGGTTGCTGATTCTAATCCCCGAGCCGACTAGGTGAAAAATCTGTCGATGTGCCCTTGAGCAAGGCACTTAACCCTAATTGCTCCTGTAAGTCGCTCTGGATAAGAGCGTCTGCTAAATGACTAAAATGTAAATGTAGCTATCTAGTCCACCTCTCTACTCCTTGAGCCACAAAACACACTCTCTCTCTCACACACACTTAATGAGTGTGCCACCTGGGTCTGGCGGTGTGAACGTATCAGGATCTGGCGGTGTGAACGTATCACGATCTGGCAATGTGAATGTATCAGGGTCTGGCGGTGTGAACGTATCAGGGTCTGAATGTATCAGGGTCTGGCGGTTTGAATGTATCAGCATCTGGGGGTGTGAACGTATCACGGTCTGGCGGTGTGAACGTATCAGGGTCTGGCGATGTGAACATATCAGGGTCTGGCGGTGTGAACGTATCAGGGTCTGGCGGTGTGAACGTATCAGGGTCTGGCGGTTTGAATGTATCAGCGTCTGGGGGTGTGAACGTATCACGGTCTGGCGGTGTGAACGTATCAGGGTCTGGCGATGTGAACGTATCAGGGTCTGGCGGTGTGAACGTATCAGGGTCTGGTGGTGTGAACATATCAGGGTCCGGCGGTGTGAACGTATCAGGGTCTGGCTGGCGGTGTGAACGTATCAGGGTCTGGCGATGTGAACGTATCAGGGTCTGGCGGTGTGAACATATCAGGGTCTGGCGGTGTGAACATATCAGGGTCTGGCGGTGTGAACGTATCGGGGTCTGGCGGTGTGAACATATCAGGGTCTGGCGGTGTGAACGTATTAGGGTCTGGCGGTGTGAACGTGGCCTAATTATCTCAGCTTTCGAGGTGGTGAACATTTGGGGCTGTGGCTTCATTTAGCACTCTGTCGTCTTCCTCTAGCGGCTTTATTTACAGCCTGTGTTCTCCACCTCCTGCACCCCATTCCAGCTCTCCTCTCAGCCACCATCTTTAACTCCCCCCCCCCCCCGCGCCCCTCTTGCCCCCCACCATCCCTCTCTGGTCATGGTTAATTAATTGCCAAGCTGTTCACTGCCCATGCCAACTGTAACATAGACAAACACTCGTTGATACGTTGATACCCACATACATTCACGCTCGCCGACATTCACGCCCTTGGTCCAGTATTGGAAGGTGTAATGGAGATGTTATACACTGCCTTCAGAATTCACACCCCTTCACTTTTTCCACATTTTGTTGTGTTACAATGTGGGATTAAAATATATGTAATTGTTTTTTGTGTGTGTTTTATATCTACATAAAATACTCTGTAATGTCAAAGTGAAGGAAAAATTCTAACATTTGAAAAAATATTTATGAAAAATAAAACACTCATATCTTGATTAGATAAGTATTCAACCCCCTGAGTCAATACATGTTAGAATCACCTTTGGCAGCGATTATAGCTGTGAGTCTTTCTGGGTAAGTTCTTAAGAGCTTTCCACACCTGGATTGTGCAACATTTGCCCATTATTCTTTTCAAAATTATTCAAGCTCTATCAAATTGGATGTTGATCATAGATTTTCAGGCAAATTTAAGTCAAAACTGTAACTGAACCACTCAGGAACATTCACTGTCTTCTTGGTAAGCAACTCCAGTGTAGATTTGGCAATGTGTTTTAGGTTATTGTCTTGCTGAAAGGTGAATTCATCTCCCAGTGTCTGGTGGAAAGCAGACTTAACAAGGTTTTCCTTTAGGATTTTGCCTGTGCTTAGCTCCATTCCGTTTCTTTTTTATCCTGAAAAAGTCCCAAGTCCTTAACGATTACAAGGATACCCATAACATGATACAGCCACCACTATGCTTGAAAATATGGAGAGTGGTACTCAATAATGTGTTGTTTTGGATTTGCCCCAAACATAACACTTTTCCACATTTTTTGCAGTATTACTACAAACAGTATGCATGTTTTGGAATATTTGTATTCTGTACAGGCTTCCTTCTTTTCACTCTGTCAATTAGGTTAGTATTGTGGAGTAACTACAATGTTGTTGATCCATCCACAGTTTTCTCCTATCACAGCCATTAAACTCTGTAACTGTTTTAAAGTCACCATTGGCCTCATGGTGAAATCCCTGAGCGGTTTCCTTCCTCTCCTGCAACTGAGTTAGGAAGGAAACCTGTATCTTTGTAGTGACTGGGTGTGTTGATACAGTGCCTTGCAAAAGTATTCATCCCCCTTAGCGTTTTACCTATTTTGTTGCATTACAACCTGTAATTTAAATGGATTTTTATTTGGATTTCATGTAATGGACTTAGACAAAATAGTCCAAATAGGTGAAGTGAAATGAAAATAAAAACTAAATAACGGAAAAGTGGTGCGTGCATATGTATTCACCTCCTTTGCTATGAAGCCCCTAAATAAGATCTGGTGCAACCAATTACCTTCAGAAGTCACATAATTAGTTAAATAAAGTCCACCTGTGTGTATTCTAAGTGTCACATGATCTGTCACATGATCTCAGTATATATACACCTGTTCTGAAAGGCCCCAGAGTCTGCAACACCACTAAGCAAGGGGCACCACCAAGCAAGTGGCACCATGAAGACCAAGGAGCTCTCCAAACAGGTCAGGGACAAAGTTGTGGAGAAGTACAGATCAGGGTTGGGTTTTTAAAAAAATCTGAAACTTTGAACATCCCACGGAGCACCATTAAATCCATTATAAAAAAATTGAAAGAATATGGCAGCACAATAAACCTGCCAAGAAAGGGCCGCCCACCAAAACTCACAGACCAGGCAAGGAGGGCATTAATCAGAGAGGCAACAAAGAGACCAAAGATAACCCTGAAGGAGCTGCAAAGCTCCAGAGCGGAGATTGGAGTATCTGTCCATAGGACCACTTTAAGCCGTACACTCCACAAGCTGGGCTTTATGGAAGAGTGGCCAGAAAAAAAGCCATTGCTTAAAGAAAAGATTTGCAAACACGTTTGGTGTTCACCAAAAGTAATGTGGAAGACTCCCCAAACATATGGAAGAAGGTACTCTGGTCAGATGAGACTAAAATTGAGCTTTTTGGCCATCAAGGAAAATACTATGTCTGGCGCAAACCCAACACCTCTCATCACCCCGAGAACACCATCCCCACAGTGAGGCATGGTGGTGGCAGCATCATGCTGTGGGGATGTTTTTCATCGGCAGGGACTGGGAAACTGGTCAGAATTGAAGGAATGATGGTTGGCGCTAAATACAGGGAAATTCTTGCTGTCATTGATTGTTTCAGTCTTCCATAGATTTGAGACTGGGACGGAGGTTCACCTTCCAGCAGGACAATGACCCTAAGCATACTGCTAAAGCAATACTCAAGTGGTTTAAGGGGAAACATTTAAATGTCTTGGAATGGCCTAGTCAAAGCCCAGACCTCAATCCAATTGAGAATCTGTGGTATGACTTAAAGATTGCTGTACACCAGCGGAACCCATCCAACTTGAAGGAGCTGGAGCAGTTTTGTCTTGAAGAATGGGCAAAAATCCCAGTGGCTAGATGTACCCCAAGAGACTTGCAGCTGTATTTGCTGCAAAAGGTGGCTCTACAAAGTATTGAATTTGGGGGGGGTGAATAGTTATGCACACTCAAGTTTTCTGTTTTTTTGTCTTATTTCTTGTTTGTTTCACCCCAAAAAATATTTTGCATCTTCAAAGTGGTAGGCATGTTGTGTAAATCAAATGATACAAACAAGAAATAAATACATTTTAATTCCAGGTTGTAAGGCAACAAAATCGGAAAAATGCCAAGGGGGGTGAATATTTTCGCAAGCCACTGTACATCAACCAAAGTGTAATTAATAAGTTCACCATGCTCAAAGGGATATTCAATGTCTGTCTGTTTTTACCCATCTACCAATAGGTGCCCTTCTTTGCGAGGAATTGGAAAACCTCCCTGGTCCTTGTTGTTCACTGCACGACTGAGGGACCTTACAGATAATTGTGTGGGGTACAGAGATGAGGTAGTAATATAAAAATCATGTTAAACACTATTAATGCACACAGAGTGAGTCCATGCAACTTATTATGACTTGTTAAGCACATTTTTACTCCTGAACGTATTTAGGCTTGCCATTACAAAAGGGTTGAATAGTTAATGACTCAAGACATTTTAGCTTTTCATTTTTTATTAATTTGTAAACATTTTGAAAAACATAATTCCACTTTGACATTATGAGGTATTGTGTGCAAGCCAGTGACAAAAAAATATAAATGTAATCAATTTTAAATTCAGGCTGTAACACAACAAATTGTGGAAAAAGTCAAGGGGTGTAAATACTTTCTGAAGGCACTGTACGTGAGTAGCGTCTGTATTTATCAAGGGGGACGTGCGTCCCGGAAACTATGAAGCAGGTAATCCACATTACTTGGCAGTTTAACTTTGTTGAATTTGGGACACTTTGCACTGAGGTGTTTAAGCAGCCACAGTGTTTGAAAATTGTCGCTTGCATGGCTGAGCGGCGGTTGAGAAGAGATTCAAAATAAGTTCTGACAATTATTCAGTTTGCTTCCCAGATAAAAAAAATCAGGAGGGGGAAAAATCTAAATTAAATACTGAAAATATTGCATGTATTCAACCTGGGGTTTGAAACTCAGTTGCGTTGCAGTTAAGCAGAGGTTGTGACTAAATAGAAAATGACAAGAGAAACAGTGTTCCCTATAATACTGTGGTTAGACTAAATCTGTGCAAATTAATCTGTGCGAAGGCGACATCCACAGAGCAAAGCGGTGGTTCTGTACTTTTATAATCCAACATTTATAAACAATATTCATTAGCTCTCAACCATGTTTGGCTTCAGTAATCAATGAGAGTTACACGTGAAATTGATTGAATACATGCAATTATTTACACCAGAGTGCTTTAAATTATGATGGTGTGCTGCATTGGCTGTTCTCAGATATTATAGTATCACACACTTTGACGAGCGTGTTGAGATTGAACCACCCTGTTTTCAATCATAATCGATGCTGGTTACAGTGTGGCAACTTCTATACACTGTAACATCCTTGGGCGTGTCATCGTTTCATCAAGACATCGCTCCCTCTCCCTAATATAGGACAGAGAGAGGTTCAACCAGTTATTCCTCTTAGTGGTAAATATATGTCTGCAATGCCCAACACCCACAGCTCTTTGCTGCCACATATCACAGATTTTGACAGTAACTGGAAGGTAATCTCTCAGGGGAGAATTAGGTTCCTATTGGCAGTTGTGCTGGGAAACTCCTTGGGGCAATTTTCCCTAACAGTCCAATCAATAACTTCTAATATTATCTACTAGTCACATAAATCCTTCTGATTCCTTAGGGTGACAGAGGTTGCTGGCTGGCGGGGTTACTCAAGCAAAGTGTCCATTAACTATGACATTTCAATACCAGTGAGAAGAGAGGCTGGACTCTGGCAGTGTTAGCCTCAGAAAAACCTACACTTCAGGATGGACTCACTTCAAGTGTCACTCACTTGGTATATTTGTACTGTACATTTCATGGTTGTGACATCATAAACTGGCTTTTAGGAATGTAAGTGTTTTGCTTGGTGGATATGGCAACCTTATAATGTAGGAGAACAAAGAGTAATGTACAGAATACTGTATGTAGACTATTGCATCTAGGAAAAGAGCCTATTTCTTTGATAGGATGAATTAAACCACAGTCCATCTCAAAGCTTTAATTTCTCCCCAGAGACCACTGCCTCTGTAGTTAAGCCAAGGTAAAACATTTGAATAACATTACTTTCACATTCTGAAGATTTATGACTGTAGAAAATGCTAAAGTAATCCCATACAGCAAATATAGAACTTGTCCTGGCATTTTCAAAAGGAGTGTGTTCCCTATAAAGCTGTGGTTAGTCCGTGAACATTCCTATTGATGCATCATGCAATATCCACACAGGTTGTGAAGCTTAAAGTTTTTGTTACTTCAAATACGTATGGGACATTTGAATAAAACTAACTCCCTGTGGCTCAAATTAAGTGCAGCAAGGCCTGGTTTTGTATGTCCAGCACCAGAACATCATTGCTGTGTAACATACATAAACTGTATTTTGCTGATATATAGAGATATCTGAAGATGCTGACCTACATTATCATTGTATAGCAGAACGAGAAGAAAACATTATTCACGTATACAAATAACAGCCTTTGGGTGGAGAGGAAAATAGGTACAGTAACTGTTCAAAGCTATCGATGTACATGTAGGCTTTTCCATACATACATACAGCAACTGGAGCATCAACATACATCTCTGAAGTCTCGACACGGCAGTATCCAAAGAAGTGCCTGAAGGTAACAGATGTCACCAAAGCAAATGTTGGAATGCAATGCTCAGCTAATGATTGGGTCTCGAGGCGGTTTTCCAGGTGACTTATGTTCCTCTGTGGAGACAAGGATGAGTGAAGGTGTATTGATTCCTGTTGACAATTCAATCAATTCTATGCGCAGTCTGACATGTGTCAGGTCAATCTAAAAAGGTGATTCCGGTAGATCCAATTAATATTAATTGATAGCATTACCTCTGCAATAAAACCTATTAAAACCAATAGTTTCCATATAATTCTACAATACCCACTACATCCTTCAATAATTATTAGCCAGATTTATGTTGAATATACTCCACAGATCCTAACCCAGAAAGACTACACAGCAATCGTTTGTTCTTATATGTCCCCGAATAATATTCACAAATAGGCCTACAATATTGGAATAGTATTGTTGATGATCCAATACACACCATGCCATACTCTCACAAGCCATCAAACACAAGCAATAGAACCATTCTATTTCCTACTCTACTATATCTAGACCTATGTGCACATCTACAGAAACAGTCTTAGTCTCTTCACTATCCTTCCCTCCTCCTTTATGCTAACTCGTCTCAGGATCTCCATTTTGCCACCTTTTATGAATACGTTCGAAAAAATCTCTCTCTCTCAAAAACAGAAATGTCCATTATTGAGTATCCTACCAGAAGACGCAAACTGGCTATTCAGCAAAGAGGGGAAAGCAGCATAAAACAGTATGAAACACTGGAGCAGGTGTCAAGATATAGGCAAGATCTCCATGTGTAGTAAGGCTTACTCATCCTTTAATTAGGTTGTATGGTGAGGGGGAGGGCAGAGTGTGCTTATTTTAGAATATTTCAGACTATTTTCAAGATCAAAGGTTGTAACTGTATTGTATTGTATACGCCACTGCGTGTCTACCTCTGACGTGTGTTTGGGATCTATGCTTGTATGTGCTGCTCGAGAGTCTATTTTTAAACTGCTTTGATGACTTAGTAAAATAAAACACAATTTTAAAAGGTTTCCTTTCCACCAGTTCAAATTGCAATCTATTCTCTTGCTCTCCATCTGCTTCGGGACCGTTCTCTCCATCAGTCAAAAGAAAAATGACTAACGCAAGAGCCAAGCCGCAGAGCATTGAAACATAACTGTGCATGGTAATGCTAAAGGCTACAGTAATACAATAAAGAGAAGAAATCCCATTTGTAATAGGTATACATGAGCTATAGATAAGACTTAAAACAGATCTATGAACTAGAATTCTGATAGACCAATATCCTTATTTGAACCATTATTCTAAAATGTCCTATTTAGTTTCTAAGCTTCATAAAAGATCAGAGAGAACAACATAATTGAATTTAGGCCTAATAGCCTCATGTAGAAAAAGATTGCTATTAAAAAGGCTTAAACACACTCAATGTAAAAGTAGGTGGACTTGAAACGGAGTAGTGAAACGAATAATATTATTCAATAATATTGTTGATTTAGTTATGTTCTATATTAATGCTAGTTCTAATAATGCGACATCAGCCGTTAGTAACACAGCAAAGACTGTTACAGGAACAGTAAAGAAGGCCGTTGTAAGGGTGGTGCTTTTCAGTCATAGTAGTAATAGTGTAATAGCATTTGTAGTGTGCTCACATCTACAGCCCCTAAGAGAATAATTTAGTTTCTCAGTCTCACACTACGTAGTGGCTCAGTCTCTTGAAAGTCACGCCAGATTAACAGTGCATGGAGAAAAAGACGATAGGAGGGTGGAAAAGGGGGAAAGCGTACGTTCAAAGTCTAAATGATAGCGAGAGTCAGAGGATGCTTATGAGAGAGGGAACGAGTATTGAGAGAGATGAACGCACTGCAAAGAGGGAAAGATGGAAAATATAATAATGGCTCCTCTGGTTGATAATAGCTGTTTATGGGCCATTATTTACTGTTTCTGTATTCATATACATAGCGAGTCCAATCTCAGTCGGACTTCAGGGAATAACAAATGTCTTCATTTTATCACAAATAACAAAACACAGACACACATAGGCCTACATACAAAATCTGCACACAATCTACACACAAACAAGCACTCACAAATGGGCACACCTTTTTGCCACAAAATCTCATTCAACAAATCCTTTAATTGCTTGATCGATATCCGTAGAGCCATGAAATGAAGCTAGTATTCAATAGCAGCTGGGTCAGGTTGAATAACCACGTAAAACTCACACACTGACGCAGTCCATTGATCAAAAAGCGCACCGCGCTGAAAGCCTGAGCCCCTTTCCACCACAAGGCCTGCAGGTCCCACGCTGCACCACTACCACCATTTTTTTTTTTCACCACAAACCATCTCCACATTGATATGTTTATGCTGAAGATGACAGTTTTATGGGACACCAAAAATTTGTAAACTTGGAGATGTTGTTGAATTTGAGATGATGTTGTTGACTCATTTTCACAGACGAGCAGAAGAATATCAAAACGAGACAAACTCAAATACATACAGCATCCCCAGTGTGTAACCTACAGTATGTGACTAACACACACACACAGTGATGAGATGGGTTGTGTGGGTTGTTGCTGTATGACAATGATAGTCTAAAAACGCTCATCAGTGTGTCCTACCTTGTGTATTGCCAGCCAAAATGTCATCCTTGCTTCTCAGAAGTAGCATGATGGTGTGGCCTGGGACTCCTCTCTCCCTCTCATAGCCTCAGGCTGAGGGAGGGTGAACTGAGATGCACACACGAGGAAAAAGACAATAAATAGTTGCATCACAATAGCCTAATCAAAAATCGAAACTATAACATATAACTTTAAAACTGCTCTGTCATTGAACGATAACAAAGGAACACGTTACATCTACAAACCAAGTAGCATTAAAGTATGTATTACATTATGACAGTTAATTTACATTTTAATGGCTATGATGATACTGTGAATGCAGGCCTAAATATCCAAAGACTGTGTGTAAATGCAAGGCCGTATAGAAAGACTCAGCACATTAATAAGGTATGAGACACATCAGATAATATGAGCCATATTTTTGATCTTGGATCTTATTTCATACTACTTTGATGTCTTGATATAATCGTGTACATGGGCCTTTGAGATAAGCTAGCTCTTGAGAACCCAAGGGGGCCCACAGCTCAGCTGTTCTCAGCTGACGGTATGAACCACAGCTGGCTCCATGTGTACTACAATCCCAATGCTCTGTTTAAACGTTAATCATCATCTTTGCGATACCGTTTTGGAAACATAAAGACCTCTATTCTCGCGTCAAAATAATTTCACAAATGCAAAATTTACACTTCCTGTACACTGTTTTAACACAGTTGCAGTCGACAGTATTTTTCAGTTACAACACTATTCTGACGTCCTTTATCCGTTACACACAGGTGTACGGAGACACTACGATAGCTAATTAGAACAGGTGGTCTTCCGTGAAAACAAGCGCCGTAACATGGAAATACGGCTGTGTGGGAACCCTAACCTTATACATTCAAATGTTTTATTCATTTAGCAGACTCTCTTATACACAACGACTTACAGAAGCAATTAGGGTTGAGTGCCTTGCTCAACGGCACAGCGACAGATTTTTCACCTGGTTGGCTCAGGGATTCGAACCAGCGACCTTTCAGTTACTTGCCCAACGCTCTAAACTGCTAGGCTACCTGCCACCCCTATAAAGGTGTGTAGTAACTCTTTTTTCAGTGAGCTACACAAAATACTCTGTAATGTCAAATTGGAAGAAAGATTCTAACATTTGTAAAAAAAAAAAAAAAAAAAAATGTATGAAACACTTAATATATATTGATTAGATAAGTATTCAATCCCCTGAGTCAATACATGTTAGAATCCCCTTTAGCAGCGATTACAGCTGTGAGTCTTTCTGGGTAAGTCTGTCCATTATGGTTCTTTTCTAAATTCTTCAAGCTCTGTCAAATTGGCTGTTGTTATTGCTAGACAACCATTTAAAGTCTTGCCATAGATTTTCAAGCAGATTTAAGTCAAACCTGTAACTCGGCCACTCAGGAACATTCACTGTCTTCTTGGTAAGCAACTCCAGTTTAGATTTGGCCTTGTGTTTCAGGTTATTGTCCTGCTCAAAGGTGAATTCATCTCCCAGTGTCTGGTGGAAAGCAGACTGAACAAGGTTTTCCTCTAGGATTTTGCCTGTGCTTAGCTCCATTATGTTTATTTTGATCCTGAAAAAATACTCCCCAGTCCTTAATATAATATTAATAATAATAATAATAATAATACACTGAACAAAACTATAAACACAACAATTTCAAAGATTTTACTGAGTTACAGTTCATATAAGAAAATCAGTCAATTGATATAAATTCATTAGGCCCTAAATCTATGGATTTCACATGACTGGGAATACAGATATGCATCCGTTGGTCACAGATACCGTTAAAAAAAAGGTAGGGGCATGGATCAGAAAACCAGTCAGTATCTGGTGTGACCACCATTTGCCTCGCAGTGCGACACATCTCCTTCGCATAGAGTTGATCAGGCTGCTGATTATGGAATGTTGTCCCACTCCTCTTCAATGGCTGTGTGAAGTTGCTGGATATTGGCAGGAACTGGAACATGCTGTTGTACACGTCGATCCAGAGCATCGCAAACATGCTCAATGGGGGACATGTCTGGTGAGTATGCAGGCCATGGAAGAACTGGGACATTTTCAGCTTCCAGGAATTGTGTACAGATCCTTGCGACATGGGTCTGTGCATTATCATGCTGAAACATGAGGTGATGGCGGCGGATGAATGGCACAACAATGGGCCTCAGGATCTCGTCACGGTATCTCTGTGCATTCAAATTGCCATCGATAAAATGCAATTGTGTTCATTGTCCGTAGCTTATGCCTGCCCACACCATAACTACACCGCCACCATGGGGCACTCTGTTCACAACGTTGATATCAGCAAACCGCTTGCCCACACAACACCATACTGTCTGCCATCTGCCCGGTACAGTTGAAACCGGGATTCATCCATGAAGAGCACACTTCTCCAGTGTGCCAGTGGCCATCAAAGGTTAGTATTTGTAAGTTGGTTACGACGCCGAACTTCAGTCAGGTCAAGACCCTGGTGAGGACAACGAACACGCAGATGAGCTTCCCTGAGACGGTTTCTGACAGTTTGTGCAGAAATTCTTCGGTTGTGCAAACCCACAGTTTCATCAGCTGTCCGGGTGACTGGTCTCAGATAATCCTGCAGGTGAAGAAGCCGGATGTGGAGGTCCTGTGCTGGTGTGGTTACACGTGGTCTGCGAATGTGAGGACGGATGGACGTACTGCCAAATTCTATAAAACGACGTTGGAGGTGGCTTATGGTAGAGAAATTAACATTAAATTATCTGGCAACAGCTCTGGTGGACATTCCTGCAGTCAGCATGGTAATTGCAAACTCCCTCAAAACTTGAGACATCTGTGGCATTGTGTTGTGTGACAAAACTGCACATTTTAGAGTGGCCTTTTATTGTCGGCAGCACCTGTGTAGTGATCATGCTGTTTAATCAGCTGCTTGATATGCCACACCTGTCAGGTGGATGGATTATCTTGGCAAAGGAGAAATGCTCACTAACAGGGATGTAAACAAATTTGTGCACAAAATTTGAGAGAAATAAGCTTTTGTGCATATGGAACATTTCTGGGATCTTTTATTTCAGCTAAACAACACTTTACATGTTACGTTTATATTTTTGTTCAGTGTATATGCTATTTAGCAGACGCTTTTATCCAAAGCAACTTATAGTCATGCATACATACATTTTACGTTCGGGTGGTCCCGGGAATCAAACACACATTCCTGGTGTTGCATGCGCCATGCTCTACTAACTGCATAACATGATGCAGCCACCACTATGCTTGAGAATATGGAGAGTGGTACTCAGTAATGTGTTCTATTAGATTTGCCCTAAACATAACACTTTGTGTTCAGGACAAAAAGTTGTTTTTTTGCAGTATTACTTTAGTGCCTTGTACAGGCTTTTCACTGTCAATTATGTTAGTATTGTGGAGTAACTACAATGTTGTTGATCCATCCTCATTGTTCTCCAATCACAGCCAATAAACTCTGCAACTGTTTTAAAGTCACCATTGGCCTCATGGTGAAATCCCTGAGCGGTTTCCTTCCTCTCCGGCAACTGAGTTAGGAAGAACACCTGTATCTTTGTAGTGACTGGGCATTGATACATCATCCAAAGTGTAATTAATAACTACACCATGCTCAAAGGGATATTTAATGTCGACTGAGGGACCTTAGAGATAATTGTATATGTGGGGTACGGAGATAAGGTAGTCATTCAAAAAGAATGTTAAACACTATTATTGCCCACAGAGTGAGTCCATGCAACTTATTATGTGACTTGTTAAGCACCTTTTTACTCCTGAACGTATTTCGGCTTGCATTAACAAAGGGGGTGAATACTTATAGACGCAAGACATTCCAGCTTTTCATTTTTAATTAACTTGTAAAAATGTTTTAAAAAACATAATTCCACTTTGACATTATGGGGTATTGTGTATAGGCCAGTGACGAAACAATCTCAATTTAATCAACTTTAAATTCAGGCTGTAACACAACAAAATGTGGAAAAGGTCAAGGGGTATGAATACTTTCTGAAGGCACTGTATGTTTAACATTACCGTCTATGAATGGGCTAGAGATAGGCCTACAGTATTTTTACCAAAAGAAAAGGAATCCATTAAATGGGTGGGGTGGAATCAATGGCTTACACACACACACACACACACACACACACATTACCGGTCAAAAGTTTTTAGAACACCTACTCATTCAAGGGTTTTTCTTTATTTTTACTATTTTCTACATTGTAGAATAATAGTGAATACATCAAAACTATGAAATAACACATATGGAATCATGTAGAAACCAAAAAAGTGTTAAACAAATCAAAATATATATATATTTTATATTTGAGATTCTTCTAATAGCCACCCTTTGCCTTGATGACAGCTTTGCACACTCTTGGCATTCTCTCAACCAGCTTCACCTGGAATGCTTTTCCAACAGTCTTGAAGGAGTTCCCACATATGCTGAGCACTTGTTGGCTGCTTTTCCGACTGATCCCAAACCATCTCAATTTGGTTGAGGTCGGGGGATTGTGGAGGCCAGGTCATCTGATGCAGCACTCATTCACTCTCCTTCTTGGTAAAATAGCCCTTACACAGCCTGGAGGTGTGTTGGGTCATTGTCCTGTTGAAAAACAAATGATAGTCCCACTAAGCCCAAGCCAGATGGAATGGCATATCGCTGCAGAATGCTGTGGTAGCCATGCTGGTTAAGTGTGCCTTGAATTCTAAATAAATCACAGACAGTGTCACCAGCAAAGCACCCCCACACCATAACACCTCCTTCTCCATGTTTATTCGTTCACCCACATCGCGTCTCACAAAGACACGGCGGTTGGAACCAAAAATCTCCAATTTGGACTCCAGACCAAAGGACAAATTTGCAAGTCTCTTCTTATTATTGGTGTCCTTTAGTAGTGGTTTCTTTGCAGCAATTCGACCATGAAGGCCTGATTCACAGTCTCCTCTGAACAGTTGATGTTGAGATGTGTCTGTGACTGGAACTCTGTGAAGCATTTATTTGGGCTGCAATTTTTGAGGCTGGTAACTCTAATGAACTTATCCTCTGCAGCAGAGGTAACTCTGGGTCTTCCATTCCTGTGGCGGTCCTCATGAGAGTCAGTTTCATCATAGCGCATGATGGTTTTTGCGACTGCACTTGAAGAAACTTAAAAAGTTCTTGAAATGTTCCGTATTGACTGACCTTCATGTCTTAAAGTAATGATGGACTGTTGTTTATTTTTGCTGTGCTTACCATAATATGGACTTGGTATTTTACCAAATAGGGCTATCTTCTGTATACCACCCCTACCTTGTCACAACAAAACTGATTGGCTCAAACGCATTAAGAAGGAAAGAAATTCCACAAATTAACTTTTAAGAAGGCACACCTGTTAATTGAAATGCATTCCAGGTGACTACCTCATGAACCTGGTTGAGAGAATGCCAAGCGTGTGCAAAGCTATCATCAAGGCAAAGGATGGCTATTTGAAGAACCTCAAATATAAAATATATTTTGATTTGTTTAACACTGTTTTGGTTTATACATGATTCCATAAGTGTTATTTCATAGTTTTGATGTCTTCACTATTATTTTACAATGTAGAAAATAGTCAAAATAAAGAAAAACCCTTGAATGAGTAGGTGTTCTAAAACTTTTGACCGGTAGTGTACATACATACAGTGGGGAAAAAAAGTATTTAGTCAGCCACCAATTGTGCAAGTTCTCCCACTTAAAAAGATGAGAGAGGCCTGTAATTTTCATCATAGGTACACGTCAACTATGACAGACAAAATGATTTAAAAAAATACAGAAAATCACATTGTAGGATTTTTTATGAATTTATTTGCAAATTATGGTAGAAAATAAGTATTTGGTCAATAACAAAAGTTTCTCAATACTTTGTTAAATACCCTTTGTTGGCAATGACACAGGTCAAACGTTTTCTGTAAGTCTTCACAAGGTTTTCACACACTGTTGCTGGTATTTTGGCCCATTCCTCCATGCAGATCTCCTCTAGAGCAGTGATGTTTTGGGGCTGTCGCTGGGCAACACGGACTTTCAACTCCCTCCAATTATTTTCTATGGGGTCGAGATCTGGAGACTGGCTAGGCCACTCCAGGACCTTGAAATGCTTCTTACGAAGCCACTCCTTCGTTGCCCGGGCGGTGTGTTTGGGATCATTGTCATGCTGAAAGACCCAGCCACGTTTCATCTTCAATGCCCTTGCTGATGGAAGGAGGTTTTCACTCAAAATCTCACGATACATGGCCCCATTCATTCTTTCCTTTACACGGATCAGTCGTCCTGATCCCTTTGCAGAAAAACAGCCCCAAAGCATGATGTTTCCACCACCATGCTTCACAGTAGGTATGGTGTTCTTTGGATGCAACTCAGCATTCTTTGTCCTCCAAACACGAAGAGTTGAGTTTTTACCAAAAAGTTCCATTTTGATTTCATCTGACCATATGACATTCTCCCAATCCTCTTCTGGATCATCCAAATGCACTCTAGCAAACTTCAGACGGGCCTGGACATGTACTGGCTTAAGCAGGGGGACACGTCTGGCACTGCAGGATTTGAGTCCCTGGCGGCGTAGTGTGTTACTGATGGTAGGCTTTGTTACTTTGGTCCCAGCTCTCTGCAGGTCATTCACTAGGTCCCCCGTGTGGTTCTGGGATTTTTGCTCACCGTTCTTGTGATCATTTTGACCCCACGGGGTGAGATCTTGCGTGGAGCCCCAGATCGAGGGAGATTATCAGTGGTCTTGTATGTCTTCCATTTCCTAATAATTGCTCCCACAGTTGATTTCTTCAAACCAAGCTGCTTACCTATTGCAGATTCAGTCTTCCCAGCCTGGTGCAGGTCTACAATTTTGTTTCTGGTGTCCTTTGACAGCTCTTTGGTCTTGGCCATAGTGGAGTTTGGAGTGTGACTGTTTGAGGTTGTGGACAGGTGTCTTTTATACTGATAACAAGTTCAAACCATTAATACAGGTAACCATTAATACAGGTAACGAGTGGAGGACAGAGGAGCCTCTTAAAGAAGAAGTTACAGGTCTGTGAGAGCCAGAAATCTTGCTTGTTTGTAGGTGACCAAATACTTATTTTCCACCATAATTTGCAAATAAATTCATAAAAAATCTGTCTGTCATAGTTGACGTGTACCTATGATGAAAATTACAGGCCTCTCTCATCTTTTTAAGTGGGAGAACTTGCACAATTGGTGGCTGACTAAATACTTTTTTCCCCCACTGTACATACATACATACATATACAGTGCATTCAGAAAGTATTCAAACCCCTGAGGGTCAAACTCCCTTTTTCCACATTTTGTTACGTTACAGCCTTATTCTAAAAAATATGTATTTTTTGTATCCATCAATCTACACACAATACCCCATAATAACAAAGCGAAAATGGGTTTTTATAAATATTTGCAAATGTTTTAAAAATAAAAAAACAGAAATACCTTATTTACATACCTATTCAGACCCTTTGCTATGAGACTCGAAATTGAGCTCAGGTGCATCCTGTTTCCATTGATCATCCTTGATATTTCTGCAACTTGATTGGAGTCCGCCTGTGGTAAATTCAATTGATTGGACATGATTTGGAAAGGCACACACCTGTCTAGATAAGGTCCCACAGTTGACTGTGCATGTCAGAGCAAAAACCAAGCCATGAGGTCGAAGGAATTGTCCATAAATCTCAGAGACAGGATTGTGTCGAGGCACAGATCTGGGGAAGGGTAGCAAAACATTTCTGCAGCTTTGAAAGTCCCCAAGAACACAGTGGCCTACATCATTCTTAACTGGAAGAAGTTTGGAACCACCAAGACTTCCTAGAGCTGGCCACCCGGCCAAACTGAGCAATCGAGGGAGAAGGGCCTTGGTCAGCGAGGTGACCAAGAACCTGATGGTCACTCTGACAGATCTCCAGAGTTCCTCTGTGGAGATGGGAGAATCTTCCAGAAGGACAACCATCTCTGCAGCACTCCACCAATCAGGCCTTTATGGGGAAGTGGCCAGACGGAAGCCACTCCTCAGTAAAAGGCACGACAGCCCGCTTGGAGTTTGCCAAAAGGCACCTAAAGACTCTCAGACCATGAGAAGCAAGATTCTCTGTTCTGATGAAATGAAGATTGAACTCCTTCGCCTGAATGCCAAGCGTCACGTCTGGAGGAAACCTGGCACCATCCCTACGGTGAAGCATGGTGGTGGCAGCATCATGCTGCGGGGATGTTTTTCAGCGGCAGGGACTGGGAGACTAGTCAGGATTGGGCAAAGATTAACGGACCAAAGTACAGAGAGATCCTTGATGAAAACCTGCTCCAGAGCGCTCAGGACCTCAGACTTGGGTGAAGGTTCACCTTCCAACAGGACAACGACCCTAAGCACACAGCCAAGACAACGCAGGAGTGGCATCGGGACAAGTCTCTGAATGTCCTTGAGTGGCCCAGCCAGAGCCCGGACTTGAACCCGATCGAACATCTCTGGAGAGACCTGAAAATAGCTGTGCAGCAATGCCCCCCATCCAACCTGACAGAGCTTGAGAGGATCTGTAGAGAAGAATGGGAGAAACTCCCCAAATACAGGTGTGCCAAGCTTGTAGTGTCATACCCAAGAAGAATTGAGGCTGTAATCGCTGCCAACGGTGATTCAACAAAGTACTGTGTAAAGGGTCTGAATACTTATGTAAATGTCATATTTCAGTTTTGTATTTTTAATAAATTAGCAAAAAAATTATAAAACCTGCTTTTGCTTTGTCATTATGGGGTATTGTGTGTAGAACTGTGGGAAAAGTGAAGGGGTCTGAATCGTTTCCGAATGCACTATAAATTAATAAACGTGTAATTTGCTCGGATAAAGGCCTTGTTTAGTTTTCCTCCCTCCTGTCCTGCCTACTATGTAGCTTTTTTTTGTGTTGTTAAATTGAGAATATTCATCGACACATATTGGCCTCGACACCTCATGATGTGGGGCGTTTATTAACGAATTTGGCAATGATTGGTGGGGAGATATAAAAAATTAAACGTTCTTTGATTGATCTCCTCGCTAAATCATAATCCTTTCTCTCAGTTGATTGAGAATGTGCTTGGTTTTTCGCGACTCAAAACACTCACAGTGGTTTCAGGGGAAACGGTGCGAGCGCTAAATCCTCGTTGGGTCACTATGTATAGCGACGTTTCGAAGTAATTGCTCTCCAAAGCTCCACTTTTCTTATTTTTTCCCCTTTTCCGCGATGCCGTATTTGCTGCTATCGAGTTTACATCTGACTGCAGCGGGTCTGTTATTGATGAACAAGGAATAGGAAGGATGGGAAAGGTTAGGAACACATCATAAATGAATGTGCAACCTCACACATGGTGAATTTGGCAATTGGTTTCAGAGGTCCTAAATGTGATTCATGGGAACTTCGAGATAGGCATGTGCTTTCTTGCTGGGTCAGACAGACACTGAATGAGACCTTCCATTAGAACAGTAAGCTATTTATACCTAGTGGAGGTCCAAATTCCAGCAATCTCTCTGGTTGGTGTTTGCACACACTTACAAGGCCAACAAGTGATGCTATTTCCCTTGAGTACAAATGATGTGTTTTACCAGAATGTACTGTATGTACTAAATTCCCCTCCCCCCCCCCCTCTTAGGACAGTAGGAGTGTAATGAATAACTTCCATTAATCCTAATTATACCCATGCATATCTCAATATACCCCACAAGCAATTTCTCAATGAATGGAAATGAATTTGTCTGTTCAAGGGCATGTTGCACAGGCCATACTTTAAGTAAATAAATGGTGAATTAAATATGCTGATAAATAATGAACTATGTCTCTAGGGCAACAGATTGTAAGTTCTATATTTAATAGATTGATAGGCCTCACACAGACACATGCTGTACACAACATAAGCACAGTGACATACACTTAACACATGAACCAAGAGGGTGACCATAAATGGAAACATCAGAAAAATAATAGAGAATGCTCCCATCCAGCCATTATTTCTACCCATTAATACACACAAAATTGAATAAATGCTGTACTAATTTTCCTGTAGGTATGTCCTTCCTTACGTCGTTGTGTCAATACAACTCTTCTTAATCAGCTATGACGAATTATTAAACATACTTTTTATAGGAGATCATGACCCATATTCTCCAGTCTTGGAGTGAATAAACTGCCAATAAATAGTCTCCTCGCCCCATATACTGTAGCTCCCTCCAATCACCAAGTGAACAAGCCCAGTGTTTGATCCACAGATGCTTTCAGTGGGTTGAATGAAAGGGAGATTGACAGATTACTCGAAGTTTGAGATGGTTTCTAATCTACGGGCAGAAGTAGGCCTAAAACATGGGTTAGGCCCTGTCTGTGTTAGACAGCATAGCGAGTGACAAAGATTAGGGGTGGGTGAATGGAGATTATGAATGTCCACAGCCCCTGCTGTCTCCTGGCCTTGTTATTGAGTCAGCAATGGCTGCAGCACATAAAGCATGAAATGTAGAAGCTGCAGGACAACATTGTCTTTTTTATGGTGAAACTCCAGCATATTTAAATGGTTACTTAGGTTAAACAATTTCAGAACGAATCCTGAATAATTCACATCCAGTGGTCCTGCAGTGCCAGATGGCATTTTAGAATATGTCAATTTATGGAAATAATAATATGCCATTTAGCAGACACTTATCTAAAGTGACTTACAGTCATGCGTGCAAACATTTTACGTACGGGTGGTCCCAGGGATCAAACCCACAATCCTGGTATTGCAAGCCCCATGCTCTACTAACTAAGCTACAGAGGACCTGAATAAATTCAGGATATGCATAGACCACAGAAAGTCAACCCACCATGTGGAACTGAGGCCCAAGAGGATCAGTCCAATTCCCTTAAACCAGGTACAACCACAATCTAAGGGATGGTGGGCCCATACAAACACAAAATATTAAACATATACTGTAACACCAGTAAAAACCACTGTGTTCAACTCTATCAGTTTAATGATAATCAACTTTCTCCCCATTGTTGTTGTTTTTTCCTTTTAGTAGACCCACGAGCATCTTGTGGTTGAGCCCATAGTTACACATTGGCCAACCATCTAGCCTCATTGTGATGTTACTGACAGATATGACAGACTACATGGGCTTAAGGGCCCATCTGCAGGTAGACTCTTACAGTCACGTGTAGGGTCCAAATAGAGAGCACCAAGGCAAGCATAGCAAGACCAAGTCCCAGGTGGATTTGACGCGTATGTAGCTGTAACCTTGACCAATTCTCAGCACACAGTATAAATCCAAACCCTGTCAGCCAAATGATAGGAAAGTGAATTAGAAAAAAGGGGTCAAACACACAGGACATATGATGGACAGGCGGGTGTGTTGCAGCAGACACACTGAGCTGAGTCTCTCAACCCATAAGCGGAAACAGACAAAGAAAAGTGCATAATACTGTACGTTGCGACACATTTACGTTTTCCTTTGAAATAATGATGTATTCACCGGATAAGCTGCAGGGAGAGGTAGGCGGAAAGGGCAATGGACTCACTCTCGCTCTTTCTCTCTCACAGTCACACACACACATTAACTGAAGTGTCTAGAACGGCATTGGAGAGTGGGTAGGGAGGTTTAAAGAGTACAGAGTACAGATATAGGCAAAGCAATAGAAGCTTGTTTATGAGGTGTGGAGATGAGTCATTCATTTACATTGTAGTCATTTAGCAGACGCTCTTATCCAGAGCGACTTACAGTTAGTGAGTGCATACATTTTTTTTCTTTCTTTTTTTTCCATATTGGCCCCCTGTGGGAATCAAACCCACAACCCTGACGTTGCAAACGCCATGCTCTACCAACTGAGCTACACCAATAGTATAGTATAGAGTGTCATTTGATTATTTATTTTTTAAAATCATTTTAACATTCGGTCATAAAGAGCACAACTTCATAAAAAAACATGTTTTCCTATCTCATAAAAAAAAAGAACTATAGTAAAGTGCCAATTAAGTAACAAGGTTGACCCTAACACCATTTACCATAACAGGGTTGATGATTGATCTTAAAAATCAGACAAATCAGGGAGAATGGAAGCTTGTTGTGTGCAACATGGAGGGGCAATTGAATGCAAGCTTCACAATAATCTACAGTGCATTCGGAAAATATTCAGATATATTCAGACAAATATTATTTTTTCACATTTTATTACGTTACAGCCTTATTCTAAAATGGATTAAATAAATAAAAAATCCTCATCTATCTTCACACAATACCCCATAATGACAAAGCGAAAACAGGTTTTAGATATTTTAGAAAATGTATTAAAAAATAAATAATTTAAAAAATACTTATTTACATACGTATTCAGACCCTTTGCTATGAGACTTTCCATTGATCATCCTTGAGATGTTTCTACAACTTAATTGGAGTCCACCTGTGGTAAATTCAATTGATTGGACATGATTTAGAAAGGCACACCTGTCTATATAAGGTCCTTCAGTTGACAGTGCATGTCAGAGCAAAAACCAAGCCATGAGGTCGAAGGAATTGTCTGTAGCGCTCTGAGACAGGATTGTGTCGAGGCACAGATCAGGGAAAGGTTACCAATACATTTCTGCAGCATTGAAGGTCCCCAAGAACACAGTGGCCTCCATCATCCTTAAAATAGAAGAAGTTTGGAACCACCAAGACTCTTCCTAGAGCTGGCCGCCTGGCCAAACTGAGCAATCGGGGGAGAAGGGCCTTGGTCAGGGAGGTGACCAAGAACCTGATGATCACTCTGACAGATCTCCAGAGTTGCTCCTTCCAGAAGGACAACCATCTCTGCAGCACTCCACCAATCAGGCCTTTATGGTAGTGGCCAGACGGAAGCCACTCCTCAGTAAAAGGCACGACAGCCCGCTTGGAGTTTGCCAAAAGGCACTTAAAGGACTCTCAGACCATGAGAAACAAGATCCTCTGGTCTGATGAAACCAAGATTGAACTCTTTGGCCTGAATGCCAAGCATCACGTCTGGAGGAATCCTGGCACCATCCCTACGAAGAAGCATACTGAAGACTCAAGGCTATAATTGCTGCCAAAGGTGCTTCAACAAAGTACTGATTAAAGGGTCAGAATACTTATGTAAATGTGATATTTCCGTTTTTTTAAAACCTGTTTCAGTTTTCTAAAAACCTGTTTTTGCTTTGTCATTATGGGGTATTGTGTGTAGATTGATGAGGGAAAAACAATTTAATCCATTTTAGAATAAGGCTGTAATGTAACAGAATGTGGAAAAAGTCAAGGGGTCTGAATACTTTCCAAATGACGTGTTACGCTCAACATGCTCAGTTTTCCACCACAAAACACCAGAAAATGACCAAAGAGAGTAGAACCAGTTCACCTGCTTTTACACTATGATTTGACTATAAGATGTTCAATGTTTCTTTAAAAAAACATTTTTTTAAAGGAATTGTTTAACCATATTAAAACGAGTTTAGGTCACGTAACACATTGACCTTAAAATGAGGAACAAACGTAAATGAATTACTAATCACATGGAATAAATAATCATCTTCAGAAATGACTGTCAAAGTAACAAAATAACTAGGGCTTTACAATGATGGTGAAAACTTGGGGAAATGTATTAAATTGAACAGATATATAGAATTTTCCATGTGGTCTATATTAAAGGGTACTTAATTTAATATAACAGGCTTTTAAAATGCAATATTGGTACACAATTTAAGGTATCAAAGGGCACTATTCGTGGAACGACCGAGATACAGATTATGTAGATTATGTACCTAAATGTATAGAAAGGGTATGACGAGATCAGAGTTTTTGATTATATGGATGGACAAACATATATAAGAGCTCAAACAAGGTATCAAAGGCTCAAGGAAAAAAATATATAGATATGGTGGAATTTAGGGGAAATTACTGATCTTCGATAATCCACCATTCAACTCGTTCAATATCCACCTCTCTCTATCACACACACACACCAGACACTGACACACTGTGGTGCAATGATATGTATGAAATACTATATGTATGTTAACACCCACATTGAACGACAAAATGTGTGCACACATACCATTAATCAATGACAACAAAATGAAGAGCAATAGAAATAGCTTGTGTGTAAGAGAGGCACTGTACTCACCTAATTAACCCTTAATACTGAGTGATTCTAAATGTAATTGTGTTTGTAGATAGGAGAAATTGTAACAATCACAAATATATCACTAGAAGATAAAAGATGTTGAGTCCTTAATCCTTGATAGTAAAATCCCATTAAAATTCATTAGTAGAAAAAATTATTAAAATCAGCTTTAGTCCATTAGGGAAAAAATACAAAAAAGTCCTGAATTTCAGTGCTGTTTATAATAACAGTTAATTAGAGGCTTTCATTTGGAGTCCAATCCAAGACAGTAATTCCTCAGGAAAACAGCTACATCCAGAATGCATTTATCATTGTGAAGAATATTCTTTTTAAATCCCATTCCCCAATATCTTCATATAATGTAGAGGAGAATCATAAAATTCTCCTTCAAGAAAAAATTGAAATATAAAGAAAGCAAGGTGGAGCGAGAATGAATTGTGGTTTGCTCTACTTATCTATGTATGTCTATTGCTCTGTGTAATACACTCTCTTTCCCTCTCTCACTCTCTTTCCCCTCTCTCACTCTCTCTTTCCTCTCTCTCACTCTCTCTTTCCCTCTCTCGCTCGCTCACTCACACACACACACACACACCAAAAAGTCTAAGTTTTTTGGTTAGTTCGCAATAAACCTAATTCCCTACAACCTTTTCACCACCCTGTCTTCAACACTTCCCTTCTCCTATTGCTAAACATAGTTCCCAAATAACTACACTAAATTACCTGCCACTTAAAATATATCACAGTAGTCCCAGTAATAGCTTACAAAAATTATTCCCCATATAAGTAAACATAACTCTCAAATTATATCAGAAAAACAAAATGACCCTCTAACATTTAGAACATTGGGATATGTCAATCATTTGATGGCAAATGAAAAAGATGGAGCAACAAATAAATAAATGACTGGATCAATTAAAAGGGTGGGGGTGTAAGTGGAAAACAATGATGGGATAGAGATGAATGGCGCTTAAAGGAGAGCGACAGATGAGAAAAGCATGTAAAAAGAGAAATCCTCTGAAAGTTAAAGAATAGCAGCAAGGGTTTTAGTCCATTATCTTTGAGTGCTTGTGTGTGTCAGAGGGAGTGAGAGTGAAAGGAGAGGGGTGGAGTGGGTAGAGAGAGTTGCACACACAGGTGACAGACCAGTAGAACGAGAGACGGGTGAGTGAGTATTAAGAGCGGAGCTACAGATAATGTTTGACCGTCTTCATCAGACAGCAGTGGTTTCATAAGAGGTGCAGGATGAGATGGGAACAGTATAATATCTTGATTTATTCCTTTTTAGCTAGATATGGAGTTTGCCTTGGGACCTTGCATTAGTCTCCTCCTGTGTGTGAGTAAAACGATTCAATATAAGGAAACGGAGGCAGTTACACATTTAATGGGAGGAGAAGAGACTGTTGTGCAATACTGTGAGAGAAAATGTGCTCCTCTGAGAAGAGAGGAAGGCGTTGCAGGATGAATCACTGAGGTTTTGATTGAGGTCAAAAGCAAAAAGGTGATGTTTGGGATGGAGAGTGGGGATGCCATGTCATGAAAACAAGTACCAGCTGAATGATTTGATGAAAGAACCATTCCTATACCGAGCCTTACTGTAGTTTAGCATGTGTGTGTGTGTTGATGTGTGTTATATGGATGCGTAGCACACACAAATACACACACATAAACAGATTGAAACAGACACTAAACACTAAGAGACCTACCTAGAAATACAAATAAGAATCCCCAAAATAGAGATGCAAAGGATTGTGGGAGAAGAAAAGAGGTACAAAATAGGAAGAGGTCAAAAATGAAAAAAGGTAAAATAGTGTTATCAACGAGCTTGTGTCTTTGCTGTCGAAAAAATCTGGATAATTGAAACACTGGTGGATTCAAAAACTAATCCAAGTTATGGGGTGGACGGTGAGTGGAGCAATGTGGGGAGGGGCAGCGTGGGTAACAGGGGGAAAATATTGGGAGTCATAGGAATGGTAAGGGAAGGGAGAATGGATAAGGAAATTAAAAAGGAAAAATAATCTCTTTCCTATATAGAAGAAATTGTAGACCAGGTAAAGGGAGAAATAGATGAGAAGGCAGAGGACAGAGAGAGCAAGCAAATGAAAAGATAAAGCACCTCCCAGCAAGGTGATGACGAAGAAGAAGAACAAAATACTCCAGTAGCCTCCGTTTTTTCTTGTCTCTATGTGGAAGGGGGATTTGGCAGTTGCCAGTTATTCCCCCTCCCAGCTTATCTTCTTTCTTCTTTCAACAAAAAAAGCCTTCCCATTCAGATGAAAACATGTCCTTTTCCTCTAACTCTGGTCTATTACATACCACACACACAGGTTAGACATGTTGCAGTCTCATCAATATTGCTTACTGAAAAGACACAGGGTTGTAAGACAAGCATTGCCAGCCTTATGAAAAAGGATACTGAACTGAAATTGCTATCTGTCCCCTCTCCCGCCCATCCCTGAGAAAGCTGGGTAGGAGGGAGGAGGGTCCTCTCGCAGCATTAGTATGCATTGAGAGAGTGAGAGAGAGGAGGAGGAGGAGGAGGAGGAGGGGGTGCCTTTCCAACAAATGTCGAGGAACCGATGTTAGTGTGAATAAACTGATAAGGGACTAGCACCACCTAGAGTCAAGCATAAATACACCAGTATAGTTTACAAACATTTTAATGAAAAATTACAATAGTCTGAATAGTTCTTGGTACTTAACCTTTCGGTCAATCTGTTGTCAGGTCCAATGCATTTACATGTTTCAAACCAGCCATTAAGACTTTACATGTCCCTATCAGACAGAGTATAAAGTGATCAGCAGACAGTGTGAATTACGAGGCCCAGGGAGGTCTCAGACCCCCTGAACGAGACATGAGTCCCCCTAAATGCAACAAAGTCAAACTTTGGGGTGGGAGGGGGGGGGGGGGGGGGGGTCTCTAAATAATACTAAATGAACAATTCTACTATTTCTTTCAAATGCTATTTGTACTGCTAGAGGTAAATATTAAAATAAATGCATATTCCAAATTAAACTAACACCCCCACCGGTCATGGTTTAAAAAAATATATCCATGTGGCTGCACTTGTCATCCCAGGACAGTCCGGTATCTCAGCCCCTTTTCAGGCATCCCAACTTTTCTTTCTACAAAAAAAGGTCATTTTGTCAAAGATGCATCAATATATTCAGGCTACAAGAGTGTAGACCTAATGAAAATCGCAGAATGTCATTACACTTTTTGGTGTTTCGTAACAGATGGCACGAGTGCACTGTTTGGATGCTGGAATTATTTTGGAGTAGACGAACATGCGCAGGTAGCCTACTTTTTGAAGTGATATGTCTGACAATATAAAAACATGACGACTGGTTCTGTTCATGCCAAATTAAAAAGGTAATAAAAAAACATTAAATAACATGTCTTTACTATTAGGCCCATAAAAAAATGACTGTGTATTACCATATAATAACATGGTCATTCTGTCCTTCATAGTATGTTAGACTGACAATTGCAATGAAAAGTTAGAGTTTTCAAATCCCTTCAGGGAACTAGAAGGAGAAGAATACTTTGTCCATTTTCTTTCAGAAACGGAATCAGGCCATTTCAGGTTGATTTTCAAATGCTCTCGTCCTGTGTCAAAGATACCATTTTGGTACAATGCTGCTCCCATGTGGTCAAACACACGGCAGGCAGACAGTGGTCACATGGGGCCAACCGATTTCACTAAGATGGGCAAAAACATTTCCCAGTAACATTCCAATGATAACACCTTGGCTCAAAGATGATTTGAGTGCACAATTCTGATAAAACAAATACCAAACACATTCATTTGAAAATAGAGCAATTAGTTTTGCCAACAGCTGTACTGAACTTTTCACTTTGGCCAGACTGGTTAACAGAAAAAATCTACAGAATCAACATTTCTCCTCTTGTTTTAACTTGACACAACACATTTTAACTTAAATCTTAACGTGTGGTTAAATTGGAGCTTTCGGTGAAGGGGACGTTAAGACGTCAGTGCACTGAGGCACACAGAATGGTCCAAAGCGGCCATACACATCCCTGGCACGGACTGCAAAGTAGTACTTGGAGCCAGAGACAAACTGTGTGAGTGTACAGGCCATGGGCAGAGCCAAGGCCTTCACCTCCCCTATCTTCTTCCAGAGTAGGGGGGGTGTGCCGGGGGCGGCGTGGCCAGAGGGGTCCTGGTGGTAGGCATATAGGTGGTAGCTGTCCACGGCAGCACAGCTCTGGTCTACCTCAGTCACAGACCAGGAGAGCACGATGCCGTCATTCTGGCTCGGAACCCGGGTTATTTTGAGCAGAGGCTGCTGTGGAGGGCTGGTGATGGATGCCTCTAGGGGCAGGCTGATAGTTTGAGGTGGGACAGGCAAAGGGGGAAGGGGAGAGGGCTGGAGGCAAGGTGTGGAAGATGAAGAAGTGGTTGTTGCTGAGGCAACACTTTTAGATGGCGAGCCCTGAAAGATGAATTTTAACAAAATTGTACTACTTTCACTCAGCCTTTCACATTCATTTGCTATGTTTACTCTCTTTGGTTGATTATAGGCCAATATACAATTGTCTTCCAATTGGCAAACGTAATTCTGGAACATGCAGTATTCCATGTATTGAAAGACAAAGTTGCTCCGCTTTCAAACATTTGGTAGTCTCACCTGCAGGGGGCAATGATGAACAGTGTGTGGAGATCCAACGGCTGAAGTCTGACCAAGAGATGACCTCACTGAAACACAGCAATAAACTAAAGAGAAAAACAATCTGGGTATTCTACTGCCAACATAACCACAGACAGTGTTGGCACAAGATTCCACTTACCGGCCTGTGTTCCAACTGAAGTGGAGGTGGCTGTTTGCTGTGTGGCTGTGGTTCGCTGACACGCTGTTGAGGCCTTCAAAGCCATCGGAGCCTTCAGCACTCCAGTAACTGCACACAACACATGGGGACTACTCAGGGAGATGTAGTGCACTAGTCACTATGTACAACCCACTGCATGTCTGGCCCCTATAATATCATAAATACTGGTCACCAAAAGGAAGAAGGAAGGAAAGGAATATCAATCTTACCTTGAACATCATCATCATCATCCTCCTCCTCCTCTGTCAGGTCTATGAATGCTTCGGACTTGGCAGGGCGAGATGCCTGTGTGGAGTCTGAAGGATGGTTTGTAGCTTGACTTCCTACATAGGAGAGTGTAGGAAAACAGAGCTTCTCAGTTTGAATGACACCGAATCCGGACAAAAACAAACTCTTTACATTTACTCTTCCAAGATGACAAGCCAAACATCTGAGATGTAAGCTAACCTGTTTTCGCAGGCACCTGTGGTACAGGGGCAGCTAGTTGCGCTGGGGCAGCTGGATGCACAGAGGCAGCTGGTTGCACAGAGGGTTGAGTGCCTGTGGTGGCTGGCATTGAGAATCTTGGTAAGGATGTAGTTGAAGTGGAGTTCGCCACAGACACAAGCCGAATGGACTCACAGACGGAGACAGACACGCCTGAGCTGGGCCTGCTGACTGTCCCATTGGCTCCAGGGTAGGCATCATTGGGTGTGGCACAGAGTGTGGTTGTAGCCATAGTTGTGGTTGTGGCCCTGCATGTGGGTGTGTTTATGGTTGTGGTCCTCGGTGTGGTTATGGTTGTGGTCCTGGGTGTGGGTGTGGTTGTGGTCCTGGGTGTGGGTGTGGTTGTGGTCCTGGGTGTGGGTGTGGTCCTGGGTGTGGGTATGGTTGTGGTCCTGGGTGTGGTTATGGTTGTGGTCCTGGGTGTGGTTATGGTTGTGGTCCTGGGTGTGGTTATGGTTGTGGTCCTGGGTGTGGTTATGGTTGTGGTCCTGGGTGTGGTTATGGTTGTGGTCCTGGGTGTGGTTATGGTTGTGGTCCTGGGTGTGGTTTTGGTTGTGGTCCTGGGTGTGGTTATGGTTGTGGTCCTGGGTGTGGTTATGGTTGTGGTCATGATCCTGGGTGTGGTTATGGTTGTGGTCCTGGGTGTGATTATGATCCTGGGTGTGGTTATTGTTGTGGTCCTGGGTGTGGTTATGGCCATGGTTGTGGTCATGTGAGAGGTTGTGGCAGCTGGTGTGTCAGTGGGTGTAGTCATGGTTGTGGGTGTATTTGTGGGTGTGGCAGCGAAATGAGATAAGAGGGTGGCTGCGGAGGGGGGCTTGGGAGCGGCAGGGGTGTAGGGAGTAGTCCTCTGCAGGATGAAGGCAGCGGTGGGTGTTAGCTGGGAGTTGGTTTGGTTGGTAAGGATGGCTGTCCCTCCTCCAGGCAGCTGTATGAGGAATGGCTGGAGAGAGAAGGCAGACTGGCCTGGTGCTGGGGTAACACAGGTGCTCAGCTTCAAGGTTTGGGACGTGGGTTGAGATCCAGTTGAGGATGTGGAAGAGGGGGAAGGTAGCAAGGGGGCTTGTGGAACAGAAAGAAATTGAGATTTAAAAAATGAAGATAGACTATATAAAATACATAATAATATCAGGTGGTTAAAGAAAACACATAGATTAATATAAGGAGAAACCTGCCAACAGACTAACTCCCTCTTGCTTACCTGTGGGTACAGGAGTGGGGGTTTGACTGCTCTGATCATTACGTACAGGAGTAGGGGTTTGACTGCTCTGATCATTACGCATTGGATCCTGTGTGTTGTTCCCCATTGTTCTGTTTACAAGGAGAGGAGAGGAAAGTGAGTACAGGCAGAGGAGTCAGGAAGCTGATCAAAAGGTTGCTCAGTGGAGAATGATGGTGAACACAAACATAAGTGGATGCTGAGAGATACAGTATGACATCCCTATGCATCCAATCAATTACTTTTATCCCAGATAACTCTTAATGACAAATTGATTATTAGTTGTCAATGCACCTACTGCTTTGGGCTACCCTCTGGTGAAAAATTCTTTCCTCTGATTATTTGGGATACGCTGCTACACTTCAAACCATTGACTTACCTCAGGCAGAGAATTGCTGATCCTGCTGAAGTGGTTGCTGTGGCATTGGTAGAGGTAGGCGGCAACGGTACCTGATGAATATAGGGAAGAGCACTTTGTATGGAGTTCCAATGGTACCATCAACCTTTCAAAAAGGCAAGTTCCCTCTGAAATCACAGTCATCATTGAAAGATCAATTTCCTCCATTTTCACTCACCTCTGGAGGTTTCTTGGCATTCTCCCTGGCCTGGTTGGCAGTTCCAACTTTCTTGGAAAGTCGGGCAATCTTTGCCTGAAAGGGCACACGTGGAGCATGGATTGGCTTGTCTAATGGGCAATACATTCCAATGTCTTTATCCTTGATTACCCTGTTTGTGTTTTATTTACCATCCTTTGACAACTAACCTGCAGGCTGCTGAGGGCACTCGGGTGTTTTTCTATTTTGTCCACTCTGTCTCTGAGCCCCTGAAGACTCTTGTCAAACAGTGTGAGCTGCAGAACACGCAACTGCTCCTCAACAAGATGCTGCACCACCTACAGAGGAGAGGGAGGGGAGAGGGATTTTAAGTGAGGAAAAATAAAGATGGAAGGTTATTTTATTTGTTTAAACTTGAAACCAGTCCAACTGAGATTTTTTAAATAAATAACACTCAAAAAACAAGAAGGTAGCACCATAAAATAAATATATATATATATATATATATTACTTGTCAGAAAAGGGTCTTAAAATAGCAAAAATATGCCATGCAACTCAGGATATATGACTACAATTTGGGAACTGAGATGTGGTTTCTTTAAATAAAAAATAAAATAAAACATCTTTCATTTGAGGACCAACCTTCTTCAGCTTGTGTTGCCTTTCAGCGCTCCCACTGATCTTCAGTTCCACATGAGCCTCCAGCTCTTCACAGTCAACTCTGGGCCTCTTGTGATGCCTCTCCACCACTTCCACATCTCTTTCTCCCTGCTTTTGGCCGCCATCCTCTGAGTCTCCAGACAGGGATCGTTTCCTCTGTAGAGCAGCACCCTCCTCTTCTTGTTTAGAGAGAACACAAAACATTACAGTATCATCTATCAAAACAACACCACTATTATCGAAGCTAACATCTTGAAAAAATGTATATCTTCGCTAGCTAACAGGCCAGTTGAAGTCAGAAATATGACCAATTCCTGCAACCTAGCTAACATATTAACTAAACTTGACATAATCACTTCGGTGCTTCAGTTGGGATTGGAAAGGACTATAGGATTACCTTCATCAATCTGACGGGGTATCGGTGATGAAGGGGATGGACAGTCAACTGGAGCACCACTTTCAAATTGTTCTGGCTTCTCCATGTTAACCTCAACTTTTTCCACCCCTCCTTCTTCACTTTCCCTCTGTTCTTTCTCTTTCTCATCTTTTTCCTCCTCATCGCTCTCATCCTGGACATCGTCATCATCACTAAGCACCAGGAATCCTGGCCTGACCTCCTGGTCAGACTCTGCCGTGTATGATGGGGAGAGGGAGGGGGAAGAGACAGACTCTACAGCCGTGTTGGGGGACAGGAGGAGGGAGGAGGCAGGGTTCAATATGGGCATTGTGTCCTGAGTGGTACCTGGTACCAGGTCTATTTCCATATCATCAACCTCTTTCTCCCTTACCGCTTCTGTTTTCTCTGAACTCACAGGAGAGGCAGGGATAACATCCTCCTTGGAATCTCTATCCCCCTTCATCACTCCATTCATTTTGTCTTCTACCTCGAGGCTGGGTAATGTAGACTCCTTGTCCCCCTCTCCTTCATCTTCCTGAACATCTTTTACATCAGAGTGTATGTTCTGTGATGAAGGAACCAGTAATGCAGAGGTTGATGATTCCTCAGAGGTCTCAGTGGTTAGGGATGTGGCTGTCAGGGAGGAAGGAGCAGGAGTGGTGGGATGTGTAGCTCCATGTGTTTCTTTATCTACTTCCATGGACACATCTTCAGATTGCTTCCCATTTACCATTGCTGGCTGAGGTGGGGATGGGATAGAACATGGAGAGGAAAGAGTGGTGTGAAGGGATTCCAGTTGCCGTCGATCACTGACTTTCATAGTCTTTTTTGCTCTGAAGATTTTCCTCAGGGGTTCCTCTGCGACAGCAACATCCATGTTTGACCTGAAAGGTGGTGGAGAAGAGAGCAAAATAATGTCAATCATGTACAAGTTTGTTTTTGTTTTACTCTACTTAATTGCAATGCATTTGATTGATGCAAATTAAAAACGGAACATTTTTCATTAAACTCTTCATTAATGAAGTGCATTAAATTCAAATAGAAGTGGGAGAACAGACTTTCCCTGTACACACTATTGTTGAAGTCCAAGATGGGACACACCCACATCATGCAGCCCCTCCTCCTCTTTACACCCTGTCAACTCTGATTGGTAGAGTGCAAAGCCTGCCTGGCAACACAAGCAGGTGATGCAGTGAGGGGATTAGAATATCTGGCCCCGGTGGGAGGTGTTTGCACCGGGTGAAAAGTGATTGCATTTGTTTTGGAACCGGGCTGCCTCCTGGGCGTGAGCCAGGTGCCCTGCTCTGGCCGACAGCGAAGTCAGCTCAAAACAAAAAAGTGGGTTAAGCACGTGGAGTAATGAGTAGGATTCTGTTCACATGCAAAAGTGATTGACTTTGATAAAAATGCTTTATCTGCCTTCCCAATGAAAGCTAGTTTGAAAATTCTAACATATATTTTATGGAAAAGAGATGTATGTTTCTGAGTGATGCACCATGCTGCTATGTTGACAGCATGAGCGTGCGGCACAGATTACTGTTCGATTTGAGAATGGCGCTACTCCATCACCACTTTTGACCTTTCATGTCACGGGCCATAGACCGTTGTACCGGACGCTGGTGATCATCAGGCGATTATCCAATTCTGAGTGTTTTTGTCAAATGTGTATTCATCTATTAACTAAATCTGTTGGATGTTTGTCTTTCATTCATTCTTTTCAAAATAGATCTGTATGAAATTTCAGGGCTTGTCCATGTATGTCGTAAGAAATGCTATGCAATTGTCAAAGTTGCGTCAATTCAAATCTGGCATTAGGAACAAAAGAGGTCAACACGACTTCTAAGATATACTAGTTATTTTAATTAATGCAAAAACCTTCAATGGTAAATATGATGTTTCGTATATACGGGCTCTTTGAAATACCTCGCAGGGCACTTCAGAGAACTAAATCCATTGTTTCAGATTGTTCTTCAAATACTCTTACAGAGAGAGAGTTCCCACCTCTCTGCTGGCCAATCAGAGTAGAGACTTGAGCGTGGTTTAGACTTACTCAGCCAATCCGTTGGCGCACAGGCTAGTCCCCCGCCTCTTAGCGCATCCCTGTTTCCAGGCATACGTTTATCATAACAACCTGTCATAGTGAGAAGAGCCAAGGATGGTTCACAGATCACAAAGAACCAGTATAGTCTAGTATTTGGAGACACAAATCCTTATCTCATTTTACCCCCTAAAACAGCTATTCACATCAATCACAGCTTGCCAGGTGACACAACCTACATTAGCACAGTCCAGAATGCATTCTTTCTAAGTTAGTCATCCCATCAATTAGGAGAATAATAAATCCCCCATACTAGTGCAAAACCTAGCAGCATTCACATAGGCAGCTAGTTTCTCCAAGCCTGCAGGCAGCAAGGTGGAGAGAAGGTAGGATACAAGAACGCTCCCCTTCTACACTTGACTTAAAAGCAATAGCCAACCTTGCCTGGAAACCCAATGTTGAATTTCATTGAAGCATGCACACATGAAAATACACGCACGTGATGCATGCCTACTTGCCAGGCTCATGCTTACATGGTTGTGCGCATGCTTCAGGTGACAGAAATCTGAACACATTACCCAGCACTTTGAAAAGTTGATTTAATTATACTTGTCTCACATTCCTACCTGCAAACAGACCAACCACACGGACAACCAGTAAAGTAAGTTAAAATATATTTTTATTCAACATTCTGGCTTGTAGAGGTCATGAGAGGAAACGTTCCTGATTCCAAATGCTCATTTATGCCCGACGTAGAATTCCATGGAATAAAACATCAGGTTTCCAGGCTATAGCCAACTAAGCGGTAAGTTCTGCTTATACTTACCACTGCCTCTCATTCATCAAAATAGGAATGAAAACAAATCAAACAATCAAGTAGCCTTGCATAGTGCCATGCCATCTTAGCCATGCCATCTTGACCAACATTTAGGACAGCTCTTAAAGCCAGTCTAAGATTTTCAGTGTTTTCAAGCAATAAAATAAACCCCATTGAGTTGGAAGAATCTGTAATGACATTAGTACAAGTTTTCAAATAATCTTTGAAAAAGTAATGTTGCTCTCATGGAATGTCATTCCTTAAACTGCCCCATCATAGAAATCCAGTTCTACCTGCAGCTGAAAATGTAATGCAATGCAATGCATTTGCTCCATGTAAAGAGTTTCCGTTTAGGAGGGTGAAGACTTTACTTGTCTTGTTAATGTATTTTTTCATACATTTCCCCCCAGAACCTAATTGAGCATTTGACGCAATTACTTAAAATTAGTTCTGGGTTTCAGAGATTAGCTCCATGTGACCCCCTCTTTGACAGTATGGGCCTGAATTTACTTGTCAAACCCAAGGGTGTGGGATAATCCCCCAATGATAACATTCATGGAGGATTCCCTTTGCAGTTGGATTAAATTACATTTACCCCAGTTAGATTACCCTGTGAAAGGAGGCAATTAAATACACCTGTGGACACTCATTTAGACTACGTATCAAGGGCTTGGCGAAGTACGACATTTTTTTCCCAGTGAAAAAGGTCCAGCAGATACTATCAATCTGCACAATTTAATTTCATTATACTAATTGATTACTGTTGATTTGTTGCACCAGGCGTTGGCTGAGCAAAGGAAGGAGTGGCCAACCTAGTCCTACAGGGTATGTCACAACGCAGAATCAGTGTTTTTTCTGGTTTATTAAAAAAGTTTAAGTAAATTATGGATTTTTGAGAATATTTAGTCGGTACCGTTTACATTTCAAGTCAATCATTCCTCAACTAGCTGGCTAAGTCATTGATCCTGACATTACTTCTTAGAGGGCCATGGAGTGCATAGGCTTTTGTTCCAGTCCAGCGATCACACAATGACACACTCCCGTGCCTCAAACAATTTGAATTTCAGTATTGTGATATTTCAATTATGAAGTGGTATATTTTTGCTTTGGTTTGCTTTGCACTGGCAAAATAAGGTCTCTAATGCGAACATGTATAAGAAGACTGGCCGTAGGAACATTGCCCGTGAAATTAAGATGTGCAGGATCTGACGGCTTGGACACATTGACGGACAGTGGCGGCTGTGCTGGAGTAGATGGGTCTCATGGGACAGGTAAAGGACTATGGCAAGACACTACAGCGGTAGAAGATTAGGACTAAGTAAATTAATGTAAGTTTATTTCACATTGTCAAAATGCTGCGTTAACGGATCTACAATTGCTACATCAGGAAGGTATGAGACTTCTGCAGATTCCTTCAATGGCCTCACCAATACATCACCATTTACATAAAATTATACATTCAGTGAAGTTTAGACAGATTAAAAAGTATCTTAATGCACTAAGTCAGTGTTAAACACATATTTTAGAGGCCACTCACCCTTTACATCCAGTTTCAAAACAGCATCCTGCAGTGACCAGAACTTGCTAAATTGAATCAACAAATGCTAACTTGCACATAGGTCAAGTTAGGTTGTTAAATTACTATCTGCTTACCCTGTCTGCTGTTCCAGTCAGTTGTGTCACTGATTGGGAGTGAATCAAAAGCTGCTCATTCTTAGTATGTTCTAAACTTCACAAACCACAGCTAGCCTACTCAGTCGTCAATTCCCTCGCTGTTTCCCTCCTCAAACAAAGCAGGAAGTGTGATGGGGGCAGGGCTTAAAAAGAGGGAGGAAAATCCAGACAGAGGAAGGCGGGGCTACCATTTTTGGAGAAAGTGAGCTTCACTAGGCTCCTCCTACAAACTCTCACCATAGAATTACTGGGACCAGATTAAAATAAAGATAGTGTATGTTCAATATTCAAGCTTAAAATTAGAAGAATCATTAAGATTCAGATTTCTTATTTTAGTACTGAACCCACCCCTTAAGGCAGGTTTGTTTGAGTAAACAGAATTCCACAACAAAAGGGAAACAAAGGAGTTTCAAGGCACTTTCAATGACTCCTATTCATGAAGAATGGTGCAGTCTACATTTTTTAGCAACTCCTGCTCTATGCTCATCATACAAAACAGTCCTCCATCTCAATCCATCCTGCCTTGTGCTTCAGGCATTCTCTCTCCTCCTTAGCGCACAGTGCTAAGGAGTAAAAAATAATTATCCTGAATATTGTCCCCAGAATACTCATTACTAACTTGTGAGGTACTATACCCAGAGGGAAATCAACTAACACGATTCAAAACCATCTCATATTTCCATCCCATCTCATGTTTACTAATTTCTTACTGTTTGATTCATATTAGAATATTTGTATGCATTCTGTAATGTATATGTTTCAGTCGATAGTTTAACACCAATAAGCCTACAGTGTCACGTTCGTTGAGTACAGGATTGGACCAAGGTGCAGCGTGGAATGCATACATGTTTATTAACGAAGTTATCACACGACAAAACAACAAAAGTAACGTGAAGCTCACAATGGCTACACACAAACAAGAGTCAAGATCCCACAACATAGGTAGGCAACATGGCTGCCTAAGTATGATCTCCAATCAGAGACAACGATCGACAGCTGCCTCTGATTGGGAACCACACCCGGCCAACATAGATCTTTAATAACATAGAACGTACACATAGAAATTCACACCCTGACCAAACCAACCAAAGAAAACCGGGCTCTCAAGGCCAGGGCGTGACAGTACCCCCCCCCCCCCCCCCCCAAAGGTGCGTACTCCGGCCGCACCAACCTGACTCATTAGGGGAGGGTCCGGGTGGGCATTCAGCCTCGGTTGCGGCTCTGGCTCCGGGCGTGAAGTCCTCTCCCTTACTGCCTCCCCGTTGCACCCCTGGTCCAGTCTGGACCTCGGCGCGATGCTTCCCCTATCAGTCCTCCCTCGATGCACCAAGCCCTGTCTGGACCCTGGTGTAGGAGACCCCGACCCTGGAGAGGGGCTGACGTCCAGGCCCAGACCGGCAATCCCCCCACGATGCACCAAGCCCTGTCTGGACCCTGGTGTGGGAGGCCCCGACCCTGGAGAGGAGTTGACATCTGGTTCTGGAGTGGAGCCGCCGACCGGAGCTGAACTGGACCTTGGTGGATCGGACTGCTCTGGCTCTGGACTGGAGCAGCCGACCGGGGCTGGACTAGACACCGGTAGAGCGGACTGCTCTGGCACTGGAGTGGAGCCGCTGACCGGAGCTGAACTGGACCCCGGTGGAGCGGACTGCTCTGGCTCTGGACTGAAGCAGCTGACCAGAGCTGGACTGGGCACCGGTGGAGCGGATTGCTCTAACACTGGAGTGGAGCAGCTGACCGGAGCTGGACTAGGCACCGGTGGTTTGGTGCGAGGAGTAGGCACGGGCTGTGCCGGACTGGGAACACGCACCACTGGTCTGGTGCGAGGAGCAGGTACGGGGCGTACCGGGCTGGCGACACGCACCACTGGTTTGGTGCGAGGAGCAGGCATGGGCCGTGCCGGACTGGAGGCACACACTACTGGTTTGGTGCAAGGAGCAGGCACGGGCTGTGCCGGACTGGGAACACACACCACTGGTCTGGTGTGAGAAGCAGGCACGGGCCGTGCCGGACTGGAGACATGCACCACTGGTTTGGTGCGAGGAGCAGGTACGGGGCGTACCGGGCTAGCGATACGCACCACTGGTTTGGTGCGAGGAGCAGGTACGGGCCGTACCGGACTGGATACACGCACCACTGGTTTGGTGCGAAGAGCAGGAACAACCCGTCCTGGCTGAACGCTCATTTTAGCCCGACAAGAGCGGGACGCGGGCACCACTCGCGCCGGGCTGTGAATGCGCACTGGAGATGCAGTGCGCATCACAGCAGATCAGGGTGCCTGTATGGTCCCACGCTCCTTCTGTTGCCTGGCCAGCTCCTCTCTCCTTGCATCCACTGACTCCTTCTCCCTTTGGGCCTCCTGCAGCACCTCCTTCTGAAGTGAGAGCTCCTGCTCCCTCTTCTCTAACAGCCCCCATAATGCGGTGGCCTCCTCTCTCATACTGCTGATCAATAGCGGCCTCTACAATAGCGGCCTCCTCCTCCACAGTCAGCCCTTTCACGGCCTCCTGCTGCTTCGTCGACCACCCCGTGTGCCCCCCCCCAAAAAAATGGTTTTATTGGGGTTGCCTCTCGGGTCTCCTTCGTCATTTCGCATTTTGGAGTCGCCGTCGATCCTCTCCTACCTGGGCTTCTACCTTCGCCCAGGGTCCTTTCCCAGCAAATATCTCCTCCCAAGACCACATCTTCCCCACCTGTGTCCAGGGTGTTTGCTCCTCCTGGGCACGCTGCTTGGTCCGTTGGTGGTGGGATCTTCTGTCACGTTCGTTGAGGACAGGATTGGACCAAGGTGCAGCGTGGAATGCATACATGTTTATTAATGAAGTTAACACACGACAAAACAACAACAGCAACGTAACATGAAGCTCACAATGGCTACACACAAACAAGAGTCAAGATCCCGCAACATGGCTGCCTAAGTATGATCTCCAACCAGAGACAACGATCGACAGCTGCATCTGATTGGGAACCACACCCGGCCAACATAGATCTATAATAACATAGAATGTTCACATAGAAATTCACACCCTGACCAAACCAACCAAAGAAAACCAGGCTCTCAAGGCCAGGGCGTGACATACAGTACATCAACAGCCTAGGTTCTGCAACCTCATTATGAATGTCAAGCTTTTCAGTCAGCCATTTTGGCAGCTGTCAGAGAACCACTTAATTTAATCAATTAAAACTCGTTCTAGCTAGGTATCATGTCATTATGAATGAACGACTATAGGCTAAAACAAATATCATACACCGCAACAATCTCCACAACATTATGTCTCAATTAGAATTACTTATCTTGGACATCAAGTGAGAACTATTTATTTTTATTTTATTTGTCATTTTCTGCTCGTTGCCCATTCAAATATAGGCAACACAAGCAATCAAACTATGAATGAGGGACAGGGCAATTGAGATTCCAATAAAGTAGGCTATTGGCCAGACAGGTAGGTCCGGCCGGCCAGACAGGTAGGTAGGTCCGGCCAGACAGGTAGGTAGGTCCGGCCGGCCGGCCAATCGGAAATGGTAGGTCCGGCCAGCCGGCTAGGACCAACCTCTCCGGCCAGAAGGACCTACCTCTTGGGCCAACCGAACGGCCAGACGGGTAGGTCCATCCGAACGGCCAGACGGGTAGGTCCATCCGAACGGCCAGACGGGTAGGTCCATCCGAACGGCCAGACGGGTAGGTCCATCCGGCCGACTGAAGGTCCGGCTGAACAGGTAGGTAGGTCCGGCCGCATGGCCGGCCAGATGGGTAGGTATGTCCGGCCGGCCAGATGGGTTGGTCCGGCCGACCGACCGGCCAGATACAGTGCATTCGTAAAGTATTCAGACTCCTTGACTTCTTCCACATTTTATTACGTTACAGCCTTATTCTAAAATGGATGAAATAACATGTTTTACTCATCAATCTACACACAATACCCTTTAATGACAAAGTGAAAACAGGTTTTTAGAAATGTTTGCATGTTTATAAAAAAAAAAAAACTGAAATGCCTTATTTATGTAAGTATTCAGATCCTTTGCTATGAGACTCGAAATTGAGCTCCGGTGCATCCTGTTTCCATTGATCATCCTTGAGATGTTTCTACAACTTGATTGGAGTCCACCTTTGGTAAATTCAATTGATTGGACATGATTTGGAAAGGCACACACCAGTCTATATAAGGTCCCACTGTTGACAGTGCATGTCAGAGCAAAAACCAAGCCATGAGGTGACATGCACCACTGGTTTGGTGCGAGGAGCAGGTACGGGGCGTACCGGGCTAGCGATACGCACCACTGGTTTGGAATTGTCTGTAGAGCTACAAGACAGGATTGTGTCGAGGCACAGATCTGGGGAAGGGTACCAACAAATGTCTGCAGCATTGAAGGTCCCCAAGAACACAGTGGCCTCATCATTCTTAAATGGAAGAAGTTGGGAACCACCAAGACTCTTCCTAGAGCTGGCCACCCGGGCCAAACTGAGCAATCGGGGGGAGAAGGGCCTTGGTCAGCGAGGTGACCAAGAACCCGATGGTCACTCTGACAGAGCTACAGAGTTCCTCTGTGGAGATGGGCGAACATTCCAGAAGGACAACCATCAGACAGCACTCCACCAATCAGGCCCATATGGTAGAGTGGCCAGATGGAAGCCACTCCTTAGTTAAAGGCCCATGACAGCCCGCTTGGAGTTTGCCAAAAGGCGCCTAAAGGACTTTTAGACCATGAGAAACAAGATTCTCTGGTCTGATGAAACCAAGATTAAACTCTTTGGCCTGAATGTCAAGCGTCACGTCTGGAGGAACCCTGGCACCATCCCTATGGTGAAGCATGGTGGTGGCAGCATCATGCTGTGGGGATGATGTGGCAGGGACTGGGAGACTAGTCAGGATCGAGGGAAAGATGAAGGGAGCAAAGTACAGAGAGATCCTTGATGAACACCTGCTCCAGAGCGCTCAGGACCTCAGACTGTTCCAACAGGACAACGACCCTAAGCACACAGCCAAGACGACGCAGGAGTGGCTTTGGGACAAGTCTGTCCTTGATAGGCCCAGCCAGAGCCCGGACTTGAACCCGATCAAACATCTCTGGAGAGACCTGAAAATAGCTGTGCAGCAACGCTCCCCATCCAACCTATCAGAGCTGGAGAGGATCTGCAGAGAAGAATGGGAGAAACTCCCCAAATACAGGTGTGCCAAGCTTGTAGCGTCATACCCAAGAAGACTCAAGGCTGTAATCGCTGCCAAAGGTGCTTCAACAAAGTACTGAGTAAAGGGTCTGATGATATACATATACATTATGGGCTATTTTGTGTAGATTGATGAGGGGGAAAAAGACAATTGAATCAATTTTAGAATAAGGCTGTAACGTAACAAAATGTGGAAAAAGTCAAGGGGTCTAAATACATTCCAAATGCACTGTATATTCTTGGGATGGAACACTCAATATTCTACCCTTATGGTGACTGAAGGAATTGTCTGACAAAATCTATGGCTAGTAGACTGTAATTTCGTCTGTCAAAAAGGTAGGCCTACCGCTTATTTACTGAATAGGAAGAAATAGGCTCCAACACAAAGACCTCTTGTTAGTAGCCTAAAGTCAAATTAAAATGTAAGACTATTTAAATGAATTAGACCTTCTCGAATTAGCCTATTTTCAGCACCCATGCGCTGTCCATCTCTGCAGCTGCCACTTCATAGTTGTGTAAATTATGTAAATTAGTAGAATATGGCTTATTGTGAGGTCAATAACGCCGATTTAAATAGCTTCATTATGCGCATTGATTATAGCCGTAGCAATCTTAACTCCGGTCCTCCTTCATCTTCACGCTCTTCCTCTCAAACTGAACAGGACATCAGTAGGCCTAGTCCGCTGTCAGAAGGGGTGATGTGTACGCGGCAGTGAAGTCAGGCGCAGGACACAGAGAAACAGGATGACTACTTTACTGAAAGTTAACACGCACAAACAAAAGGTCTCCACAACACTGGAGGAGTAACACACTCTGTGCGTAAAAGGCGAACTAGATATGCCGAACATCAACAATACAAAATGACAATAACACACAAAGGCCAAACGTAAAACATGGGAACTTATATGTTACACAATCAACACAAAATAAGCAACAGGTGTACAAACTAGACAACACAAGACAAACACCGAAAACATCGATCGGCAGTAGCTAGTACTCCGGGGACGACGAACGCCGAAGCCTGCCCGAGCAAGGAGGAGGAGCAGCCTCGGCGGAATCCGTGACATCCGCGCACACAGATATTGCATTTTTTTTAACAAAGTGCCACCATACACAGCACAGTCATTGATTGGTTAGGCAGTACAAAAGGGTTTACATCAGCAAGAGCAGGGCAGGCCGGGGCTCTTGATTGGGAACGCCTATCCATTGCAGTGTGTAATGCAGTGTAGCCTAGTTTTATATACACCATCCCAGCAGCGCAAAAACTTTGAAAATAAGTACATTTTGTTAGAAATATAACTTTGCCCTGTGCTTCTCCGAGCATGCTCTTTGTATAGCCTATAGTAGCCTATAGGCTATGGATAATTGTTTTGAGACCACACTAGGCACACTTGATATTGCTGCCCAGCAGAGATTCAGGGATTAGGGGCATCATCGGGCACACATGAGATACTATAATAAGCAACTAATTCTAAAACCCTGAGCAATATGACATTTAATTGATGACAAATTAGATGACCCTCCCCTGGACTAAATGTAAAAAATACTAAACCCTCCCCCTGACTGAAATTGAAAAAGCATGACCCTCCCCCAATTTCCTCCGGGTAACTACTGTGTACAGTTTGATCTCTCCCTTAGCTAAAATTGTCCCCGACACAACTCGAACATACTGTATCTAGCTACAACCAGGCCTGCCTTGAGGACAGTCTTGGCACAGAGTTTCTGAACACAGAGGCGCAACATAGCGAGACTTCCGTGAACGCTTGCGAAACAGACCAAACAGACCAGGTCAGGGTTTGGGGTTTGTGAAGTCAATGAGAGGAGTGAAAAATTCATCCTTAGTTGTTAATTTTCTCGAAATCTAACGGCACAACCTACACTACCAGTCAAAAGTTTCAGAACACCTACTCATTCAAGGGTTTTACTTTATTTTTGTACTATTTTCTACATTGTAGAATAATAGTGAAGACATCAAAACTAAGAAATAACACATATGGAATTATGTACTAACCAAAAAAGTGTTAAACTAATCAAAATATATTTTATATTTGAGATTCTTCAAATAGCCACCCTTTGCCTTAATGAAAGCTTTGCACACTCTTGGTATTCCCTCAACCAACTTCACCTGGAATGCTTTTCCAACAGTCTTGAAGGAGTTCCCACATGCTGAGCACTTGTTGGTTGCTTTTCCTTCACTCTGCGGTCCAACTCATCCCAAACCATCTCAATTTGGTTGAGGTCGGTGTGTTGTGGAGGCCAGGTCATCTGATGCAGCACTCAATCACTCTCCTTCTTGGTAAAATAGCCCTTACACAGCCTGGAGGTGTGTTGGGTCATTGTCCTGTTGAAAAACAAATGATATTCCCACTAAACCCAAAGCAGATGGGATGGCGTATCGCTGCATAAAGCTGTGGTAGCCATGCTGGTTAAGTGTGCCTTGAATTCTAAATAAATCACAGACAGTGTCACCAGCAAAGCACCCTCACACCATCACACCTCCTCCACCATGCTTTACTGTGGGAAATACACATGCGGAGATCATCCGTTCACCCACACCGCGTCTCACAAAGACATAACGTTTGGAACCAAAAATCTCAAATTTGGACTCCAGGGGCCTGTTGCACAAAAGTAGAATTAAGACATCCGGGATAAATCAAATCAAATCAAATCAAATCAAATTTTATTGGTCACATGCGCCGAATACAACAGGTGCAGACATTACAGTGAAATGCTTACTTACAGCCCTTAACCAACAGTGCATTTATTTTAAACAAAAAAGTAAGAATAAAACAACAACAAAAAAGTGTTGAGAAAAAAAAGAGCAGAAGTAAAAAATAAAGTGACAGTAGGGAGGCTATATATACAATAGAATAAAGTGACAGTAGGGAGGCTATATATACAGGGGGGTACCGTTGCATAGTCAATGTGCGGGGGCACCGGCTAGTTGAGGTAATATGTACATGTGGGTAGAGTTAAAGTGACTATGCATAAATACTTAACAGAGTAGCAGCAGCGTAAAAAGGATGGGGTGGGGGGGCAGTGCAAATAGTCCGGGTAGCCATGATTAGCTGTTCAGGAGTCTTATGGCTTGGGGGTAGAAGCTGTTGAGAAGTCTTTTGGACCTAGACTTGGCACTCCGGTACCGCTTGCCGTGCGGTAGCAGAGAGAACAGTCTATGACTAGGGTGACTGGAGTCTTTGACAATTTTGAGGGCCTTCCTCTGACACCGCCTGGTATAGAGGTCCTGGATGGCAGGGAGCTTTGCCCCAGTGATGTACTGGGCCGTACGCACTACCCTCTGTAGTGCCTTGCGGTCAGAGGCCAAGCAGTTGCCATACCAGGCGGTGATGCAACCAGTCAGGATGCTCTCGATGGTGCAGCTGTAGAATTTTTTGAGGATCTGAGGACCCATGCCAAATCTTTTTAGTCTCCTGAGAGGGAATAGGCTTTGTCGTGCCCTCTTCACGACTGTCTTGGTGTGTTTGGACCATGATAGTTCGTTGGTGATGTGGACACCAAGGAACTTGAAGCTCTCAACCTGTTCCACTACAGCCCCGTCGATGAGAATGGGGGCGTGCTCAGTCCTCTTTTTTTTCCTGTAGTCCACAATCATCTCCTTTGTCTTGGTCACGTTGAGGGAGAGGTTGTTGTCCTGGCACCACACGGCCAGATCTCTGACCTCCTCCCTATAGGCTGTCTCATCGTTGTCGGTGATCAGGCCTACCACTGTTGTGTCGTCGGCAAACTTAATGATGGTGTTGGAGTCGTGCCTGGCCATGCAGTCATGGGTGAACAGAGAGTACAGGAGGGGACTGAGCACGCACCCCTGAGGGGCCCCCGTGTTGAGGATCAGTGTGGCAGATGTGTTGTTACCTACCCTTACCACCTGGGGGCGGCCCGTCAGGAAGTCCAGGATCCAGTTGCAGAGGGAGGTGTTTAGTCCCAGGATCCTTAGCTTAGTGATGAGCTTTGAGGGCACTATGGTGTTGAATGCTGAGCTGTAGTCAATGAATAGCATTCTCACGTAGGTGTTCCTCTTGTCCAGGTGGGAAAGGGCAGTGTGGAGTGCGATAGAGATTGCATCATCTGTGGATCTGTTGGGGCGGTATGCAAATTGGAGTGGGTCTAGGGTTTCTGGGATTATGCTGTTGATGTGAGCCATGACCAGTCTTTCAAAGCACTTCATGGCTACAGACGTCAGTGCCACGGGTCGGTAGTCATTTAGGCAGGTTATCTTAGAGTTCTTGGGCACGGGGACTATGGTGGTCTGCTTGAAACATGTTGGTATTACAGACTCAGTCAGGGACATGTTGAAAATGTCAGTGAAGACACTTGCCAGTTGGTCAGCACATGCTCGGAGTACACGTCCTGGTAATCCGTCTGGCCCTGCGGCCTTGTGAATGTTGACCTGCTTAAAAGTCTTACTCACATGACTCAGCTGAGCTCAATGAAGCCAAAACATGTGCGTCCAGGCTTAATTGGTTGCACAAAGACCAAGCCAGGATGAGCAGACACGGATTCATTAAGCCAGGTGAAACCAATCCTGGATAGGTGCGCGCTCACGGCTCACTCAAATAGACCCCGCCACAGATCACAGATTAACTGATTTACCATGGCAACTAGAGCCGCGTACTTTTCCCCGTCGGAAGCACAAATCCTCATGGAGGCATACGAGGAGGTAAAAGATATAATTAAGAAGAAAGGCAACACCGCCACAGTGATAAAGCAAAGAGAAAAAGCGTGGCAAAGTATTGCAGACCGCCTGAATGCGTAAGTAGTGCACAATTACACACTCACCGCTCCGCTGAAACATCACAATTACAATTCAAATATTTAATTCACATCTCCAAAAATGCAGTTGTACTGTAATTATGAAACGGTTAAATTTTTAATTGAAATGCACTGCAGATATGAGTGAAATTGTGTAAAGTAACTCCATCACACTGTATAAAGCTATGATACATTTTTTGATATTTTTACTGAAAACAAGACAAAAATACCAAGTAATTTTTTGCAGTGTGACTCCATTAAATGTGTGTGTGTGTGTGTGTGTGTGTGTGTAGATTAAACATGAACGGGCCAAAACGGACATGGCAGCAGGTCAAAATCAAATACAAGAACATTCTGCAGAATGGTATGGTCCCTGACTAATATTTAACAAAGCACAAGCATATATTGTACCCAGAAGGTGCCTGCTCACACATTGTCTGTACTGTTTTAGCAGTGAAAAAGAATACCCACAGACAAGGCACGGGTGGTGGGTCACCAAAGGCTGACCTTACCCCAGCAGAGGACATGGCCTTGGAGCTAAATAAAGGCAGGCCCGTCTTAGAGGGGATCCCTGGGGGGAAAGAGACGAGCATAGGTTCCTCCCAAGATGCCACCCGCTTCATTTAAGGTATGTCCTTCCATCTCTACATGGGATACAACCACATTCATATTGAATCAATTTGGACTGTCTGACTTTGGTTTACCTATTGCCTTGCAGTGTCTGGCAGCACTGTGTTCCTGTTAGAGCCACCAGCACAAGCACCAGACGATGCTGATCCAGTGAGTACTCCATCAAAGGCATACTGTAGGCCTGGCATGTCTTGTCTACTAGCTTCAATATGAATCCGATTAAATGTGATAGGGTGAAGGCCCCAGTGCAGCAGCAACAGCACATGATGGAGACGATGATGAGGAGGAGACCATCTCTCTGGATTCCAGAAGGCATGAGGTATCATGTTAAGACTGTGAAAGTACTATTTACTCTACAATGGTGAGGAGTCCTCATCAAAATCAAAAAATCTAATTTCTTTTACAGGACCCAGATGCTATACAGTGGGAAAACCAGCCTGGCAACATAGTGCGTATTAATAAAAGGACACCACATCCTGCCAAATTCCAGCTGCGCTAATTGTATTGTGTTCACAGAGCTCACAAGCTATCAGAAAGTTGTATGGCAACCACCTCCGGCGCCAAATAGAACTGGCAGACATAGACATTCAGTACAAGAAGAAAAAGATGGAAAATCTTGCACTGGAGTCCGAAATAAAAAAGAGGACAATTAGGAAACTGGACCTTGAAATAAAAAAACTTGAGAGGGAGGTGAGATATGCCTTCAATGTACACTGTATGCTAACTGTAACACAAATGTATTAATCATTATTTTTCTTTCCTCCCCCAGCTCCAAGAAGATGACACAGCTCAAAATAAAAATTAGGTATATTCTCGTAAAGTCAAGTGAGCCATGACATATGAGCTCTTATTGTGAGCACACAGGACGGTGGCATCTTTCTAAGGTTTTTTTTATTTTCCCAGCAATCAGTACAACCAAGTCATCGTTATAAGGCATCGCCCTCTTTTGCCCACCCCCCCAGCACCAGGTGTGGCCACTAGCCTATATGAAGGCCCAAAATTGTGTGTTCCTTTCTGCTCTGACAATGGCATGCCCATTCGTGCGAGATGTGGTGGATGAAGAAGCACTTGTGCTGAGGAGAGCCTTCAGGCGAGAAAGGGTCTTCAGGGACCGGTTGGACCCACTGGCCTTCCCTGATGACCATCTATATGAAAGATACAGGTTTTCTGCAGATGGCATCAGGTATCTATGCAGACTACTGGGTCCCAGGATTAAGCACCGCACTGCACGGAGCCATGCACTGAGTGTGGAGCAAATGGTTTGTGTGGCCTTGCGCTTTTTTGCTAGTGGAGCCTTCCTGTACTCAGTGGGGGATGCAGAACAGCTGAACAAGGCCACAATTTGCCGCACAATAAGGAGTGTGTGTCTGGCTATCAAAGCATTAGCAGATGTCTTCATCTCCTTCCCTGGCCACAGAAGACTCTGTGACATCAAAGAGGAGTTCTATAGGATTGCAGGTAAGAGGATCTACAAATTACAGGACAACTGTTAACACATAGTAGGATACTCATTACTTTGTGTGACAGGTTTCCCCAATGTCATTGGTGCAGTGGACTGCACACACATAAGGATAAAAGCCCCCTCAGGTGCCCATGAGGCCGATTTTGTGAATAGGAAATCCTTTCACAGCATTAATGTTCAGGTGAACATAACTTTTTGATATTGTCCATTGACGAACACTCTGCATTGCCAGTGATGTGCATTGATTGGTGTAATATTCCTCATCTTATGATTTCAGATGGTCTGCAATGCTGACTGTGTGATCAGCAATGTTGTGGCAAAATGGCCTGGCTCAGTCCATGACTCCAGAATCTTTCGGGCCTCTGAAATCTATCAGTGCCTATCACAAGGTAAGCCACACAACCCCTATTTATAACCATCATGGCTGTGTCAAGAATATCACTGTGTTTATGAGGTAGTAATGATGAGATTTTGTGTTGACAGGTGAATTCTCTGGTGTGTTGCTGGGAGACAGGGGGTATGGCTGCCAGCCTTTTCTCCTGACACCTTTCACAGACCCCCAGGAAGCACAGCAGGCCTACAACCATGCCCATGCCAGGACCAGAGCCAGAGTTGAAATGACCTTTGGCCTCCTGAAGGCACGCTTTCACTGCCTTCACAAATTAAGGGTCAGCCCTGTTAGGGCATGTGATATTACTGTGGCTTGTGCTGTCCTCCACAATGTGGCCTGCCTGAGGAAGGAGAGGGCCCCCAGAGTGCCACCAGCCATGGACTGGGACAATCCGGCAATCTTCCCTGATGACGACAGTGGTCGGCTGCTGAGGGACCAATATGTGTTGAATTATTTTAGTTAGTATGTGTGCTTTCAATTTTGGTTAAATATGTCCTGCGGTGGCAGAGGAATTTGGGTTTTTTTGGGTTCGTTTTTTTACGAATTTGGCCTCTTATGATGTTTGTGCGGTATACTGTGTGTAATACAAGGCTGCAGGGAGGCTACTGCATCCATTCATTTGTCTGTTCAGTTGATGTGTATGGATTTGTCCTGCATTTATTTTAGTGTGCAGACATGCAGGGTGTGTTATATACAGACCTTTGAATGTGTATGTATCATTTTGTATAATATGCTTGGATTCTGTGCTTTCCATCTTGTAGAGTCACTGTGACTTCAGTTTCGAAAGGAGCTGATGGTTTACCTGCTTTGTTTTGTCCTTATTCAATAAAGGAACATAATGTTACACATTGTGTTTTTATATTCATATGGAATGTGTATTTGTTTATATGACAGAGTACTAGGGCCACACTGAAGAAAAAGGATAAAGTCATAAATTTATGAGGCTGGTTCTTTCTGCAGAAAAGCTACATATTGTTTTTACAGTTTTGATACTTATGACAATGTGATACTTAATATTCTGGCACATCAGCATGTCTTTGTTTATGAAACCATACTGAAGTACAATTTCACGAAATGCCCCACATCTGTCATTTTAACAACTGTCCTCCTTTAAAACAACTGGTTACAATATTATGACTTGTGTTTTTTTCCCCTCTGTGGCCCTAATATTCTATCATTTTATATATAGCCTTATAGTCTATGGGAAACTGTAAATTATCTAATGATAGCAACATCATCTAAAAATCATTTTTTATCCAAAATCATTGAAATTAATGATCACAAACGTTTAAATAATGACAGTGGGTCTAGTTATATGTGATAACAATGTATAGTGAGCAGTGAAATAACTATTGGTTTCCATTTGTGGTGACTGCTGACTGACATTAGGGATGAGATTAAATAGATCCTGGAATTTAGCCTGGTCTGGAGCAGGCTAGCTCCACAGAATAAATCTCCATGGTAATTTATACCATAACATATCCTCCTGCCCCCTATCCATCTTTAGTGCAACCGGATTACGGATCAATTGAGCCAGGATCACCAAGATATCCTGGCTTAATCCCTTATCCTAGTTTTGTGCAACAGGCCCCAGACCAAAGGATAGATTTCCACCTGTCTAATGTCCATTGCTCGGGTTTCTTGGCCAAAGCAAGTCTCTTCTTCTTATTGGTGTCCTTTTAGTAGTGGTTTCTTTGCAGCAATTCGAGCAGGAAGGCCTGATTCTGTCACACTCTGGCTCCGGGACTGTGTGTTAGAGCCAGGGTGTATTTCATTTGGTGGGGTTGGGTTGGGTGAGTTTCATTTGTTTGTGTTTTTGGTGATTGGTTAATGACTCCCAATCGGAGGTAACGAGTGTCAGCTGTCGGCTCGTTATCTCTGATTGGGAGCCATATATATTCTGTGTGTTTTCTCCTTGTGTTTGGGGGTTTTTGTTTCCTTGTGCTATGTTCCGTGTTTCAGTCGTTGTACTGTGGACTTCACGAGTCGTCTTTTGTTTTGTATTTCGGTGCTTTTCAATTAAAGTCATGTTCGTTCAACGCGCTGCGCTTTGGTCTCCTTCACTCCTAGACGATCGTGACAGAATAACCCACCACAAAAGGACCAAGCGGCGTGTCAAGCGGCAACAGGATCCACCTACACAGGATTTATATCCACCCATAAAGGATTCATGGACATGGGAGGAGATTCTGGATGGTAAGGGGCCTTGGGCACAACCGGGAGAATATCGCCGTCCTCGTGAAGAGCTGGAGGCAGCTAAAGCCGAGAGGCGGCGATATGAGGAGGCAGCACGGAGGCAAGACTGGAAGCCTGTGGGTACTACCCAAGAATTTCTTGGGGGGGGGCTAAGAGGGAGTGTGGCGAAGTCAGGTAGGAGACCTGCGCCTACTCCCTGGACTGACCGTGGAGAGCGAGAGTACGGGCAGACACCGTGTTACGCAGTTGAGCGCATGGTGTCTCCTGTACGCAGGCATAGCCCGGTTCGGTACAGTCCAGCTCCACGTATCGGCCGGGCCAGATTGAGTGTTGAGCCGGATGTCATGAAGCCGGTCACCAGTGCGTCTCCTCGGGCCGGCGTACATGGCACCAGCCTTACGCATGGTGTTCCCGGTTCGCCCACATAGGCCGGTGCGGGTTATTACACCTCCCCGTACTGGTCGGGCGACGGGGAGCATCAACCCAGGGAAGGTTGGGCAGGCTCAGTGCTCAAGGGAGCCAGTACGCCTGCACGGTCCGGTATTTCCGGTACCACCTCCTCGCTCCAGCCCAGTACCTCCAGTACCTACACCAAGCACCAGGTTTCCAGTGCGTCTTCAGAGCCCTGTGTCTCCTCCACGCACTGGCTCTATGGTGCGTGTCTCCAGCCCTTTACCACCAGTGCAGACACCACGCACCAAGCCTCCTGTGTGTCCCCAGAGTCCTGTGCGTCCTGTTGCTGCTTCCCGCACTAGCCCTGAGATGCGTGTCCTCGAGCCCGGTACCTCCAGTTCCGGCACCACGCATCAGGCCTACGGTGCGTCCCCAGGGCCAAGCATGCCCTGTTGCTTCTCCCCGCACTAGCCCTGAGATGCGTGTCCTCAGCCCGGTACCTCCTGTTCCGGCACCACGCACCAGGCCTACGATGCGCCTCAGACGGCCAGAGTCTGCCGTCTGCCCAACGGGGCCTGAACTGTCCGTCTGCCCAACGCCGTCTGAAATGTCCGTCTGCCCAACGGCGCCTGAACTGCCCGTCTGCCCAACGCCGTCTGAACTGTCCGTCTGCCAAGCGCCGCAGGAACTGCCCGTCTGTACTGAGCCTGCAAAGCCGCCCGTCTGCCATGAGCCTTCAGAGCCGTCCGCCAGACCGGAGCCGCTAGAGCTCTCCGCCAGACAGGAGCAGCCAGAGCCTTCCGCCAAACAGGATCAGCCAGAGCCTTCCGCCAGACAGGATCAGCCAGAGCCTTCCGCCAGACAGGATCAGCCAGAGCCTTCCGCCAGACAGGATCAGCCAGAGCCTTCCGCCAGACAGGATCAGCCAGAGCCTTCCGCCAGACAGGATCAGCCAGAGCCTTCCGCCAGCCAGGATCCGCCAGAGCCTTCCGCCAGCCAGGATCCGCCAGAGCCGTCCAGCCAGGATCCGCCAGAGCCGTCCAGCCAGGATCCGCCAGAGCCGTCCAGCCGGGATCCGCCAGAGCCGTCCAGCCGGGATCCGCCAGAGCCTTCCAGCCGGGATCAGCCAGAGCCTTCCGCCAGCCAGGATCCGCCAGAGCCGTCCAGCCAGGATCCGCCAGAGCCGTCCAGCCAGGATCCGCCAGAACCAGCTAGTCAGGTACTGTCCCTTAGTCCGGTGCTGTCCCTTAGTCCGGTGCTGCCCCTTAGTCCGGTGCTGCCCCTTAGTCCGGTGCCGCCCCTTAATCCAGTGGGGTTTAATTGGGGGGTGGTCATGTGGAGGAGGCTAGGGAAGCGGGTGGTGACTAAGGTGGGGTGGGGAACACGACCAGGGCCAGAACCGCCACCGTGGACAGACGCCCACCCAGACCCTCCCCGAGACTGTATGATGGTGCGCCCGGAGTGCGCACCTTTAGGGGGGGGTACTGTCACACTCTGGCTCCGGGACTGTGTGTTAGAGCCAGGGTGTATTTCATTTGGTGGGGTTGGGTTGGGTGAGTTTCATTTGTTTGTGTTTTTGGTGATTGGTTAATGACTCCCAATCGGAGGTAACGAGTGTCAGCTGTCGGCTCGTTATCTCTGATTGGGAGCCATATATATTCTGTGTGTTTTCTCCTTGTGTTTGGGGGTTTTTGTTTCCTTGTGCTATGTTCCGTGTTTCAGTCGTTGTACTGTGGACTTCACGAGTCGTCTTTTGTTTTGTATTTCGGTGCTTTTCAATTAAAGTCATGTTCGTTCAACGCGCTGCGCTTTGGTCTCCTTCACTCCTAGACGATCGTGACAGATTCACGCAGTCTCCTCTGAACAGTTGATGTTGAGATGTGTCTGTTACTTGAACTCTGTGAAACATTTATTTGGGCTGAAATTTCTGAGGCTGGTAACTCTAATGAACCTATCCTCTGCTGCAGAGGTAACTCTGGGTCTTCCTTTCCTGTGGCGGTCCTCATGAGAGCCAGTTTCATCATTGTGCTTGATGGTTTTTGTGACTGCACTTGAAGAAACGTTCAAAGTTCTTGAAATTTTCCAGATTGACTGACCTTCATGTCTTAAAGTAATGATGGACTGTCATTTCTCTTTGCTTATTTAAGCTGTGCTTACCATAATATGGACTTGGTCTTTTACCAAATAGGGCTATCTTCTGTATTCCACCCCTACCTTGTCACAACACAACTGATTGGCTCATATACACTAAGAAGGAAATACATTTCACAAATTAACTTTTAACAAGACACACCTGTTAATTTAAATGCATTCCAGCTGACTATGTAATGAAGCTGATTGAGAGAATGCCAAGAGCATGCAAAGCTGTCATCAAGGCAAAGGGTGGCTATTTTGAAAAATCTCAAATATAAAATATATTTTGATTTGTTTAAGAAATGTTTTGGTTACTACATGATTCCATATGTGTTATTTCTTAGTTTTTATGTCTTCACTATTATTCTACAATGTAGAAAATAGTAAAAAATAAACTAAAATCCTTGAATGAGTAGGTGTTCTAAAACTTTTGACCGGTAGTGTAGATTCGAGGCAATGCTGAACATGTTATTACTCCATCCTTGTGAAAGTGACAAACTGACACGTTTTCATTTTAGTCAAAAACTACTTTATATTGAAGGAGTGCCTTTTGATTTGACGACCTGCACATACGCAGTTCGGCCAGAGACGACCATTAGACACCGATGACGTGTTTCTACGAATGAGCTATGCTAGCCAACATCGCCATGACATCGCCTACAAGTGTGATCAAGGATTTCTATAGACCGGCACAGTGGACACTCATAATACCTATTAAACCTAGCGGTAAAACCCGGTAATGGTTCCAATAGTTTTTTTCCCCATTCATTTTGCCGTCTGTAATTTTAGAACTACTTCATATAAGGTTTGTGTTTTGTGTAGGCTTACCCTGGCGTGACGTTTTGATAGCCATGTAATTCTCTCTCAGACAAGGTGAGTTTTCTCAATATATTCGCCTCAATTTACTCCCCCCTCCAAAAATGAAATGCTAATAAGCAACAGAGAAGACCTCAGCAAGACTACAAATTCCTGCAGGAAGCACCTGCGCATCGTCTCTAGCCGACACTGTCGGCTACAGTTCACCACCGCAATCAGAGGCCTTTGTGCCCAGAGACCTTCTGTGCCCAATCCATGAATTTGCATCCCCTTTCTCTGTCTTAGCTAGCCACTGACTACACTTTAGCTATCTAGCAGAGCAGAAGAACAAAATATAATTTTGTTCTACTTAGCCTAGATAATTGTTTGTACAGTATGTCTACTTTGGTGTCTGTTTCAGATCTTATGGCATTTTTCAAGGATGAGCATAAGAGCATCAAAAGGGGAGAAGACCACTATAAATCTGGCCATGTGGAGAAGTGCAGCTATAGTGAGGGGCAACTTACCGGTTTGGTCAGCACCAGCATGAGGGATACAGTTTATCCTTTGTCGGTGAGTGTAGCTATTAAGTCAAGTTTGAGCATCTTAGCAATACAATGTTTTCTATACAGCTGTCAACATTATACATTTACATTTTAGTCATTTAGCAGACGCTCTTATCCAGAGCGATAGAGCCACTTAATCAATTATATAATCATTAACCAGATTACCTCGATGAGTGATAACTCAGATCTAGAATGTTGTCATTGATAAGAATTAATCTAAAAATCTATTGACATTCAAAATGGACTTTTAGACATTCAGCCTGTATTGTAGTTTCATGACCAGAAACAAATCTTCAAAGGCACAGTATTTATTTATTCAGAGTGGTACGTGCATTCATACAGTCTTGATTTATAAGATCCTTCCCACTATATGATTGATATATCAAGTGATAAAATCCCAAGTTATCAATTAGGTTTATGGAAAAACTGCACTTGTCCTCATGTGAAAATGACAGTTTATTTAAAATTCTACAGCAGTAATGTCATTGAATCAAATCAAACTTTATTTATATACCACATTTCTTACAACAAATGCATTTCCAGGTGTTCACAGTCGTTAGATGGGGTGTTGTATGTAAAGTGGGGCACAGATAACAAAGAAAAGGGCATCAAGGCATCCAAAATGGCAACAGGGATAGATGTGCAGGAGTCAGGGCTTTGGGTCACAGGGTCTGGGATCCTGGGTGCCTCACCAGATGGTCTGGTGGGCACCACAGCAGTGGTGGAGCTCAAGTGTCCCTATGGTGTGTTAGGTTCTAAACAGAGTAAAAACGGACGACTAGGAAAAGCTCAAACCAAATGTATTCACCCACTGGGTCAAACAGCTGCAAAGACAAAGACATGTTTACACAAGCACATATATTTATACCCTCCTACTAGGAAGTGACTCTTCTTGCACATCTAGACAGCCAATACATCTCTGTTGCTATGCAGGAACTTAATTGGTTCCTCTCACTGGTGTAGTCATGGCCCTGCCTCATGCTAGAACCTTCGTGGGCGTGGAAATATGTGTGTGGGATAGGACTGTTCCTTCTCACTTCATCTGATCTGACTTCAGGCCGAATTCCTCACTCCTTCCTAATCCACGGCTGTCCTACCTGATCAGTGACTGAAACCAGACTGTTGTCCTTTGCCTCCCTCCATAGGATCCATGAGATTTAACAATACAATGTTTTTACAGAATGTAAACTTTCTGCACTACCCCTTCCTCACTCAGTAACTTTCCATCCACCTAGTTCTTATCCACCCTCTATTGACCCCCAACATATACATTCCTTATACATGTACAGTAATCAATTAGTTATAGTATGGTAACATGAATAAGTATATTTCAAGCTAGAATCCAACAGGTGCAAGGGACCTTACCATTGAAGAGGCAGTGAAGTCGAATTATTTCTATATCAAGGAGGGAGGGTCTTACAGCCTCCGTGAAGACCATCCTTACTGGCACCAGGTCTAAGGTCAACTCCACATCACTGGAAGGGACACCTGCTTCTTCGTTGTGTGGACCACCAAAGCCTCCATCTCCATCCAGCGTGACGACCCCTGGCAGACTCATATTGCTCCTCCTGTCAGTACCTGTTTTCAGGGAAGCCAATGAGCCAAAAATATTCCACATATATCATACAGACTCCCAGAAAATGTTATATTGCATACAAGTGTTGCTCAAAGCAGCCAACTAAAGTAATGTAGTTCACTTTATCATGGGCACATTGGGAATATTATTTCTTGCCCGTCTTACTTGCTGAAGGCTCCAGTCATCCCTGCCTGTACCTGACATTGTTGAAAAACAAGTGAACGATTAATAAAGATCATACACAAACAATAGGCTCCTATAATAGGTTATATTACGTTCAAGTTTTGCTCAAAGCGGCAAACTAAAGTAATTTAGTTCAATCACAAAGGCTGGTCTGAGTGCATCTCCTTAGTTTCATTCAGTAGTACAACACAATTGACATTGCATTATATCATGGGCACAGTGGGAATTTATATCTGTGGTGTTTAAATTATGTCTTACCCCAGAGTGAGAGATAGAGTATATCACTTCCAGAAGATGTTCCGCATGTCATGCATCATGTCTAAAACATGGGGAAAAGGGGAAATAAAGTCAAAATGTTGATGCATCTACAAATTGATATGTCAAGTGATAAAATCCCAAGTTATCAATTAAAAGTCCATGGGGAAAACTGCACTTGTCCTCGTGAAAATTACAGTTTATTAAATATTCTACAGCTGTAATGTCATCAATCAAATCAAACTTTATTTACATAGCACATTTCTTACAACAAATGCATTTCAAAGTGTTGAAAGTCATGCATTAAAAGGCATGTGGCACTTAACATCCTTCCTCTTGGCAGGTCTCTATAGGTGACCAGGGGATTCTCTCTACCACATGCAAATGCCCCCGTGGAGCTCATAAGTGTAGCCATGCGACCGTATTGGCTATTTTTACGGTTCACAATATCGGCTGTACGGATGTGGAATGTGAGTGGAGGAAGCCAGCCGTGCCCAACCAGGTAGAGTCAGTGGAGGACCTGTACCCGGCTGAAGATTACAACCCTCTGTCCCGATAGCCCACAGAGAAGGATCTTCAGTGTCTAAGGAACCGTCTCCGGGGCAGGTTCAGTGGAATGGCATGTCTCTTTGAACCTGAGCCAGAACAACCACTACCCTGTCTGTACCAGACATTGTTAAAATACAAGGGCACCTGGGGCATGCAGGCATCCTGGCAGGCATGGCGCTGTCGGTGGATCAGCAGGAGGCTATACGGCAGGCAACAGTTGGACAGCGCACCAACCCCAACTGGCACACCATGAGGTGAGGGAGATTGATGGCCAGCAATTTTGGAGCAACTGTTGTCATTCGCAACAGATGTAAAAAATGAAAAGAAGATGTGTCTCCTTGCCTATGTAACAGAGATATTTGAGAAACTGAACAAATTGAACGCAAGCATGCAGGGGAAATACAAAAAAATTATACAGATGAGTGACCGCATCAGCAAAATCAGTTTGACTGTGTTCCTGGCTCTGTTGACATGCCAGTAAGTGAAATCGAACCGCTGTAACGTGAATGAATGCTGCAGACAACCCATTCACGGGTCACTATGGAGGAGTTCTGGTTCTTGACTCAAAGGGAATACTGTGCCGTCTCCCTCAGAGCATTGAAACTCATGGTATGCTGATTCAGTGCTCTTGTCTGCATTAAAAACAAATATCGATCCAAGTTGGATGTGACAGGAGAGATGAGGACAGCACTGTCGACCATGCACCCTGATTTTGAGAAGCTCCGACGCGACATACATCAAGCACACCCATCTCATTAGGGGTGCTGAAAAGAGGAATTGTATCAGACTAATTTGCAATTGACTGTCATAGCCCCACATTAAAACTATATGATGGTGAGTTGAGAATACAATCAGAATGTTTTGCAATTGATTGTTAATTGCAGAATTTATTTTCACATGGTTGGAGTAGGGACAATTTTCAGATATCAAAATGGGGTCGCTGGCCAAAAAAGTTTGTGAACCCCTGCCCTAAACCCTAACCATCACCGCCACTAACCAGCACATTCCTCCCTGCCGCTGGGAGAGGAGCTGCCTATGAGCCTCTGTGAGCTTGGCGTTGGAGACTTTCAAGAGGGTCTGGTACATTTTCAACCTTCCTGGTAAGTCTCTGACACCTCTTGGAGGGGAGGGTGGAGGAGGGCTGCATGACCATTGGTTGAGGGCTGCCGGTGGGGGACGGTCTATGTTTTTCATTGTCGACCTCGTCATCATGAGAAGATGACTCTTCCTCTTGGTCTTCCTGTTGATGGCTGGGTCGGCACTGCGGCGGCGGGATCTGGTTGTCTGGAGAAGGTGGCAGTGGGGTCTCCACTCCCTCTCAGGGCTGCTGTCGGAGGCTGTGTCCGGCATGAAGTCTGCGTCTGACAGCATAGCACCGGGGTGAGTGAGGAGGTCCAGGCAGGGAGTCATCCCTATGGCCAGTTCACTGAGGAGGTCTATGGCCGTCTCTCTCTTTGCTAGAAGATTGGCGACTTTAACATCCTGTAAATGTAAGTTATACTGTATAAAGCATAAAGCATAAAGCACTTGAATGGGAGTCAATGGGGACTGACAGATCTGCGAAAAGGTGTGTAACTTACAATATCAGGATACTTGGCAGCCAAGTGCTTGTCCAGCCGGTCCAGCTCCTTCCTCCCACAGCCAGGCACCTGGCTTTCCCCTCTTATTCTGTTGTGGAGAATTAACACGAAGGACATTAACACACATAAACACGCGCACACACACACACATACACACACACATACACACACGAAAACACAGTTTACTTTTATTTGCTATTATTTAGGTTTGTACTAACCTTCCAGATGCAAATCCCAGGAGGATCTGTCTCCTGCTATTGTTTCTGATTAAGTGCTTTATGCTCAGGTGCTGGCTGTTTGACTTAGTCTCGTTGAAGATCGGGCAATCCTGCTGCGTTTTCAGGTAATGCTTCTTGTTTGCTGTTGGTGTATCTGCCTAAAATAATATGTTAATCATTACTGCATATGTTACAGCAAACAACGGAAATGCTGCATTCTCAAAGGATGAATGGAGCCTTTGTTCAGGTTTTATCGCTGCCTCTATAACTGCTGAACGAGCATGTGGAAGTATATCACTGGCGGGGTAAATTTCTCAAAAACAAATGAGATTGCAAAAAAAGTGTCTCTGCACTTCCATAACATGCCATTTACATGTTATGTTAAATATAGATTTGGTTCAAATTAAGTGAACTTCTCCTTTAAGGGCCTTGCTCAAGGGCCCAAAGGTAGGGGAATGTCTTTAGGATGTGGACCCAGCAGCTCTCCAGTTGCCAGATAAATTCTCCCCAAAGGAATTCCAGGCCTAGGATTCAAACCAGCCACCTTTCAGCTACAGGTCCAACTCCTTAGCCACATAAGTGGGAATATGGGAAATAGACACTCACAGTGTCAGAGTCAGAAGCCCTAAACCCCTAAAACTGCTTTTTAGAATGTTAATGAAATGCACCATGTTCTGCTGTTTGCTTCCCCGATGCTGGCTAAGTGGTACAAAATGGCAGAAGGAAATGCTATAGCTGCATGACCAGAATTGGTTAAGTTGCCTCTGAAGGTAAGCAGGGTTAGTCTTGGTCGGCCCCTGGATGAGACCAGGGCCTGTATCCACAAAGCATCTCAGAGTAAGAGTGCTGATCTAGCATCAATCTTGACTTTTAGATCATAATATACTGAACAAAAATATAAACGCAACATGTAACGTGTTAGTTCCATGTTTCATGAACTGAAATAAAAGATCCCCGAATTTTTCCATACGCACAAAAGGTAATTTCTCTCATTTTGTGCACAAATTTGTTTACATCCCTGTTAGTGACCATTTCTCCTTTGCCAAGATAATCCATCCACCTGACAGGTGTGGTATATCAATAAGCTGATTAAACAACATGGTCATTACACAGGTGCACCTTGTGCTGAGGACAATAAAAGGCCACTCTAAAATGTGCAGTTTTGTCATACAATGCCACAGATGTCTCAAGTTTTGAGGGAGCGTGCAATTGGCATGCTGACTGCAGGAATGTCCACCAGAGCTGTTGCCAGAGAATGTAATGTTAATTTCTCTACCATAAGCCGCCTCCAATGTTGTTTTGAGAATTTGGCAGTACGTCCAACCGGCCTCAAAACCGCAGACCACATGTAACCACGCCAGCCCAGGGACCTCCACATCCGGCTTCTTCACCTGCGGGATTATCTGAGACCAGCCACCCGGACAGCTGATGAAACTGAGGAGTATTTCTGTCTATAATAAAGCCCCCTATAATAAAACTCATTCTGATTGGCTGGGCCTGGCTTCCCAGTGGGTGTGCCTGGCTCCCAATTGGGTGGGCCTATGTCCATAGATTAGGGCCTAATGAATATATTTCAATTGACTGATTTCCTTTATGAACTGTAACTCAGTGTAATCATTGAAATTGTTGCATGTTGCGTTCATATCCATGTGACCAATGGAATGGGTGGAGTAAGGTCCTGGGTGGAGCAGCGGTCAAAAGCACTACGGCTGGAGGGGTGTAAAGCTCGCCGCCATTGGACTCTGGAGCAGTGGAAACGTGTTCTCTGGAGTGATGAATCACGCTTCACCATCTGGCAGTCCGACGGACGAATCTGGGTTTGGTTCCAGGAGAACGCTACCTGCCCCAATGCATAGTGCCAACTGTAAAGGTTGGTGGAGGAGGAATAATGGTCTGGGGCTGTTTTCCATGGTTCGGGCTAGGCCCCTTAGTTCCAGTGAAGGGAAATCTTAACGCTAGAGCATACAATGACATCCTAGACGATTCTGTGACTCCAACTTTGTGGCAACAGTTTGGGGAAGCCCATTTCCTGTTTCAGCATGACAATGCCCCCGTGCACAAAGCGAGGTCCATACAGAAATGGTTTGTCGAGATCGTTGTGGAAGAACTTGACTGGCTGGCTGACAAGCTGTTATAGCAGCAAAGGGAGGGACCAACTCCATATTAATGCCCATAATTTTGGAATTAGATGTTCGATGAGCAGGTGCCCACATACTTTTGTTCATGTAGTGTATGTAGCCTAAGAAATAATAAGGTTCATGAGATCAATAACTTGCTTACATTGGATAACACTGGCCATCTCTGAAACTCACTTAGATAATTTGTTTGATGATACAGCAGTAGCAATACAAGGATATAACATCTACAGAAAAGACAGGAATGCCTATGCGGGAGGTGTTGGATAACACTGGCCATCTCTGAAACTCACTTAGATAATTCCTTTGATACAGCAGTAACAATACAAGGATATAACATCTATAGAAAAGACAGGAATGCCTATGGGGGAGGTGTTGTATATGTTCAGAGCCATATTATTTTTATTGTCACATACACCAGATGGGTGCAGTGAAATGTGTGTTTTACAGGGCACGGCACCCCTGGAGCAAATTAGGGTTAAGTGCCTTGCTCAAGGGTACATCGACAGATTTACACATAGTCTGCTAGGGTATTAGAACCAGCAACCTTTTGGTTACTGGCCCAACACTCTAACCGCCAGGCAGGGGCGGTGTGTTCAATAGGGCGATATGGGCGACGCACTGCCAAACGGGAAAAGGAAGGGATTTTTTTTCTAATCAATTATATCACGGCAACAGTAGTTATCAGTGTTCTAATCTGATCTGACTGCCACTAAATGTCAAATCAGACTAAAGTCGTGCTTCAAATGGCCCCGCCCGTTTTTGGGGCGATTTCAGTCATGTTGAAAATCGCCCAGAAGTCTGTCATAGACTCCCATGTAAAATCTATTTTTTTCAAATTTCAAAGCTTTCAATACAATCTCTATGGGTGTCTGTGGGCTTGCACTTACGCGCTTTCGTCATACGTGACGTAACCATGAACGTAACTAAGAAAATAGCGGCTAGCAGCGTCTCTGTTGCGACCTGCAGTGTGGCGTTATCTTATGTTTTTAATTTGTACACTTAGTGGCGTTATTTTATGTTTTTAATTTGTACACTTAGTTTACAAACATTCTGCCAACCATGGATTTCCAGTGGTGGGTTTTGGACTGATCTTGTTGATCGTGTACATACCCGCTACGAACGGACTAAATAATGAAAACGCTGCTGGCAGCGGAATCCAATACAGCTGGGAGACTTGGCTGGATGACAGAGTCCCGGACAGAGAAGTGGAGCCGGCCGGCTTCACCCTGGTCAGAGCGGACCGCGATCTGACAGTCACAGGGAAAATCGATCCTGGTAAGAGAGCGACTCTGTACCCCCGACATTGAACTGCTTTCTGTGTCACTGCGACCTTACTATCTGCCCCGTGAGTTCCCCCAATTGTTTGTTACCGTTGTGTACTGTTGATAATCACAAGTTTACTGGAGAACTGAGACCAAGTAGAGACTTTGGACAGGGTGGATATGGTATAATAAAGGCAGTTTATTCAGAGGTAAAGATATCTGGAATCGCGTGCACGGACTCGTTCGTCAAACTCTTAGGGAGCTATCTGAAGAGAGCCCCGAAAACATTGTGTGCAGACATTTTATACAATAAATGATGTAGGTTGAATCTAGTAGTTCTGATCTTCTGATTGGTCCTGATGAGTTGGGCGAGGTCCCCTCCACTGTTGCATTGGCTCTGAGTCGGGTTCTCTGTCTTCAAATGTTCAGCCTAAAGAGAGGGGATTTTTGTGTGTGTGTGTGTGTGTGTTTAACAGTGATGATGTGTGTGTGTGTGTGTGTTATCAGTGATGATGTGTGTGTGTGTGTGTGTGTGTGTGTGTGTGTGTGTGTGTGTGTGTGTGTCCTCAGAGCAAGAACTCGTGAGTTGGAAGAACTGAGAGACCTATGGCGTGGGTGTTGTCCTTGGCCACCTGCTGACAAGGCTGACAAGATAGGACTCTTTTGTCCATTGTTATAGGATAGGAACAGCATTGATTGAAAACAAACGCCCAACACAAAATGGGTCATGCACAAGATTTTAGTCAGACCAAGCTATAACATTATATATTTACTACGACAGTACATTCAACCAAAAGCTAATATAACAAAGGCATCAGAGATTATTTATAATCTGTCACAGAAACTGGAATCCATCTCCCCAGATCAGTCAATAAATGCTTCTGGTATTGACTTATATGCTGCCCCTGTCTTCATGTTGTTGCTGGACATATCTTTTTTAAAATGTGTGTAGGTCACCTAAATCATCAGAAAAATTGCCCCTCCTGAGAATTTCTTCAGGAGCCGCCACTGCCGCCAGGTTGTGGTTGCAAGTTCACCTGCCCCATCTAAAGTCTCTTCTTTTGGGGTGCTGCTAAAGGGCACTAAGTGCTAAAAGTCAGTATTTGGATAATATGTGTGTAATGCTTGATAATGTGTATGATGTTAATAGATAGATCTATTTTGTGGGTGACCTGAACATTGACTGGTTAGCAACTAGCTGTCCTCTCAAGAGGAAGCTTCTAACTATGACTAATGCCTGTAATATGACCCAGGTTATCACTCAACCAACTAGAGTGCATACCAATAGTGTTGGATCTGTGACATCCACTTTTATTGATCATATCTTCACTAATGCTGCAAATCAAATCGAATCAAATGTTATTTGTCACATACACATGTTTAGCAGATGTTATAGTGGGTGCAGTGAAATGCTTGTGCTTCTAGCTCCGACAGTGCAGTACTATCTAACAATTTCACAACATATACCCAATACACACAAAACTAGTAAGGAATGGGATTTAAGAATATATACATATATGGACAAGCAATGACAGAGCGGCATGGACTAAGATACAGTAGAATATTATAGAATATAATTTATTTTATTTATTTTTATTTCACCTTTATTTAACCAGGTAAGCCAGTTGAGAACAAGTTCTCATTTACAACTGCGACCTGGCCAAGATAAAGCAAAGCAGTGCGATAAAAACAACAACAACAGAGTTACATATGAAATAAACAAAACGTACAGTTAATAACACAATAGAAAATCTATATACAGTGTGTGCAAATGTAGTAAGTTATGGAGGTAAGGCAATAAATAGGCCATAATGCAAAATAATTACAATTTAGTATTAACACTGGAGTGATAGATGTGCAGAAGATGTGCAAATAGAGATACTGGGGTGCAAATGAGCAAAATAAATAACAATGTAAATAATATGGGGATGAGGTAGTTGGGTGGGCTAATTACAGATGGGCTGTGTACAAGTGCAGTGAAAGGTAAGCTGCTCTGACAACTGATGTTTAAAGTTAGTGAGGGAGATAAGTGTCTCCAGCTTCAGAGATTTTTGCAGTTCGTTCCAGTCATTTGCAGCAGAGAACTGGAAGGAATGGCGGCCAAAGGAGGTGTTGGCTTTGGGGATGACCAGTGAGATATACCTGCTGGAGCGCATACTACGGGTGGGTGTTGCTATGGTGACCAATGATCTAAGATAAGGCGGGGAATTGCCTAGAAGTGATTTATAGATGACCTGGAGCCAGTGGGTTTGGCGACGAATATGTAGTGACAGCCAGCCAACGAGAGCGTACAGGTCACAATGGTGGGTAGTTTATGGGGCTTTGGTGACAAAACGGATGGCACTGTGATAGACTACATCCAATTTGCTGAGTAGAGTGTTGGAGGCTATTTTGTAAATGACATCGCCGAAGTCAAGGATCGGTAGGATAGTCAGTTTTACGAGGGCATGTTTAGCAGCATGAGTGAAGGAGGCTTTGTTGCGAAATAGGAAGCCGATTCTAGATTTAACTTTGGATTGGAAATGCTTAATGTGAATATGGAAGGAGAGTTTACAGTCTAACCAGACACCTAGGTATTTGTAGTTGTCCACATATTCTAAGTCATACCCGCCGAGAGTAGTGATTTTAGTCGGGTGGGCGGGTGCAAAAAGCGTTCGATTGAAGAGCATGCATTTAGTTTTACTGTCACGGTTTCGGCCGAGGCTGCTCCTCCTCCTTGTTCGGGCAGGCTTCGGCGGTCGTCGTCTCCGGAGTACTAGCTGCCACCGTTCTATGTTTCATGTTCGTTTGGTTTTGTCTCTTTGTAACACCTGTCCCTAGTTTGTGTTTGATTGTGTTCCCTATTTAGTTTCGTTTGTTTGGGTCAGGTGTTATGTGTGATTGTTATTGTCAGCTTGCCTCCGAGGAGTTTGTCTCTCTCGTTTGTTGTATTTTCGAGAGTTCGCACTGCGTGCGCTTTTTCTTGTTTTCCGCACTGTGTGTTGTGCGTAATTGTTCGCGCCGCCCGGTTGGGTTGGCGACTCATTCCTGTGTTGGATATTACTAAAGTCTGTTGAAGTCATCCTTGTTCCTGCGCTTGATTCCCTTCACTCATCCACACACAGCACTCTGACAGAATCACACATCGACCATGGAATCAGCAGGAGCGACCGCGCCAACAGCAGGTATGGAGGAACGTCTTCGTGGGCAGGAGGACCGGATTAACCAGGTCTGTCATGCCCTGGAGGGGGTGATGAACACTCTCCACCGATGGGAAACCAGCGGGGTACCCACGACCCCACCTACCGAACCATCCCCATCGGTCAGTCCTCCTGTCCCATCTCCGGAACCCAGTGGGATTCGGCTCTCGCTCCCGAGGGCGTACGACGGCTCCGCTGCCGGGTGTCAAGGGTTCCTGCTGCAAGTGGAGCTCTACCTCGCCACCGTACACCCGGTGCCCTCGGGACACGAGAGCGTCTCAGCCCTCATCTCCTGTCTCACCGGCAAGGCGTTGGAGTGGGCCAACGCCGAATGGAGGAGAATGGACGCCGCTACCACTACCTATGCGGAGTTCTCCCGCCGCTTCCGTGCTGTGTTTGACCATCCACCAGAGGGGAAGGCGGCGGGGGAGCGTCTGTTCTACCTCCGACAGGGGATGAGGAGCGCCCAGGACTTTGCCTTGGAATTCCGGACTCTAGCGGCCGATGCAGGGTGGAATGAGCGGGCCCTTATAGACCACTTCCGTTGCAGCCTCCGGGAGGACGTCCAGCGAGAGTTGGCGTGCAGGGACACCTCGTTGACCTTTGACCAACTTGTCGACATGGCCATTCGGCTGGATACCCTGCTCGCCACCCGTGGACGTCCCGGGTGGGGTTCGCCCATTCCACTCTCCAGCACCTCCGAGCCGAGCCCTATGGAGCTCGGGGGTGCTGGCGCTAGAGAACGGAGGAGTAGGAACCCGAGGGGGGCCGTTCCCTGCACTAACTGTGGCCGTGGAGGGCACACCGCGGCTAGGTGTTGGGGAGGGTCCCCCGGTGGAGGAGAAGGCAGGTCACGCATTGGGGGGTCCCCCCAGGTGAGTAGGCGCCCTACTTACCCAGAGCTTTCTGTCGTTCACCTAACCTTGCCTGTTTGTTTTCCACAGGTTGCACCTCGTTCCCAGCATAAGGCGCTGGTAGATTCAGGCGCAGCTGGGAATTTTGTAGATCGCCAGTTTTGTATAGAGTTAGGGATTCCCCTCCTTCCAGTTGATAAGCCTTTCCCTGTTCATGCCCTAGATAGCCGTCCGTTAGGGTCTGGGTTGATTAGGGAGGTCACAGCACCCCTTCAAATGATGGCGCAGGAGGGTCATGAGGAGACGATTCAGCTCTATCTGATTGACTCTCCTGCGTATCCGGTAGTGCTGGGCCTTCCCTGGTTGATGACCCATGACCCTACTATTATGTGGCGAGAGAAAGCTCTTAAAGGGTGGTCTGCCCAGTGTGAGGGGCGGTGTCTGGGTGTTTCCATAGGGGCGACCTCGGTGGAAAGTCCGAATCTAATGACAGCACTGCATATTCCCCCCGAGTATGAGGATTTGAAACTGGTGTTTAGTAAAACTAGGGCGGCGCAGCTGCCGCCTCATAGACGGGGGGATTGTGCGATAGATCTCCAGTCAGGAGCAGCTCTCCCGCGGAGCCATGTGTATCCCTTGTCTCAAGAGGAGAGGAAGGCAATGGAGACGTACATCGCTGAGTCTCTGAGACAGGGGTACATACGGGCCTCCACTTCACCCGCTTCCTCGAGTTTCTTTTTTGTGAAGAAAAAGGATGGAGGTCTGCGCCCGTGTATTGATTACCGCGGTCTCAATCAGATTACGGTGAAGTACAGCTATCCACTTCCTCTGATTGCGACTATGACGGAGTCACTGCACGGTGCGCAGTTCTTTACAAAATTGGATCTCAGGAGCGCATATAACTTGGTGCGCATTAGAGAGGGCGATGAATGGAAGACAGCGTTTAGCACGACTTCCGGACACTACGAGTATCTAGTCATGCCATATGGGTTAATGAATGCTCCCTCAGTCTTCCAATCCTTCGTCGATGAGATTTTCCGGGACATGCAGGGACAGGGAGTAGTCGTGTACATCGACGATATTCTGGTGTACAGTCCTACCCGAGCAGAGCATGTAGCCCTGGTGCGCCGAGTATTGAGAAGGCTGTTGGAGCATGACCTATATGTCAAGGCAGAGAAATGTCTGTTTTTTCAGAAGTCGGTCTCCTTTCTGGGTTATCAGTTGTCTGCGTCAGGGGTGAAGATGGAGGTAGACCGGGTGTCAGCTGTGCGTAAATGGCAGACCCCAACCACTGTGAAGGAGGTGCAACAGTTCTTGGGTTTTGCAAATTATTACCAGAGGTTTATCCGGGGTTTTGGACAGGTGGCAGCTCCCATAACGTCTCTGTTGAAGGGGGGTCCGGTGCGCTTGCGGTGGTCAGCTGAAGCGGACAGGGCTTTTGGGAAACTGAAGGACCTGTTTACCTCGGCGCCGGTGTTGGCGCATCCGGATCCCTCTTTACCTTTCCAGGTAGAGGTGGACGCGTCAGAGGCCGGTATAGGGGCCGTTCTTTCCCAACGTTCTGGCACACCACCTAAACTCCGTCCCTGTGCGTTTTATTCTAAAAAGCTCAGTCCGGCGGAGCGGAATTATGACGTAGGAGACAGGGAGCTGTTAGCCGTGGTACAGGCCCTAAAGGTGTGGCGGCATTGGCTCGAGGGGGCTCAACACCCTTTCCTCATTCTAACTGACCATCGTAACCTGGAATACATCCGGGCAGCTAGGAGACTGAATCCTCGCCAGGCCCGCTGGACTATGTTTCTAGCCCGGTTTGTGTTTAAAATCACTTACATCCCTGGGTCCCAGAACGGGAAGGCAGATGCTCTGTCTCGGCGGTATGACGCGGAGGAGAGGTCCGTTGAGCCCACGCCCATACTACCAGAGTCTTGTCTGGTTGCACCGGTGGTGTGGGAGGTTGATGCCGAGATCGAGCGGGCGTTACGCACCGACCCAAGTCCTCCACAGTGTCCAGTGCGTCGGACGTACGTTCCGCTCGAGGTACGCGATCGCCTCATTTGTTGGGCTCATACGTCCCCCTCCTCTGGCCATCCGGGTATCGGCCGGACAGTGCACTGCCTTAGCACGAAGTACTGGTGGCCAACGTTAGCTAGGGATGTGAGGATTTATGTCTCCTCCTGTTCGGTGTGTGCCCAGTGTAAGGCGCCCAGACATTTGCCCAGGGGTAAGCTACAACCCCTGCCTATTCCACAACGACCCTGGTCCCACCTCTCGGTGGATTTTGTTACCGACCTTCCCCCCTCACAGGGGAATACTACCATCCTGGTCGTTGTGGATCGGTTCTCGAAGGCCTGTCGTCTCCTTCCCATGCCGGGTCTACCCACTGCCCTACAGACCGCTGAGGCTCTGTTTACCCATGTCTTCCGGCATTACGGGGTACCCGAGGATATAGTGTCTGACCGAGGCCCCCAGTTCACCTCCAGAGTGTGGAGAGCGTTTATGGAACGGTTGGGGGTTTCGGTAAGCCTTACCTCGGGTTACCACCCGGAGAGTAATGGGCAGGTTGAACGTATCGAGGCATGAGGCTAGCTAGCTAGCGGGTAGCTATTGGTAACGATTAGCAACGCTGGAGAGCTGGTTCCAACGGTAATGTACTCCTACCCAACGTTTAACTTTTGCTTAACCATGTACTAGATCGTAGGTAGGTAGTTAGCTGTAGTTAGGTATTGTATTTATTGTAGGTTAGTATTGTTGTTATTGTAGCTTTCCGTGGGTAATTGTGGGTTAGAATTGAGGCACGAAGCTAGCTAGCTAGCGGGTAGCTATTGGTAACGATTAGCAACGCTGGAGAGCTGGTTCCAACGTTTAATTATTATTATTATTATTATTATTATTTTTTTTTTTTTTTTTTTGCTGCGTTGTGAAGGGAACTCGACACGGACTTGAATTGTCTGTTTGGTGTGCTGACACACTCTTGGCAGTTTGTTGTGGCCAGGTGTTGATGCTAAGTTGTGTGTTAATGGATGCTAGCTTGCAGGTTGGCTACGGCGTCATAGCTAGGCTTCGTGGGTTGTTGTGGGTAGTTACTGTGTCTTGGCAGTGTCCTCGGCCGTGCCAGCTGTAGCACGAAGCTAGCTAGCTAGCCGTTCTTCAAACAGAGTCGACACAGTGGCCATTGCTAGCTACCCAACATGACCATTTGGCTGTACTGAAGTAGCTAACCCCAATTTACTTGTCCTAGCTAGCCAACGTCTAATCATTGCTGCGTCATGTAAGGAACTTGACACAGACACGAATGATCTGTTTAGTGTGTTATCACAATATTGGTGGTTTGTTGTGACCAAGTGTTGGCGCTAAACGGTGTGTTATTGTTATTGGATGCTAGTCTGCTAGTTGGCTATGGAGTCATAGTTGGCTAGCTGAACAAAGTGGGTTGAGTCTACTCCTTTAAACATTGAACCGCTGTGGTTCACAACAATTCTGATTTCCAAAGGCGGAAGTTGGGAGAGTTTTTTCTTCGGGTGGTTCAGTGAAACAATTTTAGTTTCCGAGGTAGAAGTTTTGGTGAGGGAGGCCCTGCTCTCTCCACTCCCAGATGCTTAGCCCATTTCATTCCGATCTCCTCTGCATTTTTGTAGCCATTTGCTACAGCCTGTCAACTATGCCTCTGCCTATCCCTGTTCTCTCCTCTCTGCACAGGCTACACAAACGCACCACACCGCGTGGCTGCTGCCTCTCCAATCTGGTGGTCCCTGCACGCACCACCCACGTGGAGTTCCAGGTCGCAGGCAGCCTCTGGAACTGCCGTTCTGCTGCCAACAAAGCTGACTTCATCCCAGCCTATGCCAACCTCCAGTCCCTCGACTTCCTGGCGCTGACGGAAACATGGATCACCACTGAAAACACCGCTACTCCTACTGCTCTCTCCTCGTCTGACCATGTGTTCTCGCATACCCCGAGAGCATCTGGTCAGAGGGGTGGTGGTACAGGAATCCTCATCTCTCCCAAGTGGACATTCTCAATTTTTCCCCTAACCCATCTGTCTATCTCCTCATTTGAATTCCATGCTGTCACAGTCACTAGCCCATTTAAGCTTAATATCCTTGTCATCTATCGCCCTCCAGGTTCCCTTGGAGAGTTCATCAATGAGCTTGACGCCTTGATAAGTTCCTTCCCTGAGGATGGCTCACCCCTCACAGTTTTGGGGGATTTCAACCTCCCTATGTCCACATTTGACTCATTTCTCTCTGCCTCCTTCTTTCCACTCCTCTCCTCTTTTGACCTCACCCTCTCACCGTCCCCCCCTACTCACAAGGCAGGCAATACGCTTGACCTCATCTTCACTAGATGCTGCTCCTCTACTAATCTCACTGCAACTCCCCTCCAAGTCTCCGACCACTACTTTGTTTCCTTTTCTCTCTCACTCTCCTCCCACACTACTCACTCTGCCCCTACACAGATGGTAATGCGCCGCCGCAACCTTCGCTCTCTCTCTCCCACTACTCTCTCCTCTTCCATCCTATCATCTCTTCCCTCTGCTCAATCCTTCTCCCTCCAATCTCCTGATTCTGCCTCCTCAACCCTCCTCTCCTCCCTTTCTGCATCCTTTGACTCTCTGTGTCCCCTATCCTCCCGGCCGGCTCGGTCCTCCCCTCCAGCTCCGTGGCTTGATGACTCATTGCGAGCTCACAGAACAGAGCTCCGGGCAGCGGAGCGGAAATGGAAGAAAACTAAATTCCCTGCCGACCTGGCATCTTTTCACTCCCTCCTCTCTACATTTTCTTCATCTGTTTCTGCTGCTAAGGCCACCTTCTACCACTCTAAATTCCAAGCATCTGCCTCTAACCCTAGGAAGCTCTTTGCCACATTTTCCTCCCTCCTGAATCCTCCCTCCCCCCCCCCCCCTCCTCTCTCTCTGTGGATGACTTCGTCAACCACTTTGAAAAGAAGGTTGACGACATCCGATCCTTGTTTGTTAAGTCTAATGACACTGCTGGTCCTGCTCACACTGCCCTACCCTATGCTTTGACTTCTTTCTCCCCTCTCTCTCCAGATAAGATCCTGCGACTTGTGACTGCAGGCCGCCCAACAACCTGCCCGCTTGACCCCATCCCCTCCTCCCTTCTCCAGACCATCTCCGGTGACCTTCTCCCCTACCTCACCTCGCTGATCAACTCATCCTTGACCGCTGGCCATGTCCCTTCCGTCTTCAAGAGAGCGAGAGTTACTCCCCTTCTCAAAAAACCAACACTCGACCCCACTGATGTCAACAACTACAGACCAGTATCCCTTCTTTCTTTTCTTTCCAAAACTATTGAGCGTGCCGTCTTTAGCCAACTCTCTTGCTATCTCTCTCAGAATGACCTTCTTGATCCAAACCAATCAGGTTTCAGGACTGGTCATTCAACTGAGACTGCTCTTCTCTGTGTCACAGAGACTCTCCGCACTGCTAAAGCTAACTCTCTCTCCTCTGCTCTTGTCCTTCTAGACCTGTCTGCTGCCTTTGATACTGTGAACCATCAGATCCTCCTCTCCACCCTCTCCGAAATGGGCATCTCCGGCGCGGCTCACTCCTGGATTGCGTCCTACCTGACCGGTCGCTCCTACCAAGTGGCGTGGCGGGAAGCTGTCTCCGCACCACGTGCTCTCACCACTGGTGTCCCCCAGGGATCGGTTTTGGGCCCTCTCCTTTTCTCCCTATACACCAAGTCACTTGGCTCTGTCATATCCTCACATGGCCTTTCCTATCATTGCTACGCTGACGATACACAACTAATCTTCTCCTTTCCCCCTTCTGATAACCAGGTGGCGAATCGCATCTCTGCATGTCTGGCAGACATATCAGTATGGATGACGGATCACCACCTCAAGCTGAACCCTGGCAAGACGGAGCTGCTCTTCCTCCCGGGGAAGGACTGCCCGTTCCATGATCTCGCCATCACGGTAGACAACTCCGCTGTGTCCTCCTCCCAGAGTGCGAAGAGCCTAGGCGTGACCCTGGACAACACCCTGTCGTTCTCCGCCAACATCAAGGCGGTGACCCGCTCCTGCAGGTTCATGCTCTACAACATTCGGAGAGTGCGACCCTGCCTTACACAGGAAGCGGCGCAGGTCCTGGTCCAGGCACTTGTCATCTCCCGTCTGGACTACTGCAACTCGCTGTTGGCTGGGCTCCCTGCCTGTGCCATTAAACCCCTACAACTCATCCAGAATGCCGCAGCCCGTCTGGTGTTCAACCTTCCCAAGTTCTCTCACGTCACCCCCCTCCTCCGCACACTCCACTGGCTTCCAATTGAAGCTCGCATCCGCTACAAGACCATGGTGCTTGCCTTTGGAGCAGTGAGGGGAACGGCACCCCTGTACCTTCAGGCTCTGATCAGTCCCTACACCCAAACGAGGACATTGCGTTCATCCACCTCTGGCCTGCTGGCTCCCCTTCCTCTGCGGAAGCACAGCTCCCGCTCAGCCCAGTCAAAACTGTTCGCTGCTCTGGCACCCCAATGGTGGAACAAGCTCCCTCACGACGCCAGGACAGCGGAGTCACTCACCACCTTCCGGAGACATTTGAAACCCCACCTCTTTAAGGAATACCTGGGATAGGCTAAAGTATTCCTTCTAACCCCCCCCCCCCCCCCCCCCCCAAATTGTAAAGTGGTTATCCCACTGGCTATAGGGTGAACGCACCAATTTGTGAGTCGCTCTGGCTAAGAGCGTCTGCTAAATGACGTTAATGTGCCCTTGAGCAAGGCACTTAACCCTAATTGCTCCTGTAAGTCGCTCTGGTTAAGAGCGTCTGCTAAATGACTAAAATGTAAATGTAAAATGAACGTGTTAACCAGGAGGTGGGTAGGTTTCTGAGGTCTTATTGCCAGGGCCGGCCGGAGGAGTGGGCGAGATACGTTCCGTGGGCCGAAATGGCACAGAACTCTCTCCGCCACTCCTCCACCCAACTAACCCCTTTCCAGTTCGTGTTAGGGTACCAGCCGGTTCTGGCACCTTGGCACGAGAGCCAGATCGAGGCCCCTGCGGTGGATGAATGGGTACGGCGCTCGGAGGAAACATGGAACGCTGCCCACGTACATCTGCAGCGGGCCATCCGTCGGCAGAAAACGAGCGCCGATCTCCACCGCAGTGAGGGGCCTGTGTACGCACCTGGAGATCGAGTCTGGCTCTCGACCAGAAACCTGCCCCTCCGCCTGCCCTGCCGGAAGCTGGGTCGGCGGTTTGTGGGGCCATTCAAAGTCCTGAGGAGGTTGAACGAGGTGTGTTACAGGTTAGAACTGCCTATTGACTATAGGAATATTAACCCCTTGTTCCATGTGTCTCTCCTCAGGCCGGTGGTAGCTGGTCCACTCCAGGAGTATGAGATAGAGGAGACTCCTCCGCCCCCGTTGGACATCGAGGGGGCTCCGGCGTACACTGTGAGGTCCATCCTTGATTCGAGACGCCGGATGGGGGGTCTTCAATATCTCGTGGAGTGGGAGGGGTACGGCCCGGAGGAGCGGTGCTGGGTGCCAAGGAGGGACATATTGGACCAGTCCCTGCTGACCGAGTTCCATCGGGGTCATCCTGCGCGCCCTGCTCCGCGTCGTCCGGGTCGTCCCCGAGCCCCGGGTCGGCGCACGGCTGGAGCCGCGCGTCAAGGGGGGGGTACTGTCACGGTTTCGGCCGAGGCTGCTCCTCCTCCTTGTTCGGGCAGGCTTCGGCGGTCGTCGTCTCCGGAGTACTAGCTGCCACCGTTCTATGTTTCATGTTCGTTTGGTTTTGTCTCTTTGTAACACCTGTCCCTTGTTTGTGTTTGATTGTGTTCCCTATTTAGTTTCGTTTGTTTGGGTCAGGTGTTATGTGTGATTGTTATTGTCAGCTTGCCTCCGAGGAGTTTGTCTCTCTCGTTTGTTGTATTTTCGAGAGTTCGCACTGCGTGCACTTTTTCTTGTTTTCCGCACTGTGTGTTGTGCGTAATTGTTCGCGCCGCCCGGTTGGGTTGGCGACTCATTCCTGTGTTGGATATTACTAAAGTCTGTTGAAGTCATCCTTGTTCCTGCGCTTGATTCCCTTCACTCATCCACACACAGCACTCTGACATTTACTAGCGTTTAAGAGCAGTTGGAGGCCACGGAAGGAGTGTTGTATGGCATTGAAGCTCATTTGGAGGTTTGTTAACACAATGATGTCCAATGAAGGGCCAGATGTATACAAAATGGTGTCGTCTGCGTAGAGGTTTAACTGAGAGTCACCAGCAGCAAGAGCGACATCATTGATATACACAGAGAATAGAGTCGGCCCGAGAATTGAACCCTGTGGCACCCCCATAGAGACTGCCAGAGGTCCAGACAACAGGCCCTCCGATTTGACACATTGAACTCTATCTGAGAAGTAGTTAGTGAACCAGGCGAGGCAGTCATTTGAGAATCCAAGGCTATTTAGTCTGCCAATAAGAATGCTGTGATTGACAGAGTCAAAAGCCTTGGCCAGGTCAATGAAGACGGCTGCACAGTACTGTCTTTTATCGATCGCAGTTATTATATCGTTTAGGACCTTGAGCGTGGCTGAGGTCCACCCATGACCAGCTCGGAAACCAGATTGCATAGCGGAGAAGGTACGGTGGGATTCGAAATGGTCGGTGATCTGTTTGTTAACTTGGCTTTCAAATACTTTCTAAAGGCAGGGCAGGATGGATATAGGTCTGTAACAGTTTGGATCTAGAGTGTCACCCCCTTTGAAGAGGGGGAAGACCGCGGCAACTTTCCAATCTCTGGGGATCTCAGACGATACGAAAGAGAGGTTGAACAGGCTAGTAATAGGGGTTGCGACAATTTCTGCGGCTAATTTTAGAAAGAAAGGGTCCAGATTGTCTAGCCCAGCTGATTTGTAGGGGTCCAGATTTAGCAGCTCTAACAGGACATCAGCTATCTGAATTTGGGTGAAGGAGAAGCGGGGGGGGGGGGCATGGGCAAGTTGCAGCGGAGGGTGCAGAGCTGGTGGCTGGGGTAGGGGTAGCCAGGTGGAAAGCATGGCCAGCCATAGCAAAATGCTTATTGAAATTCGCGATTATCGTAGATTTATCGGTGGTGACAGTGTTTCCTAGCCTCAGTGCAGTGGGTAGCTGGGAGGAGGTGCTCTTATTCTCAATGGACTTTACAGTGTCCCAAAACTTTTTGGAGCTTTCCTGACTTCCCTGAAAAGTTGCATATCGCGGGGGCTGTTTGATGCTAATGCAGTACGCCACAGGATGTTTTTGTGCTGGTCAAAGGCAGTCAAGTCTGGGGTGAACCAGGGGCTATATCTGTTCTTAGTTCTGCATTTTTTTGAATCGGGCATGCTTATTTAAGGAAGCCCTTTTGAAGAACATCCAGGCATCCTCTACTGACGGAATGAGGTCAATATCCATCCAGGATACCCGGGCCAGGTCAGTTAGAAAGGCCTGCTCGCTGAAGTGTTTTAGGGAGCGTTTGACGGTGATGAGGAGTGGTTGTTTGACCGCTGACCCATTACGGACGCAGGCAATGAGGCAGTGATCGCTGAGATCCTGGTTGAAGACAGCGGAGGTGTATTTAGAGGGTAAATTAGTCAGGATGATATCTATGAGGGTGCCCATGTTTACAGATTTAGGGTTGTACCTGGTAGGTTCCTTGATAATTTGTGTGAGATTGAGGGCATCTAGTTTTAGATTGTAGGACGGCCGGGGTGTTAAGCATATCCCAGTTTAGGTCACCAAGCAGTACGAACTCTGAGGATAGATGGGGTGTCCAGGGCACAACTGGGGGCTGAGGGGGGTCTGTAGCAAGCGGCAATAGTGAGAGACTTATTTCTGGAAAGGTGGATTTTTAGAAGTAGAAGCTCAAACTGTTTGGGCACAGACCTAGATAGTATGATAGAGCTCTGCAGGCTATCTCTACAGTAGATTGCAACTCCGCCCCCTTTGGCATTTTTATCTAGACGGAAAATGTTGTAGTTCGGAATGGAAATTTCTGAATTTTTGGTGGCCTTCCTAACCAAGATTCAGACACTGTTAGAACATTAGGGTTGGCAGAGTGTGCTAACGCACTGAATAACTCAAACTTGGGGAGGAGACTTCTGATGTTAACATGCAAGAAACCAAGGCTTTTACGGTTACAGAAGTCAACAAATGATAGCGCCTGGGGGGTAGGAGTGATAATGGGGGCTACAGGGCCTGGGTTAACCTCTACATCACCAGAGGAACAGAGGAGGGATAGAATGAGGATACGGCTAAAGGCTTTAAGAACTGGTCTTCTAGTGCGTTGGGTACAGAGAATAAAAGGGGCAGATTTCTGGGCGTTGTAGAATAGATTCAGGGCATTATGTACAGACAAGGATATGGAAGGATATGAGTACAGTGGAGGTACACCTAAGCATTGGGTAACTATGAAAGAGATAGCATCAATGGAGTTACCGATTGAGCCGGTCTCCGCGTGTATGGGGGGTGGGACAAAGGAGCTCTCTGAGGCTGGTTGAGCTGAACTTGGGGCTCTACAGTGAAATTGTATAATAAGAACTAACCCAAACAGCAATAGGCTAGGCATATTGACATGGGAGAGAGGCATAACGCAATCACAGGTGTTATTCGAGACGGCTAAGATAACAACTGGTAATGGCGAAGATTAGAATGCAGTATATACATATGAGATGATTAGTGCAAGATATGTAAACATTATTAAAGTGACTAGTGTTCCATTTCTTAAAGTGGCCAGTGATTTCAATAGGCAGCAGCAGCCTCTAATGTGCTATTTAACAGTCTGATGGCCTTGAGATAGAAGCTGTTTTTCATTCTCTCGGTCCCAGCTTTGATGCACCTGTACTGACCTCGCCTTCTGGATGATAGCAGGATGAACAGGCAGTGGCTCGGGTGGTTGATGTCCTTGATTATCTTTTTGGCCTTGCTGTGACATCGGGTGTTGTATGTGTCTTGGAGGGCGGGTAGTTTGCCCCCGGTAATGCGTTCGGCAGACCGCACCACCATCTGGAGATCCCTGCGGTTGTGGGCGGTGCAGTTGTCGTACCAGGCGGTGATACAGCCCGACAGGATGCTCTCAATTGTGCATCTGTAAAAGTTTGTGAGGGTTTTAGGTGCTAAGCCGAATTTCTTCAGCCTCCTGAGGTTGAAGAGGCTCTGTTGCGCCTTCTTCACCACACTGTCTGCGTGGGTGGACCATTTCAGTTTGTCAGTGATGTGTACGTCAAGGAACTTAAAGCTTTCCACCTTCTCCACTGCGGTCCCGTCGATGTGGATAGGGGGGTGCACCCTCTGCTGTTTCCTGAAGTCCACGATCATCTCCTTTGTTTTGTTGATGTTGAGTGAGATGTTATTTTCTTGGCACCACACTCCCAGAGCCCTCACCTCCTCCCTGTAGGCAGTCTCGTTATTGTTGGTAATCAAGCCTACTACTGTTGTGTCGTCTGCAAACTTGATGATTGAGTTGGAGGCGTGCTTGGCCACGCAGTCATGGGTGAACAGGGAGTACAGGAGGGGGCTGAGCACGCACCCTTGTGGGGCCCCAGTGTTGAGGGTGAGCGAAGTGGAGATGTTGTTTCCTACCTTCACCACCTGGGGGCGGCCCGTCAGGAAGTCCAGGACCCAGTTGCACAGGGCGGGGTTCAGACCCAGGGCCTCGAGCTTAGTGATGAGCTTGGAGGGTACTATGGTGTTGAATGCTGAGCTATAGTCAATGAACAGCATTCTTACATAGGTATTCCTCTTGTCCAGATGGGATAGGGCAGTGTGCAGTGTGATGGCAATTGCATCGTTTGTGGATATATTGGGGCGTTAAGCAAATTTAAGTGGGTCTAGGGTGACAGGTAAGGTAGAGATGATATGATCCTTGACTAGTCTCTCAAAGCACTTCATGATGACAGAGGTGAGTGCTACAGGGCGATAGTCATTTAGTTCAGTTACCTTTCTTTCTTGAGTACAGGAACAATGGTGGCCATCTTGAATGTGGGAACAGCAGACTGGGAAAGGGAGAGATTGAATATGTCCATAAACACACCAGCCAGCTGGTCTGCGCATGCTCTGAAAACGCGGCTAGGGATGCCGTCTGGGCCGGCAGCCTTGTGGGGGTTAACATGTTTAAATGTCTTAATCATGTCGGCCATGGAGAAGGAGAGGCCACAGTTCTTGGTAGTGGGCCTCGTCAGTGGCACTGTGTTATCCTCAAAGCAGGCGAAGAAGGTGTTTAGCTTGTCTGGAAGCGAGACGTCGGTGTGGGCAACGTGGCTGGGTTTCTTTTTGTAGTCCGTGATTGTCTGTAGACCCTGCCACATACGTCTCGTGTCTGAGCCGTTGAATTGCGACTCCACTTTGTCTCTATACTGATGTTTTGCCAGTTGAATTGCCTTGCGGAGTGAGTAGCTACACTGTTTGTATTCTGCCATATTCCCAGTCACCTTGCCATGGTTGAATGCGGTGGTTCGCGCTTTTAGATTTGCGCGAATGCTGCCGTCTATCCACGGTTTCTGGTTAGGGTAGGTTTTAATAGTCACAGTGGGTACAACATCACCTATACACTTCCTGATAAACTCAGTCACTGTTTCAGTGTATTCGTCTAAATTATTTTCGGAAGCTACCCTTTACTTTTTCCTTATTTTGTTGTGTTACAGCCTGAATTTAAATTGGATTCAATTGAGATTTGTTGTCACTCGCCTACACACAATACCCCATGATGTAAAGTGGAATTATGTTTTTTGAAAGTTGTACAAATTAATAAAAAATGAAAAGCTGAAATGTCTTGAGTCATTAAGTATTCAACTCCTTTATTATTGCAAGCCTAAATAAGTTCAGGAGTAAAAATGTGCTTAACAATTCACGTAATAAGTTGCATGGACTCACTCTGTGTGCAATAAGTGTTCAACATTGATTTTTGAATGACTTCCTCATCTCTGTACCACACACTTACAATTATCTGTAAGGTCCCTCAGTCAAGCAGTGAATTTCAAACACAGATTCAACCACAAAGACCAGGGAGGTTTTCCAATGCCTCACAAAGAAGGGCATCTATTGGTAGATGGGTAATAAAAAAAAAGCAGACGTTGAATATCTCTTTGAGCACAGTGAAATTATTTATTTCACTTTGGATGGTGTATCAATACAACCAGTCACTACAAAAATACAGGCATCCTTCCTAATTCAGTTGCCGGAGAGGAAGGAAACCACTCAGGGATTTCACCATGAGGCCAATATTGACTTTAAAACAGTTACAGTTTAATGGCTGTGATAGGAGCACACTGAGGATGAATCAATAACATTGTAGTTACTCCACAACACTAACCTAATTGACAGAGTGTAAAGAAGGAAGCCTGCACAAAATTAAAAAAAATCCAAAACATGCGTCCTGTTGGCAACACGGCACTAAAGTAATACTGCAAAAAATGTGGCAAAGCAATTAACTTTGTGTCCTGAATACAAAGTGTTATGTTTGAGACAAATCCAACACAACACATTACTGAGTACCACTCTCCATATTTTCAAGCATAGTGGTGGCTGCATCATGTTATGGGTATGCTAGTAATCATTAAGGACTGGGGAGTTTTTCGGGATAAAAAATTAACGGAATGGAGCTAAGCACAGGCAAAATCCTAGAGGAAATCCTGGTTCAGTCTGCTTTCCACCAGTCACTGGGAGATTAATTCACCTTTCAGCAGGACAATTTCCTAAAACACAAGACCAAATCTACACTGGAGTTGCTTACCAAGAAGACAGTGAATGTTCCTGAGTGGCCGAGTTACAGTTTTTACTAAAATCTGCTTGAAAATCTATGGCCAGACTTGAAAATGGTTGTCTAGCAATAATCAACAACCAATTTGACAGAGCTTGAATAATTTTTAAAAGAATGATGGGCAAATATTGTACAATCCAGGTGTGCAAAGCTCATAGAGACTTACCCAGAATGAATCACAGCTGTGATCGCTGCCAAAGGTGATTCTAACATGTATTGACTGAGGGGGTGTGAATACTTATGTAAATGAGATATTTCTGTATTTCATTTTCAATTAATTTGCCAACATTTCTAAAAACTTGTTTTCACTTCGTCATTATGGGGTATTGTGTGTAGATGGGTGAGAAGAAAAATATATTTAATCCATTTTGAATTCAGGCTGTAACACAACAAAATTGAATAAGTCAAGGGGTATCAATACTTTCTGAAGGCACTGTATTATGAGAAATATTACTGTGTGGTGGAAAAAACACTCATAAGGCATACGGCAGTCCAATCTCAATATACAAAAGCTTTATTTGAACATGCATGGGAAAATCTATTCAATTCCCTATTTGTTCTCACAGACAGACATAATTATGCACACACCTGCAGCCAATTGGAGTACAGGTGTCCCTATAAGAGGGGACGCTTCCCCTCAATCAGCCTCCCATTATCTTCAGCGACTGGACTGGACTGAAATAGCCGATAAGAAGACGAAGACTCAGGACGAAGAAAATGCAGTCGATTTTCCAGATCATCGACGTCGTCCTGAAATGAGCACACCAGGAGATTTTCCACCCCCAAAAGCTCTTTTCAGAGCTCAATGTCGCTGTTCCTCTATGGTGGCTGCTGACCCCCACAACTTATGTTTTGTGTGGCTAGGGTCACAGCACGCCAGGGACGGCCTCATAGGTCCTCCACTATGCGCTAGCTGCGCCCTCCTTTCATTGAAAGAGAGGAAGCAGCGTTGGGCATTTTTTAGGGAGGATATTCCTCTTGAGGATGTGCTATCAGTGTTAGCCTCAGCTTCTGAGGCATCATCTGAGGGCGCTGACTCAGGAGATGACAGGGATATTGGGGAAGAGATGGATATTCCAGCGGAACCATCCATCCCTCTGACCCATGATTTTAAGACCCCATTTCCATTGGAAAGGGCAAGGTCTTTTTCATCCCTGGGCGATGATGATGCAGGCTCTGAGAATTCAGCAGCCACATCATACGCCACAGCCTCTCTGCGCTCGGACATTCCAGGGCTCATCGAGAGGGCTGCCGAGCGCCTGCAGATTAAGCTGCCCCCCATTCCCTCCAACCCAGAAGTGGATATGATGGAGGGCGGTCCTTATTCCAGGCCCAAGAGGGCGGCGGAGCCTCTGGCACCGACCATGCCCTCGCTTGATAAGTATGTGGAGGGCCCATGGGAGGCACCTTTAGCGGCGCGTTCGCCGGCTAAGGCGTACCTCCCATTCACCAGAGAAGAAGGCAGATAGCAGGGCTTTTCAAGGAGTATCCCTAGGCTCGAGAGCACCCTGGCTGCGTATCTCGTGCCGGGTTCGAGTCCATGGCCCTCGTCCAAGAAAGCCGTTCTACCCACACAGAAGGACCGACTCACAGCACAGATGGTTGAGAAGTCCTTCGTGTTGGGAGCCCAGGCCGTTGCAGCGGCGAATAATATTGCCCTCCTAGCAGCCTCTCTGTCCCGCCTAACAACGGGTAAGTCTGAGCTCACTGGGGAGGAAGTGGAAGAGGCGTCCAGAATTTCTGGCGCTATTCTCCACTTAACGCAGGCATCAGCTGTGTGTGCGGGGAGGTCCATGGCCACTTTGGTGGTGGTGGAACGACACCTTTGGCTGTCTATGACAGGCATGAAAGAGACAGACAGAGCCGCGTTACTGAACGCCCCCATCTCTGACGACGGCCTGTTTGGTGTCGCTGTCAAAGATGCGACGGAGCGTTTTATGAGGCTTGACAAGGAGAGGAAGCAGCTGGCCAGACACCTGCCACTGGCAGGAAGACTCGGCCCTGCACCGAAACGACCGTCAAGCTCCACCGCCTCAAGTAGACAGGGGTCTACAGCGAGGTGTCGTGCCCGGCGCCATGCAGCGACTTCCAGCAGCAGAGAAGCGGGCCCCTCCCCTCCTGCGGAGCCAGAGGTCCCGACCGTGCCGTTGACGAGAGAGGTCGTCAGAGCATCTTCTTGGAAGCACCCGAAGGGTGGCCAGAAGAGACGCCGCCTACGACGTGGCGAGAATGGGATATGGCACAGCGGCTGGTACGACTGTGCCCACTATTCTCCCCCACCCTTCTGTTGAGGGTATGGAGGGAACTGTTGTTGTTGATGTGTTGAATAAAGAGTTGGCTCCAATTGACTTTGTCACAAGAGAGCCCCTTTTCCATGATACATCCGAGAACGTTCAAGCTCCTTCACTCTCTCTCTCACCACTCTGAGTGTAGCTCATCCCACCAAGGGTGCGTAGTTGAACACACACATGAGGCGGGTGTTAAAAAGGTAACAAGGTGCCGCCTTGCTTTACCTCATAAAGAGTGCTGTAGTGAAGGTCTCACATAGCAGACTGCAGTCACAGCCAGGTAATGGAATGATGACGCAATCGCTATTCGGGGACGGCGCTCTGTCCCAGGCCTCAGTCAGTGCAGTTCAGACCCGTGCTGCATTCATGGAGGGCCGGGATATCGAGGTTACGAGTTTAACCAAAGTATCGGCGCCCCCGTTTTTTTCTCAGAACGCGTTAATGTTTCCTCTCCCTTTCTTGGGAGGCCCACCTTGGGCTGTTCCACCACTTCAGTGTTGGGAAACAGCGGCGACGAGGGCCGTCGAGGAATACAGGTCCTTCCTACTGAATGTACCACAGCTTATCGCTCTTCCGCTTTCTCTGCATTGCTGGGAGTGGCGGCGAAGCTGTACCCTCTCCCTCTGGTTAGACCAGACGTTGCAGAAGGGTTATGCAATCCAATTTCATTTCCATTCAGGGGGGTGGTGGAGACGGTGATGAAAATGCAGAGATTACGGAACTTTTGGTGAAGGAGGCGGTCACAGTAGTTCCCTGGGAGCAAAGGAACAAAGGGCTATATTCGCCCTATTTCCTGGTGCTGAAAAAGACAGGGGGAATGAGGCCGATATTGGATTTACGCATTCTCAACGAGAGCCAAACGGCCCTTTCGAATGCTAACGACAAAACGTCTACTGGAATGTGTCCAGAAGGGAGACTTTTGTACGAGCATAGACCTAAAGGACGCGTACTTTCATGTGCCGGTGCAGCCGCGTCACAGGACGTTTCTGCGGTTCGCCTTTCAAGGGGTAGCGTACGAGTTCACAAGGATGCCATTCGGGTATGCCCTGGCACCTCGCACGTTTTCCAAATGTGTTGAGGCGGCATTGGAACCGTTGCATCGTCAGGGAATAAGGCTACTAGCCTACCTAGACGACCTACTGGTTCTCGCCCCGTCAGCAGAGCTGGCGTTCACTCACACGACACAGACAGTGATTCATCTCACGCGTCTGGGATTCGCTGTGAATTGGAAAAAGAGCGCACCCTGGCCCAGTCATCAGGTTGCTATGTTGCTAGCCCTACGACGGTTTCGTCCGAATCACACGGTAACAGCGCTTTCGGTTATGTCACTCTTGGGTCTCATGTCGTCTGCCCATTTCGTGGTTCCGCTGGGACTCCTGCACATGCGCAGGATACAGCGATGGTTCGCCCAACTACGATTAGACCCAGTGCGTCAACGTCGTCGGTTGGTGGTGGTTCCCCTCTCGCTCAGTGCAGATCTGAACTATTGGAGAAACCCGCGTGTTCTCACACAAGGAGTCCCAATAGCCAAAGTGTCCTCTTACATTCCAGTGTTTACAGATGCCTCTCTGACTGGATGGGGAGGGACATGTCAGACCCAAGCGATAGGAGGTGTGTGGCCTCTTTCGAGTCGTCACATCAACCTCTTAAGAGTTGGAAACGGTTCTGACCCACTTCACGTCTACCCTTCGGGGTCGTGATGTGCTGGTCTGGTCAGACAACCAAACCACAGTAGCTCACATCAATCGCCAGGGAGGAGTCAGGTCTCCTGCACTCCACCGGGCGGCGGAGGAATTGTGGCTGTGGGCTCACAAGCACCTTTGCTCATTGAGAGCAGCACACATTCCAGGCTACTTGAACGTAGGGGTAGACATCATGTCTCGAGGGGCATCTGCACCCGAACATCGTTCTCCAGATTTGGGAACGGTTCGGGAGAGCCGAGTTGGATCTATTCGCATCACGCGTGAACGCGCATTGCCCTCTTTGGTTCTCTCTTCGAGCTCAGGACGAACCACCACTGGGGAGGGACACATTTGCGCACCGACCGTGGTCGAGAGTTCTCCTGCATGCTTTCCCACCGCTGTCCTGCATTCTCCCACTGTTAGCCAGGGTGAGATCAGGCGGGCTGTCAATCATATTGGTGGCTCCCGATCACCCAGGGGCTCCATGGTTCGCAGAGATAATTCAGATGTTGAGTGCACCACCTTGGCCAATTCCACATCAACGGGACGCGTTTTCTCAGGCGGGAGGCGCGATAGGGCAGTTGCCCATAATCGGCCAACCACTGAAGGTTTGGCTCCTGAGAGGGACAGGCTAGAGCGCCATGGGTTATCTGATTCTGTAATCAGAACCATACAGGGTTCACGTGCCAGTTCCACTTCCAAGGTTTATGCCAGCAAATGAAGTGGTGTGCCACAGAACATGTGGACCCCGTGTGCTGTCAGGTTGAGAGTGTTCTCTCGTTCCTACAGTTCTTATTTGAGAAGCAACGATCGTCCGCCACCATTAAGGTGTTTGCAGCTACGATTTTGGCTTGTCATGAGGGGTTTGGCAGAGACACTCTCTTCAGCCACCCTCTGGTGAAACGTTTCCTTTTGGGAACACGGCAGCTTAGGCCAATGCCAAGAGCCACAGTTCCTCAGTGCGATTTGGCTCTGGTACTACTCTGCGAGCCGCCGTTCGAACCATTGAACCAAATTCCCCTCAAGATGCTGTCTGTGAAGACTGCACTGTTGCTCGCTTTGACTACTGCTAAGCATGTCAGTGATTTGTGTGATTTTTCGACGAGACCCGACTGCCTTGCCATTAATGGCGATTTGAGCAGAGCTGTGTTACGTCCTAACCTGGCATTTATGCCGAAGGTTATTAAGAGCTCATATAGATCACAGACTGTGGAGCTGTGGGCTTTTTCTCCCCCTCCCCAAGGGGAGAGGAGAGAGGAAAGGCTCCATCGCCTGTGCCCAGTGCGCACTTTGGCGTGTTACGTTGAGCGCACAGCAGCGATTAGGTCATCGCCTCAGCTGTTTGTGTGTCACGGTGCGGCTGCACTAGGAAGACCACTTTTGAAAAAGCGTCTGTCTCATTGGCTTTGCGAAGGCATTGAGACAGCTTATGAGGCAGCGGGTGACAATTGCCTCAGGGTATAAGAGCCCACTCCACTCGTGGAGTAGCGGCTTCTACTGCCCTTTTCAGAGGAACGGGGGTAGAGGATATCTGTGCAGCGGCGTCGTGGTCGTCACCGTCTCCATTTATCAGTTTCTATCTCTTGGATATGTCTTCTAACTCTTTGGCTCGGTCTGTACTCAGCGTAGCTGATGGGAGACCTTGAGCTAGGAGAAAGGAATGCAGGACTAAAGAGGTAGGTCTCTTTCAGGTCAGCTCCTGTTAGAGGGAGACATATATGACATGACTCCTGACTGACATGTTCAGTACAGTAGAGGGAATGTTATTAATCTGCCCACCAGTGTTACTGGGTTGGGGCGGGATGATGAGGGAAATCGTTTTTGTAACTTTGTTACATTACTATTAGACCGGTCATAAAATATTGACAGAATTGTGATGTCATCTATCTGCTGGTTCAGATTAGTATGACTCATATTCTGGTTATCTGCCCACTAGACATTGGCAATGCCATTGGACTAGGTGGGGCGGATTTGTACCGAGGACACAGTATATTGTGACACGGTGTGTCACAGTACTGTGGGATTTGGTCGCAGCCATTGCTAGGCCCGACCTTTTCATTTAAGTGGGAAGTGTTGGGCTCGGCAGGGAGTACATTTTGGAGCGTTGCGCTCCGCCTTAAACCAATAGGAGCAGCGCTCCCCTATGGGGCGGAGCTCCACGATATAGAACGATAGTTACCGGAGTTGTAACTCCAGTTCTATGAGTGGAGCGGAGCCCCATAGGACTTAAGGCCCTGCCGACCCTCTCTAGTCTCGCTGAAGATAATTTCTCGGGAGGCTGATTGAGGGGAAGCGTCCCCTCTTATAGGGACACCTGTACTCCTATTGGCTGCAGGTGTGTGCATAATTTTGTCTCAGGCTGTTCGCTGCCTAGGCAGCGGGGTAAACCAATAGGAGCAGAGCTCCCCTATGGGGCTCCACTCCACTCATAGAACTGGAGTTACAACTCCGGTAACTATCGTTTATTAGGTACACCATCCCGTTCACGAAAATGGTTTGCTCCTACAGACAGTGAGTCACGTGGCCGTGGCTTGCTTTACAAAGCAGGGAGATGGCCATTGAGGCATTCAGCTACTGTTAAATTAAATGTTAGAATGGGTTAAAACGACTGACCTAAGCGACTTTGAGTATGGTATGATCGTAGATGCAAGGCGCACTGGTTCCAGTATCTCAGAAACTGCCGGCCTCCTGAGCATTTCACGCACAACAGTGTCTAGGGCAGTGGTCACCCAGCGGTCGATCACGATCAACTGGTCAATCTCCAAGGCTTTCCTAGTTGATCACCAAACATTTCTGTAAAAAACCCAACGATAAAGCCTTGCTTTCCTATTTTTTCATTTTCATTTCGCGCTGTTGGAGGTAGGTGCACTTGAATAAGCAGCCCTAGTGCCGGGAAGGCAAAGTGTTCCCATTTTGAACCATTTCATGTGTCTGAAGATAGAACTCTGCCTACCCGGCATGATCAGAGAGCAAATCAAGTGCACCTAATAGGCCTACTGCTGGCCAAACAGATAGCTCTTGAGCCATATACTGTAAAAAGAAGCCTCGGACGTACAGCAAAGTTGATAATGTGAGATTTCCAAACTTTTAAAACCATGACTAGAGAGAGACTCAATGAATACAGCAAAGATGTCACGCCCTGGCTCTGGGGACACTGTTATGTTGAGCCAGGGTGTGTATTCTATGTTTGTATTTCTATGTTGGCCTGAGTGACTCCCAATCGTAGACGTCACGTTTTCGTTTGTTGTTTTGATCGTGTGATCATTAAATAAATATAAATATGTTCACCTTCAACGCTGCGCATTGGTCTCTCCCTGACGATCGTGACAGAGACCAATGCGCAGCGTTGAAGGTGAACATATTTATATTTATTTAATGATCACACGATCAAAACAACAAACGAAAACGTGACGTCTACGGTTTAAACACAAACCAACACGAACAAGAAACCACAAACACAAAGTGAAAGACATACAGTTAAATATGGCTCCCAATCAGAGACAACCAGCTGACACTCGTTGCCTCTGATTGGGAGTCACTCAGGCCAACATAGAAATACAAACATAGAATACACACCCTGGCTCAACATAACAGTGTCCCCAGAGCCAGGGCGTGACAAAAGAGCTCGTGTTTTTATGAGTAAGTTCATGTTTAAGTTGTTATTCAGCACTATCAACACTTTGTTCAACACTTTTATAAGCCATAAAATGCTACAACCAGCACTGCAGCTGCAATGAATGAGTATAGCAAAGTGTTCTGATAAGCTTGCATTATTATTAGCGGCTTGTGTCTTTTATAATATCGAGGAATATTTCACTATCTCTGGTCATAATAACAACATGAATTGGTGCATGAGACAGAAATAATGCAGTGCGACTTAAGTTTCACCTTCAGCTGGAAGACTGTCAGTCTCCTTTTCTCAGTGGAGGGAGGTAGAGAGGAGGGACAGTGAGTTGGGTGAGAGGCAGCCATGGCCGCGGGAAGTAGGGGTGCTGAGGGTGCTGCAGCACGATAAATACTTTTTTCCACAAATGTAGTGCACTGGGCCTTTACTAGTATTAGTGGACCCGTCTTTAGCGCAGGCAAAAAATAATAATTCAGCATCTGTGCTTTGGCAGAAAATGTAGTTGTATAATTTAGAACAGTATCTTGCAGGATTCAATAGTTGGAATTGTAAGAGTTGTTGCCCTTTCCCTTTCTCTGCGATTGTCATTCTAATGGAATCCAGAAAGAACAAAACCCTGTCCTCAAACGTGCCTTGCAAAAGTATTCATCCCCCTTGGCATTTTTTTTCTATTTTGTTGCATTACAACCTGTAATTTAAATGGATTTTTATTTGAATCCAAGATGGAGTAGCAGTGCGGTCGTGTTGTTTGTTGTGTGTCCGTGTAAATAGCCTGTTTTTTGTATTTTGTATTTTTTTTCGTACTTATTTCCCTATCACACTTTTCATCCTTCTACAAAATATACTTTCCTGCAACCCGCCTCACTCAATGTGGAACGGATTCTATTATTGACTTACCTTTTAACTAGAATCTCCAGTTGAAACTAGCTAGCCAGCTAACTAGCTACTTGCTATTAGCCACCGTTAGCGGTTTTCACCCAGAACATCGGATTTTCTGCCGGAATAACTGAATCACTGGACATTAACACCGGATCGCAACTAGCTAGCCGCAAACGGATGGATATTGCTGTTGGCTAATCACCGCTGCCCCCGAAGCAAGCACCAGTTAGCCTCGAGCTAGCATCGAGCCAGGCCCATATCCCGGCTATCTACCTCTCTGTCTACCAGACGGGAGTAGCCAGCTAACTAGCTACTTGCTATTAGCCACCGTTAGCGGTTTTTCACCATTGTCCATGGCCTGCACTACCTACCAGCCAGCTCTAGCCTGGACTATTATCGGCCAGTCTGCACTGTCTGCACAGCGCGCTATCGACCCAGAACATATCGGTTTTTCTGCCGGAATCACTGAATCACTGGACCTTTAATACCGGATCATCGCAACTAGCTAGCTGCAACCAAATGGATGTAGTTGTTGGCTAATCAGCCCTGAGCTAGCCCATCTCCCGGCTGTCTACCTCTCTGTCAACCGGATGGGACCTCCTAGTGTTGACATGGAGCCCCGCCGATCCAGCACGACTGGTCTGCCGACGAAATCGTCTGATATGGTTTCAACAGGCTTCCCGTTACGACGTCGACCACGAAGATCCATCTGCTAGCACCGGCCCGCTAGCACACGCAAGCCGTGGCCTCTTGCTCGCCAGTGCTGTAGAAGCCCCCAAACTACCTCCGAACTCTCCTATTGCTGTTCACCGGACCTTATGATAACTCAGCTATACAGCTGATGCCTGCTGGACTGTTCCTTTATACGGTACCGCATCCTGTTTATGTTTAGCCTCAGCCCAAACTTTGTCGCCATTACCAGCTGTTGTCTTAGCTCTCTCGAATAACACCTGTGATTGCTTTATGCCTCTCTCCCATGTGTGGGTTCGATTCCCAAGGGGGGCCAGTATGAAAAAATAAACTGTAAGTCGCTCTGGATAAGAGCGTCTGCTAAATGACTAAAAATGTAAATGTAAATGTCAATATGCCTTGCTTATTGCTGTTTTGGTTATTTCTTATTGTACTATTTCACTGTAGATCCCCCAGCCCAGCTCAACCTGCCTTAGATAGCTCATACACGCGGAGACCGACTCAATCGGTGCCTCCAGTGATGCTATCTCTTTCATCGTTACCCAACGCTTAGGTTTACCTCCACTGTACTCATATCCTTCCATATCCTTGTCTGTACATAATGCCCTGAATCTATTCTACAACGACCGGAAATCTGCCCCTTTTTTTCTCTGTACCCAACGCACTAGAAGACCAGTCCTTAAAGCCTTTAGCCATATCCTTATTATACTCCTCCTCTGTTCCTCTGGTGATGTAGAGGTTAACCCAGGCCCTGTAGCCCCCAGTATCACTCCTACTCCCCAGGCGTTATCATTTGTTGACTTCTGTAACCGTAAAAGCCTTAACATCCGAAGTTTGAGTTATTCACTGCATTAGCACACTCCGCCAACTCTGATGTTCTAGCAGTGTCTGAATCCTGGCTTAGGAAGGACACCAAAAATGCAGACATTTCCATTCCCAACTACAACATTTTCCGTCTCGATAGAACTGCCAAATGGGTGGGGTTGCAATCTACTGTAGAGATAGCCTGCAGAGCTCTATCGTACTATCCAGGTCTGTGCCCAAACAGTTTGAGCTTCTACTTCTAAAAATCCACCTTTCCAGAAATAAGTCTCTCACTGTTGCCGCTGGGTACAGACCCCCCTCAGCCCCGAGCTGTGCCCTGGACACCATATGTGAACTGATTGCCCCCCATCTATCCTCAGAGTTCGTACTGCTTGGTGACCTAAACTGGGATATGCTTAACACCCCGGCCAACCTACAATCTAAACTAGATGCCCTCAATCTCACACAAATTATCAACGAACCTACCAGGTACAACCCTAAATCTGTAAACATGGGCACCCTCATAGATATCATCCTGACAAATGTACCCTCTAAATACAACTCCGCTGTCTTCAACCAGGATCTCAGCGATCACTGCCTTATTACCTGCGTGCGTAATGGGTCCGCGGTCAAACGACCACCCCTCATCACTGTCAAACGCTCCCTAAAAGCGAGCAGGCTTTTCTAATTGAACCGGCCCGGGTATCCTGGATGGATATTGACCTCATTCCGTCAGTAGAGGATGCCTGGTTGTTCTTTAAAAGTGCTTTCCTCTCAATCTTAAATAAGTATGCCCCATTCAACAAATTCAGAACTAAGAACAGATATAGCCCCTGGTTCTCCTCAGACTTGACTGCCCTTGACCAACACAAAAACATCCTGTGGCGTACTTGATAGATTAATTATTAATGACTAATTATTACACCCTGAAACGGTGTATAATGTGTTAGAAATGTGTGAGTGTAGGACCAGTAAAGGCTATGGCATTGAGCCACTATTTAGCAATGTGAGTAAGAGTTAGGCCAGACAACAAAGACAACTGAGAAACTAAGATAAAGAGGCCTCCCAATTTAGGGAGGGGAGAAACTGTTATGAAAACATGGTGCAGAATATTGTGAGAACGGCAATAACTGAGTAATGCAGGGAGTAGGATATGTGTGTGTGTGTGTGTGTGTGTATGTATGTGTGTATACATGTGTGTATATGTGTGTGTGTATGAACTGATGGGCAGTAGAGCAGTTTTAGAGTGGAAAACTACAGCCCGCCTACAGAGGGGAGGGATTTATTTTTGTATGACGTATGAGTATAAAAGATGGACTCTGAAATTGTGATGGCAGAATTCTCAATGAATAAATATCTCTGACTATGCAGACCGGGACTCTGGCCGTTACTTAAATCCCAAAAGACTTACAACATTTTGGGAGACGCACAGAGACACTAAAATAGTTTGTTAAATAATTCACGTAACAGCTTGGTCCTTCTGAGCCGGACTCCAATACCCTGTTTCTGTCATTCCAGGTAACTCTGAAAACCGTCGACGGGCGAATTATACATTCGTAAATAGAAAGTCCTGCCAGAGGACACCTGATTAATGACAGAGACGGTGACGGAATCCAAACCTACATTGAATCTCGGCTGCAAGGATAAGGTCAGTAGTCTTTATTCATTACTTGGTGAAATTGATTTGAGAACTTGCTAAAATATTGAAAAGTAGCAAATTGATCAATGCGTAGCCATTTTAAGTGAAATGTAGGGGACTGTCAGGAATTATCAAGATTACATTGTGAGGATAGATTCCTCCGTTGAGTAGGAGATAATTCTGGGGGACTAGTCAACCTGTTGGTGGGTCCGTAACGATTCACGGTAATAGGCCATTACCAAAAGAAACTACCCGTTGTTGAAATAGAAGGAACTATTAAAAGTACACCTATGGGATGTAACCTGTAAGAGATTATAGAACAGTCAACAAATAATCCGGGTTAAACAAATACAAAAAGTACACCAGAAGGAATTAAAATAGCATGTGTGAGAAATAGAATATTAGTAAAGTCAAAAGTCACAAACAACTGTAGATTTTGCTGTAACTCTATCCGTTCTGGAGCCTTATAAACTCCAGGTTACCGATGGTGTTAACCAATAATCATGTAAGGTTGTATACGTGTGAGACCTAACGTTTGCTCAAAAGTCACATCTATGAATAATTCCAGGTGGTTGTATAGAGGAGGGAGAACCCATTCCTGTTGTAAGAGACTGTCAGGAATTATCAAGATTACATTGTGGGGATAAATCCCTCTATAAAGTATGAGATAATTCTGGGGGACTAGTCAAGATTACATATACAGGAAGGGGTGATTCAAGGTGTTGTTGTGTGAAGCTATTTTGAATTACTTGTTAAATTGACTTGTTATATAGAAGAGGTGGCTAAGGGATTTTTAACAGTACCAACCATGGGGGGCAAATCCTCACAAGAGGTCCCAGAATTTACTGGGGACGAGAAATACTTGATGTAATTAAAATGGATTCCAGGGATAGAAGAAATCTCCATTATGTAACCAGGTGGAGGGAGAGGTATGGTTTTGAGGGACGTCTAGACGCAGATAAACTCGAATCCATGCTTAAACAGATACATAAGGTGTGTAAAGGAGAAAGAAGCAGTGAGAGAGAGAGAGAGTAGGAGGGGGCCAGTACCCACTGATAGCCTTACCTAATCTATTGGCGGGGAATGAAAGGGGCCCCAGCAACCTTAGATGTATACAGTAATAATAATAATATGCCATTTAGCAGACAGGCAATGAACACAGAGGACGTGGCCAGAGCGGTAGAAGGAATGACCCACCCCAAAACAGGAATAGTAAGGTTTGGGCTGCCGTTAGAGGGCAGTGGATTTCAGGGGATGCCCAGAGGACACTTTTGCCATGGGCCGATCACGGAGAGTATGTTGGGAAAATAACTGAATTGTGTAATAGCCTCAGAGAGACATGCAATCCATCATGAGCAGAATAACAAACAGGACAGAGCCAAGAAAGAAGAGGAAGATGCAGAGTAACTAATTGCCACTGTCGTAGTAAATATAAAATGTTTTAGATTGGTCTGACTAATATGTTGTGCAAGAGGTTGTGCAAGACCCATTTGTGTTAGGAGCTTGTTTTCAATAAATGCTGTTCCAGGTCAGAGAACAAAGGACAGAGGAGAACACCATATCTTGTCACCAGATGGCCTAGTCTTGCAGGAGTGCAATAACAGGACAACACCCACGCCACAGGCCCCACGAGTTCCCTTGACACACACAGACATTTCATTTGCACGCACACTCATTCTCAACTCCCCTTCTACTGGTCGGGTGCCAAGGGCTCTGCCGTGCACCAATGGGGCATCTGCTCTGGACAGAGCAGATCCGCCTCCCACGCCTCTGGAACCAATCGAGGGACTAGGAGAAGAATCCCTCCCTTTATGTTACATTGTATCAAGTAATGCTGTAAACTCTGTTTAATCATCCTTCTCAGCTGACACTATTAGAGTGCCATATGATTAGGTCCATGCATGTTAATTAGCAGGACAAGATATCTCTGTTAGAATAAACTGCCTTTTGCTTAAGCAAATTCCACTCTGTCTAGCGTCGTTGGTTTGTACTCCCTCTCCATATAATTTAAGCACCAAACAAATTGGTAGCAGAGGATGGTTAATTTCGATCTAAAAAGTTGGTGAGAGAGGACAAGGCAAATCATCGATCTAAAAACAGACGGAAGAGTGACCTGTAATCCAGGAGACATCAACTATTCATCTTACCTCAGGAACCTGATCAGAGAGCTCTCCAAAAAAAAAGGTATGCAGAGCCTGTTAAAACGAAATCTTGCATATTGTATTATAGACCAATACCAAATTTTGATCAGAAGTACTGAGTGTGAGTATGAATACTTATTAAATAATTTCCATCCTAAATGATTTAAGGCATACAGGAGATATCTCGTACTGTGATTTATATTGTATAATCTATGTGAAGGCATAGTGGAATCATAGTGTAAATCTATGTGGAAATAATCTATGTGAAGGCATAGTGGAATCATAGTGTAAATCTATGTGGAAATAATCTATGTGAAGGCATAGTGGAATCATAGTGTAAATCTATGTGGAAATAATCTATGTGAAGGCATAGTGGAATCATAGTGTAAATCTATGTGGAAATAATCTATGTGAAGGCATAGTGGAATCATAGTGGAATCTATGTGGAATTAAGGTATCCAGAATGTGTCAAACTACGGATTGACGCATTGGTGGATAGGATTTGACCCATAACCTAGATTCCTAAAGGGACCCAGTTTGTTCTGAAATCTCTCGCATAATAATAATAGTGGAATCTTAGTGGAATATATATCCTATAGGGGAGGTCCTACCCTATAGGTTGCGAGGGGGTTGAAGTTAAACTGTGGCATTGTTCTAGAAATTTAAATGGGGGAGAATCACCGAAATTGACCAGAGGTACTAAATTCCCGGGGATGCCAGTTATCTCTGTAATTTCACACTTAAAACGATCCCATATAAATGGTTGTGTGAAAGGTACAATTAAGCTGAGACTAAGTCCTTCCTAGTGATCGAGTTGTCTAAACTAAAAATCCTTTGATAGGGATCCAGTTGCTTCTGTGACTTCACACATAAAATCGGTCCTGAATAAGGTTGTGTGAAGGGTGGCAGTTGAACTGAGACTATGTTTTAGGACACTCTGGTAACCTAAATTCATTAAGCATTGTAATTCCAATTGGCTTATGGTTTGTGTGTTTTGATGTATTATAACGTGTAATGGATGATGGGAAGTTATAGTGAGACTTATGAAACTGAATACCAATCTGTGGAATTGAGTGAATTTGACCTAGGCTTTCAGGAACCAGGGATTGGGGAGACTGATATTGGATCTGTGTATATTCTTGAACAAGAACTGAGACAATTAAAACGTGTTGTGTGCTGTGGAGGAATTACTGCATTGGTATATGTGACTGGAATTCTGATTTTTATGATAATAATTGCATTACAAATTATATAAATCAGCCTCTTTATATACGAGGGTGTCGTACATGAGATAAGTCTGTATTGATACCGATAATACATCCTTGGAAATAAAACACCAGGGACGGGATAAGTGTATAAAGATAGTAAAGCAAGATGGCAGGGCCAAACCCAACCAAACCCAAATTTAATGAATATCTAGAACAACGAATGACAGACAGAGCAAGGGGAAAAGTACAGTATAGGAAAGTTAAAAAAGTGGCGTTGGAGAGCAGGAGGGTGCAACCAAAGAAATCAGATACGATGTGTGTGGCCACTGAAGCGCCAGTAGAGATGAAAACTCCATTTAAGGGTTCTCCTACAGCTTCCCCAGAGGCCAGTACCAGCACCACTCCTGGCCCCACCTCACTATACAGCCTAAAAGGCACCATGACTTTTGGCCCACAACCACAACCATGGCCTCAGCAAGGCACTCCACCAGGTCCTCCTAGAAGAGGGAACTACCTGTGCTACAACTGTGGAAAAACTGGACATTTTAAAAGAGACTGTAGAGGAAAGGGAGGACCCCCACAACAACCATAAACCCACCTGTCTGAACTCCAGGTGCCCGAAGGCGTGATCCTCATCCAATACTACTACCACCGACATCACAGACTGAACTCAACCAAGGCGATATAGCACAGTTACAGAGCTCAGCAGGACCCTATGAACACTCAGTCTGGGCCCAGGAGGGGGCGGCAGAAGGACAGGACGAGCTCTGGAGGTGCCATGATGGAAGACTAGTTGCACCAGCTAGACTCTGCCCTGAACTGTTGCGTGAGAAGACCCTCCAAAAGGTCTCACACATCTGGTGGCACCCTCACATGACAGAAACTGTAGACAGGTTTTCAAAATGGGTAGAGGCAATTCCTACAGAAACTACAGAATAAGAGGATGCTAGGTCAGTCATTAAGTGGCTACAAACTGAATTAATACCCAGGTACGGTATACCAAGGCAGATAAGATCTGACAACCACACATTTTAGCAAAAAACACCTGAAAAAGGTGGAGGTAAGATTCGGAGTCGTGCACAGATCCAGTTCAGTAACATCCACAGTCCCAGGGACTCGTGGAACGTGCCAACCAAACATTTAAAGCTAAAATAACAAAGGTTTGTGCAGGAACAAAATTAACATGGGTCGAAGCCCTGCCTTTGGGTCTGTTGGCTATGAGAGCCTCGCCAGGGGCAGGCACCCATCTCTCTCCTCATGAGATAATGTAAGGGAGAGAAATGCTAGGGCCACCAAGGGAGGGAGGTCATATGCCCGCCCTTGATGTACAACAGATAGAGATTACTGATTATGTGATGACATTGACGGAATTTTCTGCAGCACTCTCTTCTCAGGTGCAGAAGGCCCAAGAGGGGGAGCTGTCGGGAAGTACGCTGCCACTGAAGGTAAAAGTGGGAGACTGGGTGAGGGTAAAAGTCCACAAGAGAAAGTGGCTGGAACCCAGGTGGACTGGACCGTACGAAGTGAAGGAGGTTACTTCACACTCAGTCCAGGTCAGAGGTAAATCAGGCGCACCCTGGCACCATCTAACTCATTGCACACCAGCCCCCACTCCTTCTAGATCACTGACAGAGGTCAGGGCTGATTTGAGCAGCCAAAACCAATATTTGACACCAAAATGAAGGTTCCCTTATGGGAAAAAGAACCTCGACCAGGTAGAAGGAGAAATCTTTGCCATCGCACCCACTCCAAACGAACAAGCTCAAATCTACCCCTTTTAGGGGAAGATGAAATAGAATTTGAACAACAGCTTTGATGTATTTAATCGTGCACTAGAGGGGGACTAACATTGTTTAATTAACTGGCCATATAATTAGTATGCTAGAGGGGGATGGTTGAAATTTTGTACAATTGCATTATGCGTTATCATGTGTTGTTTTCTTTTCTGCATTATTGTTTTTCTTTTAAGACTGATTCAACTATGCTTAATGCCAACATAATTAATGGATCACGTCTAGGAGACGTGAAGAGGGGGATTTGTCGTAGTAAATATAAAATGTTATAGATTGGTCTGACTAATATGTTGTGCAAGAGGTTGTGCAAGACCCATTTGTGTTAGGAGCTTGTTTTCAATAAATGCTGTTCCAGGTCAGAGAACAAAGGACAGAGGAGAACACCATATCTTGTCACCAGATGGCCTAGTCTTGCAGGAGTGCAATAACAGGACAACACCCACGCCACAGGCCCCACGAGTTCCCTTGACACACACAGACATTTCATTTGCACGCACACTCATTCTCAACTCCCCTTCTACTGGTCGGGTGCCAAGGGCAGAGGACTCTGCCGTGCACCAATGGGGCATCTGCTCTGGACAGAGCAGATCCGCCTCCCACGCCTCTGGAACCAATCGAGGGACTAGGAGAAGAATCCCTCCCTTTATGTTACATTGTATAAAGTAATGCTGTAAACTCTGTTTAATCATCCTTCTCAGCTGACACTATTAGAGTGCCATATGATTAGGTCCATGCATGTTAATTAGCAGGACAAGATATCTCTGTTAGAATAAACTGCCTTTTGCTTAAGCAAATTCCACTCTGTCTAGCGTCGTTGGTTTGTACTCCCTCTCCATATAATTTAAACACCAACACCACTCTGGGAGAGATGGCGGGTAGAACTAGAAACTTAGGAGAGAGAGGAGATAAGGCAGGAAAGAGTGAAGGCCACGGGGGGGGGGGGGGGGAATAGGGGCTTTAACTGTAACAAGGGAGGGCACTTCGCCAAAGAATGTGAGGCCCCGTGTAAATACTGTGGCAAGATAGGCCATAACTTTTCCCGCTGCAAACATAAAGGAGAGGGCAAGAAGGGAAACTGGGGAGAGAAAAGAGAGAAAAGAGAGAAGAGAGAGAGAGAAGTCCATCCCCCAGCTTTGAGCGTGAGGAAGAGGAAGATAAGGCGTGACTAGTCCTTGAGGGAGAAATAGTAGACTAGTGAGGGGAAGACTAAGGAACCCTTTTGATCCAAATTGTGAGGTGTTTGAATTGGCTACTATTGACAGGAACAGAAACCTTATTTGACATTGACAGTAATGGGTAAGAAAATTACATTCCTTTGTGATACGGGAGCCTGCAGGACAGCAATCTGTGCAACAGACAAGCCAGATGGAGTCAGGATTGATGGGGAGAAAATCATCTGGTCATCAATTTATTGAAAGGTTATCAGCCCCAATAACCCTAAAACATGACCAATCAGGAGGAGAGGCAACCATACCCATCCTGATATCTAAGCTGTGTCCGGTAAATTTACTAGGACGTGATGTAATGACTAAATTGAATGTGGCCGTCATTTCCACTGAGAGGGGAATGAAAGTACACATAGTCAGAGACAATATGGTGGTCTGTGGGGAAGGGTAATAATATGGTGGTTATTGGTATAGGCAAGATTTGTTAAGGGGGGGAATAACTGATATTCCCCGAACCTTGATGGAACTTGCTGATGATGTAGTACCAGGCCCCACTAAAATGTCCCCCGATGACCTACACTGTACTCTCTGGTATAACAAACACCCAGGTCCAGATGCAATCTATGAGAAAGCATTATTTAAAACCACAGAAAGGACTATAGCCTTGAAATGGTTTCACTATGACAACACCCACGCAGCAGTGGAGGTGGAACTAGGGTCCCAAAGTTCAGGGAAAGATGGAGCCCACATGTGTACCTAGCAAAGGAGCCAGCAGAGGACTGGAAAGACATGGGCCAGTGGGTATCCAAGGGTAAGAGGATCACTGATTTGGTCAATATTGTGAGTGGCGATCAACACAGCCCATCCACAGATAGTACATTTAGATGAGAATAGCAGATGCTGAGGAGAGGAATACCTGTTGACAGAACAACAGGAGTCAGACTTAAAAGAAGTTCCAGAGCATTTGTGGTCCCGGAGTCCAGCAGACGTAGGATTAATAAAAGGGGTAATTCCAGTACAGGTGATACCCAAATCTAATCATAGGCCATATCAGAAGCAATACCCTATGAAACCAGAAGCAATAAAAGGTTTGCAGTTTACCAAGAGCAGATTGGGAGGGACCTTGAGGGAGGGCCAATTCTCGGGGAGATAGTGAGGCCAGAAACAAAGGTGCAGTGTCCTGGAAATCACAGTCTGTTTTGTTTTTTTCAGTTCTGCTGGGAGTACATTTGATGATGGGGTTTTGTGTTGAATTAGAGACAGTGAGACTATTAGTAAATACCTAGGAGAGAAGAGAGGTTACGGTAGCAAAGACAGACAAGAAGGAAATGGTAATAGTGGAGACAGGAGTGAGTGGAAGTGTTACAATTGTGACAAAACGGGACATTTTGCTAGAGAATGTGAGTAGTTACTGTGCAAGGAAAGGGCACCAGTTAAGAAACTGTAGGCAGAAGGGGAAGAGAGAAATCAAGAGTCCTCATGACCTGGCTGTTTGGTTGTTATTTTTTAATTGGGGTTTTCAAATAAAAAACAACACACCTAGTATGATGTTTATAAAGGGTCGTTGTTTTAATTTTGGGGGGTTTTCAGCAGGTCAAGGGTGATAGGTCTTGGAGGAGCACGCACAGTGAATTTTATGGAGTTTTTCGGTTTTGGCTGAGTTTGGGGTATATATGATTTCTTATGAGAATGAATGTCATGAGGAGTTAATGAACACTTGGGATAAGTAACATTTATGAAATATTTAGAATAATGGTAATGTTTGGTATACTATGGGATGGAACAGTTCGTTGAATAATTTCAATTGCCTCTGAACTCTGTTTTAACTTTCTGGTGTTAATTAATCATCCACACTGGTAAATTCTAAAGGCATGAGAGGAGGACTTTAAGATAGTTTATTTTACCAAGTTGAGGGTAATTTATAATACTGTAAAAAGTGTGAAGAAGATTATAATTTGGTAATAATATATATGATTTGAACCATAGAATAACAGAAGAGAGAGAGCTTTCCCTGAATGAGGGATACCTGTTGCTAGTCAATTGTACTAATCTTGGATTACTTTTACGGGATAGAAGTAAATTGAGGTATTATCAAATGTTGTCATTTAAATTTCATTATTAGTATGCTTTAATAAACAACAAGTTGGTATTTGAAACTAAATTTTAATGCAATGAGCTGCAGTAATCAGAGGAAGGCACAATCTAATGCGAAACAGCTATTACCTAGATCATTTATTTAGTAATGAGATCAGGAAGATAGGAGCAATAAAGAAGCAAGGGACAGTCTCAAAAATAAATAAGGGATGGCAATTGGATGATAAATTACCAATATTACCTAAGTGATTGTTTAGGTAGGTGGTAATATTGACACATGGGCAGTGACATGTGTCAAAAGGAGGGATGGATGGTAGAGCAGATTAGACAACCCTTTGTTGCATTACTAATTATAAAAAAATAAAATAAAATAAAAACCTTTGTTCAAGATGTGTTATCTGTGCTCAAAATAATCACCAGGGCAGACAAAGGGCACCTCAGGGTGAGTATCCTCCGGCTAAGTACCCTTTCCAGCAATTGGAAATTGATTTTATATAGTTATCACGGAGTGAAGGGAAGAAATTTAGAGTAACCCCAGATAAAGATGGGCTATCCCCCTTTGAGAAAGTGTTTGGAAGACCTTACAGAATGCCACAGTTGGCAGGACCAGACAGGCAGACATAGAACTAGAGAGCACCCTAGCAGAACACGTGAGAAGGTAGTTTATTAACCACACCTGTATGTCAGAGGTTTTGTGCCCCACAGGTGAACTAAAGGAGAAGGTAACCCACTTCATCCAACCAGGTGACTGGGTGTGGATCCAATCCTTAAAGAAGAAAAACTCCTGTTGGTGACGGCCTTCGCTGTAAGAATCGCCGAAAGATCCACCTCGGTGCATGTCACACACTGCAAAAAGGTAAACCCAGTTACACCTGACGAACAAACACAGAGTTAGGAGAAAGAACCGATCACCACTAGGGCTCGGGGGTTGGCTCCTTAACGAAGATTCCCTTACCCTGTCTGATCATCCCTGTGTGAGTTCGATAGAAGGTAAAGCAATGGGTTGGCCTCTGGCGTCTGACATGTTCTCAGGGCGAGGGTGGGGATTCACAGGTCTCCTGACGGTAGGTAGCTGTCTGATTGTGGGGGCCATATTCCTAACACACTCAAACCCTCCTGATCCGCCAGAAGTAGTAGTTAACCTAACACAAGTTGATAAAATAATACCTGAGCACAGTCTACGAAGGCATAGGAGACAGCTAGACGTAGGGAAAGGGGAAGTACTAGGGACTGTAGGGAAAGACATCACCATATGTATGTCACCATGTACATCCTGGGACTATGTAGTTGCTCATACCAAGCGGGGGGGGGGGATATGTCAATCTCCATACACAGTTTAAGGACAGGTGTAGTATTGTGAAAGTAGGGAATTACCAGAAATGGCAGTGCGACCCATATAAGGGTAGGTACTGTCTGAAAGTCTGAATTACGCTAAAACAGGTTACAGACCTGACAAGTGAGATATCCTCTTCAACTGGGGCACCCTATAGAGTAAACCTCTCTGAGGGAGGTAGTGAGACCGGGGCTGTGGTGAAGATAGTGCAAACTATAGACCTGAAGGAAGTAGTACAGGTGGAGACGGGGTAAGGAGATCTGGACCTGTGGTTGGAATGGGTTCAGTATACGGCAAGAACTATGTCTAAAGAGGACTGTTATGCCTGTGGGACAGCCAAACCAAGGTTAACAACTACTCCGTTCCCCTTGACAGGCTTTAATTCTCTGTCAGGTTTATCTTCCATGATTAAATTGTTCAAGCCACCTAGGAATGTGGTGATGGAGTCTTGTAGTAACTTGCACTATCTGTATCCCCCGATAACAAAGTCACCCCGACCTAGGTTGCCTCCGTTTGAAGTCTCAGGGGATTCTTATTGTTTTTCTAGGACTAGTAAGAAAGGATACAGGGTAGGGCATCTTAGCTCCTGCTCCCACACAGAGAATGTCACAACTAAAGAGACCATGACTAATTTCTCCTCTTTGTTGCAGCCAGAGGATTTTAGGAACCAAAACCAGGCCGTGCTGACATCTGATGGTTGTGTGGTGATAACAGATTGTGAACTTACCTACATACGCAAACAATCAAACGTGTCAGAGACTGGTGAGTTGTCACGTAGAAAGTGGGACCTCCTCCCGGGATCCTTTGATGAAAGGATATATATTGATGGGATAGGAGTACCTCGAGGGGTTCCAGAAGAATTCAAAGCTAGGAATCAGATCGCAGCTGGGTTTGAATCAAGTATTTTCTGGTGGTCAACAATTAATAAAAGCGTAGATTGGATAAATTATATGTACTATAACCAGCAAAGATTTGAAGAATGAAGGATATGACCTACCAGGCTTGGTGGAGGACGACGACGATCCAGATAGTTTGAGACTGGATGTTTTCCTAGAACTATAAATCTCTAGTTTAAAAGTTATTGTAATGATCTTTTGTGTATTAAAGTCTCGTTTTAAGTATGATGTACTAGTTACCATTGCTAAAAAGTAACGTTACGCTTTTAATCATGGGGTAACCCTGATGAACCTGTAATGTTTTTATATGCAAACCAACTTATATACTTCAATGAGTGTGATTCATTTCTATAACAACATATATTTTGTATGTGTGTAATATTTAGTCAAAGGGTGGAATTGATAGATTAATTATTAATGACTAATTATTACACCCTGAAACTGTGTATAATGTGTTAGAAATGTGTGAGTGTAGGACCAGTAAAGGCTATGGCATTGAGCCACTATTTAGCAATGTGAGTAAGAGTTAGGCCAGACAACAAAGACAACTGAGAAACAAAGATAAAGAGGCCTCCCAATTTAGGGAGGGGAGAAACTGTTATGAAAACATGGTGCAGAATATTGTGAGAACGGCAATAACTGAGTAATGCAGGGAGTAGGATATGTGTGTGTGTGTGTGTGTATGTATGTGTGTATACATGTGTGTATATGTGTGTGTGTATGAACTGATGGGCAGTAGAGCAGTTTTAGAGTGGAAAACTACAGCCCGCCTACAGAGGGGAGGGATTTATTTTTGTATGACGTATGAGAATAAAAGATGGACTCTGAAATTGTGATGGCAGAATTCTCAATGAATAAATATCTCTGACTATGCAGACCGGGACTCTGGCCGTTACTTAAATCCCAAAAGACTTACAACATTTTGGGAGACGCACAGAGACACTAAAATAGTTTGTTAAATAATTCACGTAACAGTACTGCATTAGCATCGAACAGCCCCCGCGATTTGCAACTTTTCAGGGAAGTCAGGAACCAATATACACAATCAGTTAGGAAAGCAAAGGCTAGCTTTTTCAAACAGAAATGTGCATCCTGTAGCACTAACTCCAAAAAGTTTTGGGACACTGTAAAGTCCATGGAAAATAAGAGCACCTCCTCCCATCTGCCCACTGCACTGAGGCTAGGAAACACTGTCACCACCGATAAATCTACAATAATCGAGAATTTCAACAAGCATTTTGCTACGGCTGGCCATGCTTTCCACCTGGCTACCACTACCCCGGCCACCAGCTCTGCACCCTTCGCTGCAACTTGCTCTTGCTGCTGGTGACGCTCGGCTCCACCTCTATGCGGATGACACCATTTTGTATACATCTGGCCCTTCATTGGACACTGTGTTAACAAACCTCCAAACGAGCTTCAAGGCCATACAACACTCCTTCCGTAGCCTCCAACTGCTCTTAAACACTAGTAAAACTAAATGCATGCTCTTCAACCGAACGCTGCTTGCACCCGCCCACCCGACTAGAATCACCACTCTCGGCGGGTCTGACCTAGAGTATGTGGACAACTACAAATACCTAGGTGTCTGGTTAGACTGTAAACTCTCCTTCCATACTCACATTAAGCATTTCCAATCCAAAGTTAAATCTAGAATCAACTTCCTATTTCGCAAAAAAGCCTCCTTCACTCATGCTGCCAAACATGCCCTCGTAAAACTGACTATCCTACCGATCCTTGACTTCGGCGATATCATTTACAAAATAGCCTCCAACACTCTACTCAGCAAATTGGATGTAATCTATCACAGTGCCATCCGTTTTGTCACCAAAGCCCCATATACTACCCACCATTGTGACCTGTACGCTCTTGTTGGCTGCCCCTCACTACATTTACATTTACATTTACATCATTTAGCAGACAACCCACTGGCTCCAGGTCATCTATAAATCACTGCTAGACAAATCCCGGTCTTATCTTAGCTCACTGGTCACCATAGCAACACCCATCCGTAGTCTACGCTCCAGCAGGTATATCTCACTGGTCATCCCCAAAGCCAACACCTCCTTTGGCCGCCATTCCTTCCAGTTCTCTGCTGCCAATGACTGGAACAAACTGCAAAAATCTCTGAAGCTGGAGACACTTATCTCCCTCACTAACTTTAAGCGTCAGTTGTCAGAGCAGCTTACCGATCACTGCACCTGTATACAGCCATTCTCAAATTAGCCCACCCAACTACCTCATCCCCATATTGTTATTTATTTTACACCCCAGTATCTCTATTTGCACATCATCTTTTGCAAATCTATCATTCCGGTGTTAATTTCGAAATTGTAACTATTTTTGCACTATGGCCTATTTATTTATTGCCTTACCTCCATAACTTACTACATTCGCACACACTGTATATATATTTTCTGTTGTATTTTTGGCTTTATGTTTTGTTTACCCCATATGTACAGTGGGAAAAAAAGTATTTAGTCAGCCACCAATTGTGCAAGTTCTCCCACTTAAAAAGATGAGAGAGGCCTGTAATTTTCATCATAGGTACACGTCAACTATGACAGACAAAATGAGGAAAAAAATCCAGAAAATCACATTCTAGGATTTTTTATGAATTTATTTGCAAATTATGGTGGAAAATAAGTATTTGGTCAATAACAAAAGTTTCTCAATACTTTGTTTTATACCCTTTGTTGGCAATGACACAGGTCAAACGTTTTCTGTAAGTCTTCACAAGGTTTTCACACACTGTTGCTGGTATTTTGGCCCATTCCTCCATGCAGATCTCCTCTAGAGCAGTGATGTTTTGGGGCTGTCGCTGGGCAACACAGACTTTCAACTCCCTCCAAATATTTTCTATGGGGTTGAGATCTGGAGACTGGCTAGGCCACTCCAGGACCTTGAAATGCTTCTTACGAAGCCACTCCTTCGTTGCCCGGGCGGTGTGTTTGGGATCATTGTCATGCTGAAAGACCCAGCCACGTTTCATCTTCAATGCCCTTGCTGATGGAAGGAGGTTTTCACTCAAAATCTCACGATACATGGCCCCATTCATTCTTTCCTTTACACGGATCAGTCGTCCTGGTCCCTTTGCAGAAAAACAGCCCCAAAGCATGATGTTTCCACCCCCATGCTTCACAGTAGGTATGGTGTTCTTTGGATGCAACTCAGCATTCTTTGTCCTCCAAACACGACGAGTTGAGTTTTTACCAAAAAGTTCTATTTTGGTTTCATCTGACCATATGACATTCTCCCAATCCTCTTCTGGATCATCCAAATGCACTCTAGCAAACTTCAGACGGGCCTGGACATGTACTGGCTTAAGCAGGGGGACACGTCTGGCACTGCAGAATTTGAGTCCCTGGTGGTGTAGTGTGTTACTGATGGTAGGCTTTGTTACTTTGGTCCCAGCTCTCTGCAGGTCATTCACTAGGTCCCCCCGTGTGGTTCTGGGATTTTTGCTCACCGTTCTTGTGATCATTTTGACCCCTCGGGGTGAGATCTTGCGTGGAGCCCCAGATCGAGGGAGATTATCAGTGGTCTTGTATGTCTTCCATTTCCTAATAATTGCTCCCACAGTTGATTTCTTCAAACCAAGCTGCTTACCTATTGCAGATTCAGTCTTCCCAGCCTGGTGCAGGTCTACAATTTTGTTTCTGGTGTCCTTTGACAGCTCTTTGGTCTTGGCCATAGTGGAGTTTGGAGTGTGACTGTTTGAGGTTGTGGACAAGTTCAAACAGGTGCCATTAATACAGGTAACGAGTGGAGGACAGAGGAGCCTCTTAAAGAAGAAGTTACAGGTCTGTGAGAGCCAAAAATCTTGCTTGTTTGTAGGTGACCAAATACTTATTTTCCACCATCATTTGCAAATAAATTCATTAAAAATCCTACAATGTGATTTTCTGGAGAAAAAAATTCTCAATTTGTCTGTCATAGTTGACGTGTACCTATGATGAAAATTACAGGCCTCTCTCATCTTTTTAAGTGGGAGAACTTGCACAATTGGTGGCTGACTAAATACTTTTTTCCCCCACTGTAACTCTGTGTTGTTGTTTTTATCGCACTGCTTTGCTTTATCTTGGCCAGGTCGCAGTTGTAAATGAGAACTTGTTCTCAACTGGCTTACCTGGTTAAATAAAGGTGAAATAAAGAAATAAAGACATTAATTTGGATTTCATGTAATGGACATACACAAAATAGTCCAAATTGGTGAAGTGAAAGGAAAAAATAAAAATTCAAAAAAATAAATAACGGAAAAGTGGTGCATGCATATGTTTTCACCCCCTTTGCTATGAAGCCCCTAAATAAGATCTGGTGCAACCAATTACATTCAGAAGTCACATAATTAGTTAAATAAAGTCCACCTGTGTGCAGTCTAAGTGTCACATGATCTGTCACATGATCTCAGTAGATATATACACCTGTTCTGAAAGGCCCCAGAGTCTGCAACACTACTAAGCAAGGGGCACCACCAAGCAAGCGGCACCATGAAGACCAAGGAGCTCTCCAAACAGGTCAGGGACAAAGTTGTGGAGAAGTACAGATCAGGGTTGGGTTATAAAAAAAAATCTGAAACTTTGAATATCCCACGGAGCACCATTAAATCCATTATTAAAAAATGGAAAGAATATGGCACCACAACAAACCTGCCAAGAGAGGGCCGCCCACCAAAACTCACGGACTAGGCAAGGAGGGCATTAATCAGAGAGGAAACAAAGAGACAAAGATAACCCTGAAGGAGCTGCAAAGCTCCACAGCGGAGATTGGAGTATCTGTCCATAGGACCACTTTAAGCCGTACACTCCACAAGCTGGGCTTTACGGAAGAGTGGCCAGAAAAAAGCCATTGCTTAAAGAAAAAAATAAGCAAACATGTGGGAGACTCCCCAAACACATGAAAGAAGGTACTCTGGTCAGATGAGACTAAAATTGAGCTTTTTGGCCATCAAGGAAAACGCTATGTCTGGCGCAAACCCAACACCTCTCATCGCCCAGAGAATACCATCCCCACAGTGAAGCATGGTGGTGGCAGCATCATGCTGTGGGGATGTTTTTCATTTGCAGGGACTGGGAAACTTGTCAGAATTGAAGGAATGATGGATGGCGCTAAATACAGGGAAATTCTTGAGGGAAACCTGTTTCAGTCTTCCATAGATTTGAGACTGGGACGGAGGTTCACCTTCCAGCAGGACAATGACCCTAAGCATACTGCTAAAGCAACACTCGAGTGGTTTAAGGGGAACCATTTAAATGTCTTGGGATGGCCTAGTCAAAGCCCAGACCTCAATCCAATTGAGAATCTGTGGTATGACTTAAAGATTGCTGTACACCAGCGGAACCCATCCAACTTGAAGGAGCTGGAGCAGTTTTGCCTTGAAGAAGGGGCAAAAATCCCAGTGGTTAGATGTGCCAAGCTTATAGAGACATACCCCAAGAGACTTGCAGCTGTAATTGCTGCAAAAGGTGGCTCTACAAAGTATTGACTTTGGGGGGGTGAATAGTTATGCACGCTCAAGTTTTATGTTTTGTTGTCTTATTTCTTGTTTGTTTCACAATAAAAAATATTTTGCATCTTCAAAGTGGTAGGTATGTTGTGTAAATCAAATGATACAAACCCCCAAAAAAACAATTTTAATTCCAGGTTGTAAGACAACAAAATAGGAAAAATGCCAGGGGGGGTGAATAAAATAACATGAAAAACAACCACTTTTTGTGCAGTATTAATTTACCATCCTTACAAACCACTTAATGTAAATGTACATTACTGTATTGTACATAGGCTGGTCATCTAGGTTTGGTACCTGTAGACTTTCCATCACCATGAAGAAAAACAATGCACAATACAGTAATTGAGTACATTGAGACATCAAGTGGTTTGTGATGATGTGGCTCAGTTGGTAGAGCATGGCGCTTGCAACGCTAGAGTTGTGGGTTTGATTCCCACGGGGGACCAGTATGAAAAAGTAGGAAAATGTATGCACTCACTACTGTAGGTTGCTCTGGACAAGAGTGTCTAGTAAAAGGAATGAATAGACCATTTCAGTTAACACATAGACATAAGTTGCATTTGTAAAGTATTTCAAGAAATTGGAAAACAGACAGTATATCAAGCAAGCTTTTTATATTCAACAAGTATTACCAGATTAACTGTTTTGTACAGATAATTGTCAGACTCAAATACAAATACATTAAATGTCTTCAAAAATCACAAAAGTAGTGTACTGGGCCTTTACTAGTCCTGAATTAGCGGAACAATATAGACCCCCCAAACTACTTCCCGGGGCTATGCTGGTGGCGGTGGTGTAATGATGTGGGGAACGTTTTCCTGGCACACGTTTGGTACCTTGATACCAATTGAGCAACGTTTGAACCCATTCCAGGGAGCCCGGTCCTTCACAAAGAAAAGAGAATGGCTCCGGAGGGGATGGCTGCAGTTTTACGGGCTCCTGACCAATTGTGCTTTTTTGTGGGGGGTTTTGCGTTGTTTTAAACGATTACTCACATTGAACTGGACAAGGATTTTTTCTTTAATGAGTCTGCGGCGAAGGATATACTGCTCCTCCCGGACCAGGCCCAAATCCCCGTCATTCGTATGAAGAGGAGACAAGACTGTAACTACCAATTGGATACCACGAAATTGGGGAGAAAAAAGGGGTAAACATTTTTATAATACAATAATAATAATAATAATAATAAATAATAATAAAAAATAAGCTCTCCCTCACCCTCCATTTGGCAAATCTGACCATAACTCTGTCCTCCTGATTCCTGCTTATAAGCAAAAACTCAAACAGGAAGTGACGCGCGCAAAATGGAAGTGGTCCAATGAAGTGGATGCTAAACTACAGGACTGTTTCACTAGCACAGACTAGAATATGTTCTGGGATTTATCCGATGGCATTGAGGAGTATACCACATCAGTCACCGGCTTCATTAATAAGTGCATCGATATGGATTACAGCCAACATCCGCACTGAGCTAAAAGCTAGAGCTGCCGCTTTCAAGGAGCGGGACACTAATCCGGACACTTAAAAGAAATCCCGCTACGCCCTCTGACGAACCATCAAACAGGCAAAGTGTCAATACAGGACTAAGATCGAATCCTACTACACTGGCTCTGACACTTGTTGGATGTGGCAGGGCTTGCAAACTATCACGGATTACAAAGGGAAACCCAGACGCAAGCTGCCCAGTGACGCGAGCCTACCAAAAGAGCTCAACGCTTCTATGCTCGCTTTGAGGCAAGCAACACTGAACCATCCATGATAGCACCAGCTGTTCCGGATGACTGTGTGATCACGCTCTCCATAGCCGATGTGAGTAAGACCTTTAAACAGGTTAACATTCACAAGGCCGCAGGGCACAACAATGCCTATTCCCCCTCAGGAGGCTGAAAAGATTTGGCATGGGTCCTCAGATCCTCAAAAAGTTATACAGCTGAACCATCGAGAGCATCCTGACTAGTTGCATCACCGCTTGGTATGGCAATTGCTTCTATACCAGGCGGTGTCAGAGGAAGGCCCTAAAAACTGTCAAAGACTCCAGCCAACCAAGTCATAGACCAACCAAGTCATCTTTGCTACCGCACAGCAAGTGGTACCGGAGCGCCAAGTCTGGGACCAAAAGGCTCCTTAACATCTTCTACCCCCAAGCCATAAGACTGCTGAACAGTTAATCAAATGACTACCTGGACTATTTGCAATGACTCCGTTATTTTAATATTTATTCATATTTTTTTTGCACTGACTCTCTTGCACAGGCTCGATGTACACTCACTGGACTCTAACCACACACTCGCACATACTACACTGACACTCCAACAAAACATACACACACACACATTCCTTCACACTCTTCACATACACTGCTGTTACTCTCTGTTTATTATCTATGCATAGTAACTTTAACCATACCTACATGTACATATTACCTAAATTACCTCGACTAACCCCTACCTCTGCACATTGACTTGGTACCGGTAACCCTCGTATATAGCCTCGTTATTTTTATTTTATTGTGTTACTATTTTCCTATAGTTTATTTAGCACATTTTCCTACTTACTTTTTTGAAACTCTGCATTGTTGGTAAAGGGCTTGTAAGTAGGCATTTCACAGTAAGGTCTACATCTGTTGTATTCTGTTGCATTTGACTCCCGAGTGGTGGGTGCTAGCTGTGCCACTAGAGATCCTGGTTCGACTCCAGGCTCTGTCGCAGCCGGCTGCGACCGGGAGACCCATGGGCGGCGCACAATTGGTCCAGCGTCGTCCAAGGTAGGGGAGGGTTTGGCCGGCAGGGATGTGGGTTCGTTTCCCACGGGGGGCCAGTATGTAAAAAATTAAAAATACATGTATGCATCCACTAACTGTAAGTTGCTCTGGATAAGACCGTCTGCTAAATGACTAAAATGTAAATACATTTGATTTGACACATTGAATCCATGCCCCGAATAATTCCGGCATTTCTGGTCCGACCCGGTACTAGATGGGTGTACCTAATCAACTGGCCACTGTAATATATTTTGAATGAGTTTTCGACATTGCAATGTTTTGAAATGTGGCCTTTTATTTTGAAGGTTTTCATTATTACTGTACGAAAGTTACGTCATTATTTGTGCTCCTGGTAGTAGGTGCGCACCCTAACCAGCCAGTCCAACATGGCGGCGTTGTCTTCACCTCTCCGCCTTTGCCGAGGGATCCTGAGGGAGATACGAGCGATTAAAGGACCGGAATACAAACAATCTCTGGCATACAATTATGTTTTAGATCAATTCCGTAAAAACCAGGTAAGTGATGTTGTTGATGAGTAAATTAGGTTAGCTAGCTACAACTTTAATGGAACCACGACATCTATCCACCATGACGTAACGTAAGCTAATGTAGCTAGCTAGATTGCCGTGGTTAAAAATATGTTAGCGACTTCAAGAATAAGTCGCATTGGGGGCTTTGTTATGGTACTAACTAGCTAAGTTACAGTGATTAGCTAACGTGGCAGCACCAGGTTAGTATCATTGACCCTAACGTTACTAGTAGCTGGCTAACCAAGCCAAGGTGACCGTGGCGTGACGAGCCTGTGTGTCTATCGTTAACATTAGTGCACATTACATTAGTGCTACTTTTCCTCCGATGCACTATTATTAGGCCTAGATATTGCAGGACTACCGGCATGACGATTATAAATAGCCATTGGCAATGTTCATTTGCTGAAGCAGTGCAGAAATGTGCAGTGATTCTCAACAAGGGGGCCTCACTGAGGCCCTCAGACGCTTCAGAGAGCTTTGAGGGTCTCTGAAAAGGCAGGGATACAACAAGGTAACAAATTGAAAATGACAGCAGGCCAAAGTATTACACATTTAATTGAATGTCTGTTTGACAGGCATTGGCATATTGTGAGTGTCAGTGAATATGGTCTGATGTTGGGGGGATTAATGGATTTTTTTGCAAACGTGGGCCTGGGAAGAAAATCTAATCATAGCATTCCTTTCTTCTTGGAAAATGTGTTACCAACCATTCAAACTCATAAACTTAACAAATGTAGGCTACATTCAAACATTGGCCAAGAATACAAGGCTAAATCGTCGACCATAGTCCAACCATGAGATAGAACACGATCCTCTCTTCATACAGTAGGCTATATTCACCCTGACCCCACCGACTACATCCCCTTTAGTTAGTAGAGTATACAACGTAATAAAGCAACAGGATAGGTAATAGTAGCATCAGCTATGTGGTGAGTATGAAAGTCTGTGTGTGGCGTCAGTATGAGTGCGTGTGTGTTGGGATGTCAGTGTAAGTATGTGTTAGTGTGTGGGTAGAGTCAGTGCAAGAGAGTTAATGCAAAAAAGGGTCAATGCAGGTAGTCCAGGTTGCCATTTCATTATCTATTTAGAAGTCTTATGGCTTGGCGGTAGAAGCTGTTCAGGATCCTGTTGGTTCCAAGACTCTGTTATCATATAGTCTTATGATTTGAATACTTAAAAATATACAGTGTCCAACAACTGCTCCCCGGGCGCCGATGACATTGATTAAGGCAGCCTCATGCACCTCTCTGATTCAGAGTGGTTGGGTTAAATGCGGGAGACACATTTCGGTTGAATGCATTAATTTGTGCAACTGACTAGGTATCCCCTTTCCCTTAGAAAGTCTACACCCCCTTGAACTTTTTTCACATTTTACTGCCTTAAAATTAAATCTAAAAAGGGATTATTTATTTTTCTACAGCTCTAACAACCTACTCCTCATTTTCAAAGTGAAAGAAAGTTATAGAACATTTTTCTAATCAAGAAAAATATATAAATTGGATAAGTCTCCAACCCCCTGAGTCAATACTTGGTGTAATCACCTTGGACAGCTGTGAATCATTTGGAATAAGATTCTACCAACTCTTCGGGTTACATACACTCAGTTGCTAGTTTATTATGTAAACCACTCCGTTCACGAAAATGGTTAGCTCCTAGAGACAGTGAGTCACGTGGCCATGGGTTGCTATATAAAGCATTCAGTTACTGTTCGATTGAACGTTAGAATGGGCAAAACGAGTGACCTAAGCGACTTTGAGCGTGGTATGATCGTCGGTGCCAGGTGCACCGGTTCCAGTATCTCAGAAACGACTGGCCTCCTGGGCTTTTCACGCATGACAGTGTCTAGGGTTTACCGAGAATGGTGCGACAAACTAAAAACATCCTGTGGGCAAAAACAGCTCGTTGATGAGAGCGGTTGAAGGAGAATGGCAAGAATCGTGCAAGCAAACAGGCGGTCCACAAACAGGGAAATAACGGTGCAGTACAACATTGGTGTGCAGAATCTACACAACCTACTCCTCATTTTCACGGATGGGCTATTGCAGCAGACGACCACACCGGGTTCCACTCCTATCGGCTTAAAACAAGAAGAAGTGGCTCCATTGGGCACGCGATCACCAACACTGGACTATTGAGGAGTGGTAAAACATTGCCTGGTCTGACTAATCCCAGTTCCTGTTGCGTCATGCTGATGGCAGTCAGGATTTGGCGCAAGCATCATGAGTCCATGGGCCCCATCCTGCCTGGTGTCAGTGGTACAGGCTGGTGTTGGTGGTGTAATTGTGTGGGGAATGTTTTCCTGGCACACATTAGGTACCTTGATCAAATCAAATGTTATTTGTCACATACACGTGTTTAGCAGATGTTATTGCGGGTGTAGCGAAATGCTTGTGCTTCTAGCTCCGACAGTGCAGTAATATCTAACAAGTAATATCTAACAATTTCACAACATATACCCAATACACACAAATCTAAGTAAGGAATGGAATTTAAGAATATATACATATATGGACAAGCAATGACAGAGCTGCATGGACTAAGATACAGTAGAATATGATAGAATACAGTATATACATATGAGATGAGTAATGCAAGATATGTAAACATTATTAAAGTGACTAGTGTTCCATTTCTTAAAGTGGCCAGTTATTGTAATAGGCAGCAGCAGCCTCTAATGTGCTAGTGATGGCTATTTAACAGTCTGATGGCCTTGAGATAGAAGCAGTTTTTCATTCTCACGGTCCCAGCTTTGATGCACATATACTGACCTCGCCTTCTGGATGATAGCGGGGTGAACAGGCAGTGGCTCGGGTGGTTGATGTCCTTGATGATCTTTTTGGCCTTCCTGTGACATCGGGTGCTGTAGGTGTCCTGGAGGGTGGGTAGTTTGACCCCGGTAATGCGTTCAGCAGACCTGCCACCCTCTCAGTCTCTATGGGGGTGCCACAGGGTTCAATTCTTGGGCCGACACTTTTCTCCGTGTATATCAATGATGTCGCTCTTGCTGCTGGTGACTCAAAGATCCACCTCTACGCAGACGACACCATTTTGTATACATCTGGCCCTTCATTGGACACTGTGTTAACAAACCTCCAAACGAGCTTCAATGCCATACAACAATCCTTCAGTAGCCTCCAACTGCTCTTAAACACTAGTAAAACTAAATGCATGCTTTTCAATCGAACGCTGCTGGCACCCGCCCACCCGACTAGAATCACCACTCTCGACGGGTCTGACCTAGAGTATGTGGACAACTACAAATACCTAGGTGTCTGGTTAGACTGTAAACTCAACTTCCAGACTCACATAAAGAATCTCCAATCCAAAGTTAAATCTAGAATCGGCTTCCTATTTCGCAACAAAGCCTCCTTCACTCATGCTGCCAAACATGCCCTCGTAAAACTGACTATCCTACCGATCCTTGACTTCGGCGATGTCATTTACAAAATAGCCTCCAACACTCTACTCAGCAAATTGGATGTAGTCTATCACAGTGCCATCCGTTTTGTCTCCAAAGCCCCATACACTACCCACCACTGTGACCTGTACGCTCTTGTTGGCTGGTCCTCACTACATGTTCGTCGTCAAACCCACTGGCTCCAGGCCATCTATAAATCACTGCTAGGCAAATCCCCGCCTTATCTTAGCTCATTGGTCACCATAGCAGCACCCACCCGTAGTCTGCGCTCCAGCAGGTATATCTCACTGGTCATTCCCAAAGCCAACACCTCCTTTGGCCGCCATTCCTTCCAGTTCTCTGCTGCCAATGACTGGAACGAATTGCAAAAATCTCTGAAGCTGGAGACTCTTATCTCCCTCAATAACTTTAAGCATCAGTTGTCAGAGCACCTTACCGATCACTGCACCTGTACACAGCCCATCTGAAATTAGCCCACCCAACTACCTCATCCCTATATTGTTATTTATTTTGCTCTTTTGCACCCCAGTATCTCTATTTGCACATAATCTCTTGCACATCTAGCATTCCAGTGTTAATACTATTGTAATTATTCTGCACTATAGCCTATTTATTGCCTTACCTCCATAACTTGCTACATTTGCACACACTGTATATATATTTTCTGTTGTATTTTTGACTTTATGTTTTTTTACCCCATATGTAACTCTGTGTTGTTTTTATTGCACTGCTTTGCTTTATCTTGGCCAGGTCGCAGTTGTAAATGAGAACCTGTTCTCAACTGGTTTACCTGGTTAAATAAAGGTGAAATAAAATAAAATAAATAAAAATGGTTGCCAAAGATGCTTCCACCAAGTATTAACTCTGGGGTGTAAAGACACGCAATCAAGACATCTTGTATTTGTTGATTAATTTGGAAAATGTTCTATAACTTTCTTTCACTTTGAAATTGTGCAGTACTGTAGGTTGAATAGGGGAAAAAATCTAATTGAATCCCTTTTTAGATTTTATATTAAGGCATCAAAATGTGAAGACCGTGCAAGGGGTGTTTAGACTTTCACTAGGCACTTTATATTTATTTAGTAAATGTATCATATCTATTTGCAAGTGTACTTGCTGCATAAATTCACCTTCAAGATGGCAACGTTAGTCCTCTGTTAGTGTCATTGTTATGAATGCCTTATACATGCTTTTTATCTTAATTCTGCCCATTTTTTAGATCACCGGGGAGAGATATTGTCGTGCCCAGGAGGAGGCCCTCCATGCTTCGCACAGCTACCTCTGTCTGCTCACCTCCACCCGGCAACACTTGGCTCTCTACGACATCTACCATGGGAAAGGGCAGCGTGACACAGAGGAGATGGCGGGAATTGTGGGGCTCAGGCTGCCCACCCAGCCTGGAGGGAAGGGCTGGGAGAAGTGAGAGAAGGGAAGGGAGAAGACGCTCATACCACACCAAAGGGTTGTAATCATCACACTGGACCTAATGCTATTTTACAAAACAGAGGAAGATATGAAGGCTGCGATGAACAAGGACTGTGAATTGTGATTATACAAGGGAGGATCAAGGCTATTAGAAATATGAGATTCCCAGCTCTCCCTACCACTCCATGTCTGTCTGGAAACAATGGCTGTAATTAAAATCTTAGTAAATACAATGGGACAAATTTTGCCAATTAAAGTATTAATCACTGTTTTATCGGGTCACCATGACATCTCACTTTTCTTGCAATCCATATGCTGCTAGTGCCTGTTAATAATCTACTAATAAACCATAACCAATTAAATCTAATGCCATACAAAATTAAATAATGATATCCCTTTCGACCTCTAAATTCAGTAAGGTTTACTTGGAGCAAGCTATGATGTTCAGGTAAAGCACTCATACTCGGCAGATAAAACCCATGAGAACTAATTCAGTCATATGTATATTTTTGAGGATATCAGGTAATTAAAATTCCTGCTTAATTAAAAGATCAAGCATTACAAAGAGGGTATGTTATGTCAGATGGATGTGAACTCATTGCATGGCCTTTGATCTTTTACATTTTATGTTCTTCACTTCCTTTGGCCAGTGGATTAAACAGAATGCAAAGACCAGCCACCAGCGAAATAAAGGAAAGGTCTGAGATAATGCTAGGGCATGCAACATACATAAGGGAAGTATAACAAGATGCTTTATTTTGTCTCTTAGGTAGGCGTTTATAAGAGTAGAGTATTACCAGCACAATGGAAAACAGAAGATAGGAGTTTTGTTGCTTTGTATTAGCCGATTAATTTGTTTCATTATTGTGTCAATGGCGAACTGGCATTTCTACCAACTCCTCCACTAAATTTCTCTGTTGGCTTTTGCCGTATATTTTTTTTATATTTATTTTTTATTTCATTTCACCTTTATTTAACCAGGTAAGCCAGTTGAGAACAAGTTCTCATTTACAACTGCGACCTGGCCAAGATAAAGCAAAGCAGTGCGATTAAAAACAACAACAACACAGAGTTACATACGGAATAAACAAAACGTACAGTCAATAACACAATAGAAAATCTATATATAGTGTGTGAATGTAGTAAGTTATGGAGGTAAGGCAATAAATAGGCCATAGTGCAAAATAATTACAATTTAGTATTAACACTGGAGTGATAGATGTGCAGAAGATGATGTGCAAATAGAGATACTGGGGTGCAAATGAGCAAAATAAATAACAATGTAAATAATATGGGGGTGAGGTAGTTGGGTGGGCTAATTACAGATGGGCTGTGTACAGGTGCAGTGATCGGTAAGCTGCTCTGACAACTGATGCTTAAAGTTAGTGAGGGAGATAAGTGTCTCCAGCTTCAGAGATTTTTGCAACTCGTTCCAGTCATTTGCAGCAGAGAACTGGAAGGAATGGCGGCCAAAGGAGGTGTTGACTTTGGGGATGGCATTTAAATTTTAGTCATTTAGCAGACGCTCTTATCCAGAGCGACATACATTTTTTTTTCATACTGGCCCCCCGTGGGAATCGAACCCACAACCCTGGCGTTGCAAACGCCATGCTCTACCAACTGAGCTACACGGGACCATTGATAGAAAAAAAATGATAGCAGGGGTAGGAAGTCCGGGGGACAGGGGGAGCAGGTAATAATTTATACATATTTACAACTGTAACAATGATAAATGTCCATTGTTGTGGGGGCAGGGTAAATGTCCATTTGGGAAGGGTCCAGGGGGTCGGCGGCAGTGGAGTGGCCGAACCAACCTGTGTGATGCAGCCCGACAATATGCTCTCGATGGTGCTCCTGTAGAACACTGATGGCCCTCGGGGACAGGCCGGATTTCTTCAGCCTCCTGAGGTTGAAGAGTCGCTGTCCTGACTTCTTCACCACGACCAGTGAGATATACCTGCAGGAACGCATACTACGGGTGGGTGTTGCTATGGTTACCAATGATCTAAGATAAGGCGGGGATTTGCCTAGAAGTGATTTATAGATGACCTGGAGCCAGTGGGTTTGGCGATGAATATGTAGTGACGGCCAGCCAACGAGAGCGTACAGGTCACAATGGTGGGTAGTACAGTGAGGGAAAAAAGTATTTGATCCTCTGCTGATTTTGTACGTTTGCCCACTGACAAAGACATGATCAGTCTATAATTGTAATGGTAGGTTTATTTGAACAGTGAGAGACAGAATAACACAAGAAAAATCCAGAAAAACGCATGTCAAAAATGTTATTAATTGATTTGCATTTTAATGAGGGAAATAAGTATTTGACCCCCTCTCAATCAGAAAGATTTCTGGCTCCCAGGTGTCTTTTAAACAGATAACGAGCTGAGATTAGGAGCACACTCTTAAAGGGAGTGCTCCTAATCTCAGCTTGTTACCTGTATAAAAGACACCTGTCCACAGAAGCAATCAATCAATCAGATTCCAAACTCTCCACCATGGCCAAGACCAAAGAGCTCTCCAAGGATGTCAGGGACAAGCTTGTAGACCTACACAAGGCTGGAATGGGCTACAAGACCATTGCCAAGCAGCTTGGTGAGAAGGTGACAACAGTTGGTGCGATTATTCGCAAAATGGAAACAAAAACAAAATAACTGTCAATCTCCCTCGGCCTGGGGCTCCATGCAAGATCTCACCTCGTGGAATTGCAATTATCATGAGAACGGTGAGGAATCAGCCCAGAACTACACGGGAGGATCTTGTCAATGATCTCAAGGCAGCTGGGTCCATAGTCACCAAGAAAACAATTGGTAACACACTACGCCGCGAAGGACTGAAATCCTGCAACGCCCGCAAAGTCCCCCTGCTCAAGAAAGCACATATACAGACCCGTCTGAAGTTTGCCAATGAACATCTGAATGATTCAGAGGAGAACTGGGTGAAATTGTTGTGGTCAGATGAGACCAAAATCGAGCTCTTTGCCATCAACTCAACTCGCCGTGTTTGGAGGAGGAGGAATACTGCCTTTGACCCCAAGAACACCATCCCCACCGTCAAACATGGAGGTGGAAACATTATGCTTTGGGGTGTTTTTCTGCTAAGGGGACAGGACAACTTCACCGCATCAAAGGGACGATGGACGGGGCCATGTACCGTCAAATCTTGCCCTCAGCCAGGGCATTGAAAATGGGTCGTGGATAGGTATTCCAGCATGACAATGACCCAAAACACACGGCCAAGGCAACAAAGGAGTGGCTCAAAAAGAAGCACATTAAGGTCCTGGAGTGGCCTAGCCAGTCTCCAGACCTTAATCCCATAGAAAATCTGTGGAGGGAGCTGAAGGTTCGAGTTGCCAAATGTCAGCCTCAAAACCTTAATGACTTGGAGAAGATCTGCAAAGAGGAGTGGGACAAAATCCCTCCTGAGATGTGTGCAAACCAGGTGGCCAACTACAAGAAACGTCTGACCTCTGTGATTGCCAACAAGGGTTTTGCCACCAAGTACTAAGTCATGTTTTGCAGAGGGGTCAAATACTTATTTCCCTCATTAAAATGCAAATCAATTTATAACATTTTTTACATGCATTTTTCTGGATTTTTTTGTTGTTATTCTGTCTCTCACTGTTCAAATAAACCTACCATTAAAATTATAGACTGATCATGTCTTTGTCAGTGGGCAAACGTACAAAATCAGCAGGAGATCAAATACTTTTTTCCCTCACTGTATATGGGGCTTTGGTGACAAAACGGATGGCACTGTGATAGACTACATCCAATTTGCTGAGTAGAGTGTTGGAAGTTATTTTGTAAATGACATCGCCGAAGTCAAGGATCAGTAGGATAGTCCGTTTTACGAGGGCATGTTTAGAGCATGAGTGAAGGAGGCTTTGTTGCGAAATAGGAAACTGATTTTAGATTTAACTTTGGATTGGAGATGCTTAATGTGAGTCTGGAAGGAGAGTTTACGGTCTAACCAGACACCTAGGTATTTGTAGTTGTCCACATATTCTAAGTCAGACCCGCCGAGAGTAGTGATTCTAGTCGGGCGGGCGGGTGCAAGCAGCGTTCGATTGAAGAGCATGTATTTAGTTTTACCAACGTTTAAGAGCAGTTGGACATCATTGATATACACAGAGAATAGAGTCGGCCCGAGAATTGAACCCTGTGGCACCCCCATAGAGACTGCCAGAGGTCCAGACAACAGGCCCTCCGATTTGACACATTGAACTCTATCTGAGAAGTAGTTGGTGAACCAGGCGAGGCAGTCATTTGAGAAACCAAGGCTATTTAGTCTGCCAATAAGAATGCGGTGATTGACAGAGTCAAAAGCCTTGGCCAGGTCGATGAAGACGGCTGCACAGTACTGTCTTTTATCGATCGCGGTTATTATATCGTTTAGGACCTTGAACGTGGCTGAGATCCACCCATGACCAGCTCGGAAACCAGATTGCATAGCGGAGAAGGTACGGTGGGATTCGAAATGGTCAGTGATCTGTTTGTTAACTTGGCTTTCAAATACTTTCGAAAGGCAGGGCAGGATGTACAGTGGGGGAAAAAAGTATTTAGTCAGCCACCAATTGTGCAAGTTCTCCCACTTAAAAAGATGAGAGAGGCCTGTAATTTTCATCATAGGTACACGTCAACTATGACAGACAAATTGAGAAGAAAAAAATCCAGAAAATCACATTGTAGGATTTTTTATGAATTTATTTGCAAATTATGGTGGAAAATAAGTATTTGGTCACCTACAAACAAGCAAGATTTCTGGCTCTCACAGACCTGTAACTTCTTCTTTAAGAGGCTCCTCTGTCCTCCACTCATTACCTGTATTAATGGCACCTGTTTGAACTTGTTATCAGTTTAAAAGACACCTGTCCACAACCTCAAACAGTCACACTCCAAACTCCACTATGGCCAAGACCAAAGAGCTGTCAAAGGACACCAGAAACAAAATTGTAGACCTGCACCAGGCTGGGAAGACTGAATCTGCAATAGGTAAGCAGCTTGGTTTGAAGAAATCAACTGTGGGAGCAATTATTAGGAAATGGAAGACATACAAGACCACTGATAATCTCCCTCGATCTGGGGCTCCACGCAAGATCTCACCCCGTGGGGTCAAAATGATCACAAGAACGGTGAGCAAAAATCCCAGAACCACACGGGGGGACCTAGTGAATGACCTGCAGAGAGCTGGGACCAAAGTAACAAAGCCTACCATCAGTAACACACTACGCCGCCAGGGACTCAAATCCTGCAGTGCCAGACGTGTCCCCCTGCTTAAGCCAATACATGTCCAGGCCCGTCTGAAGTTTGCTAGAGTGCATTTGGATGATCCAGAAGAGGATTGTGAGAATGTCATATGGTCAGATGAAACCAAAATATAACTTTTTGGTAAAAACTAAACTCGTTGTGTTTGGAGGACAAAGAATGCTGAGTTGCATCCAAAGAACACCATACCTACTGTGAAGCATAGGGGTGGAAACATCATGCTTTGGGGCTGTTTTTCTGCAAAGGGACCAGGACGACTGATCCGTGTAAAGGAAAGAATGAATGGGGCCATGTATCGTGAGATTTTGAGTGAAAACCTCCTTCCATCAGCAAGGGCATTGAAGATGAAACGTGGCTGGGTCTTTCAGCATGACAATGATCCCAAACACACCGCCCGGGCAACGAAGGAGTGGCTTCGTAAGAAGCATTTCAAGGTCCTGGAGTGGCCTAGCCAGTCTCCAGATCTCAACCCCAAAGAAAATCTTTGGAGGGAGTTGAAAGTCTGTGTTGCCCAGCGACAGCCCTAAAACATCACTGCTCTAGAGGAGATCTGCATGGAGGAATGGACCAAAATACCAGCAACAGTGTGTGAAAACCTTGTGAAGACTTACAGAAAATGTTTGACCTGTGTCATTGCCAACAAAGGGTATATAACAAAGTATTGAGAAACTTTTGTTTTTGACCAAATACTTATTTTCCACCATAATTTGCAAATAAAGTCATTAAAAATCCTACAATGTGATTTTCTGGATTTTTTTTTCTCATTTTGTCTGTCATAGTTGACGTGTACCTATGATGAAAATTACAGGCCTCTCTCATCTTTTTAAGTGAGAGAACTTGCACAATTGGTGGCTGACTAAATACTTTTCTTCCCCACTGTATATAGGTCTGTAACTGTTTGGATCTAGAGTGTCACCCCCTTTGAAGAGGGGGATGACCGCGGCAGCTTTCCAATATCTGGGGATCTCAGACGATACGAAAGAGAGGTTGAACAGGCTAGTAATAGGGGTTGCGACAATTTCGGCAGCTAATTTTAGAAAGAAAGGGTCCAGATTGTCTAGCCCAGCTGATTTGCAGGGGTCCAGATTTAGCAGCTCTTTCAGGACATCAGCTATCTGAATTTGGGTGAAGGAGAAGCTGGGGGGGGGCATGGGCAAGTTGCAGCGGAGGGTGCAGAGCTGGTGGCCGGGGTAGGAGTAGCCAGGTGGAAAGCATGGCCAGCCGTAGCAAAATGCTTATTGAAATTCTCGATTATAGTAGATTTATCGGTGGTGACAGTGTTTCCTAGCCTCAGTGCAGTGGGTAGCTGGGAAGAGGTGCTCTTATTCTCCATGGACTTTACAGTGTCCCAAAACTTTTTGGAGTTAGTGCTACAGGATGCACATTTCTGTTTGAAAAAGCTAGCCTTTGCTTTCCTGACTGATTGTGTATATTGGTTCCTGACTTCCTGAAAAGTTGCATATCGCGGGGGCTGTTCGATGCTAATGCAGTACGCCACAGGATGTTTTTGTTCTGGTCAAAGGCAGTCAAGTCTGGGGTGAACCAGGGGCTATATCTGTTCTTAGTTCTGAAATATTTGAATGGGGCATGCTTATTTATGATGGAGAGGAAAGCACTTTTGAAGAACATCCAGGCATCCTCTATTGACGGAATGAGGTCAATATCCATCCAGGATACCCGGGCCAGGTCAATTAGAAAGGCCTGCTCGCTGAAGTGTTTTAGGGAGCGTTTGACGGTGATGAGGGGTGGTCGTTTGACCGCGGACCCATTACGGACACAGGCAATGAGGCAGTGATCGCTGAGATCCTGGCTGAAGACAGCGGAGGTGTATTTAGAGGGTAAATTAGTCAGGATGATATCTATGAGGGTGCCCATGTTTACGGATTTAGGGTTGTACCTGGTAGGTTCCTTGATAATTTGTGTGAGATTGAGGACATCTAGTTTAGATTGTAGGACGGCCGGGATGTTAAGTATATCCCAGTTTAGGTCACCAAGCAGTACGAACTCTGAGGATAGATGGGGTGTCCAGGGCACAACTGGGGGCTGAGGGAGTCTGTAGCAAGCGGCAACAGTGAGAGACTTCTTTCTGGAAAGGTGGATTTTTAGAAGTAGAAGCTCAAACTGTTTGGGCACAGACCTGGATAGTATGATAGAGCTCTGCAGGCTATCTCTACAGTAGATTGCAACTCCGCCCCCTTTGGCAGTTCTATCTAGACGGTAGCCTTCCTAAGCCAAGATTCAGACACTGCTAGAACATCAGGGTTGGCAGAGTGTGCTAACGCAGTGAATAACTCAAACTTGGGGAGGAGACTTCTGATGTTAACATGCAAGAAACCAAGGCTTTTATGGTTACAGAAGTCAACAAATGATAGTGCCTAGGGGGTAGGAGTGATACTGGGGGCTACAGGGCCTGGGTTAACCTCTACATCACCAGAGGAACAGAGGAGGAATAGAATAAGGATACAGCTAAAGGCTTTAAGAACTGGTCTTCTAGTGCGTTGGGTACAGAGAATAAAAGGGGCAGATTTCCGGGCATTGTAGAATAGATTCAGGGCATTATGTACAGACAAGGATATGGAAGGATATGAGTACAGTGGAGGTACACCTAAGCATTGGGTAACTATGAAAGAGATAGCATCACTGGAGGTAATGATTGAGCCTGTCTCCGCATGTTTGGGGGGGTGGGACAAAGAAGCTCTCTGAGGCTGGTTGAGCTGAACTTGGGGCTGAACTGATATGAGAAACATGTATTACCTTCTGGGAACTGTTTTTCCGTTCTTTGCCCTTTGCTGCTATGTTTTCATCCTTGATTATAGTACAAAAAGTAAGCCTCTGTCATCATTAACTGTGCCCCTATTGGACTATTTATTATCTTCTATTCATCCCCCTTTCTTAGTTAAATCTGTGTAGCTGCGTCACACTCCCCCATTCCATTTGTTACACGGTGACTAACATTGTCTTCTGTGTGGGTTTAAATAGATTGACCGTAAGGCTACGCAACACACTGTGACACATTGGGTCAAGACATATGCATGCACATGCGCGGCAGCACCCACAGTCCATACGCATGCAGTGGAAATGTAATGCATAGTGGCACACCAACAGATAGCGTCAAATTATATTGTTATTACGTCGCAAAATAACACGATTCTCTACACCTCACTCCTCCATGCATACCAAGACATTGAATTACTTTGACACACAGCTTGAGAGATAACATAATGTTGCACAAGCATGTCACTGCTATGTGAATGTTTTAAGGTGTGTGAAAAGCGAATGACAGGATCTCATTTCAATCACGATTCTGTATCATTACATACAGTAGGATACACCGCTACATTAAGTATTCAGTGTATTTATGTTTAATGCGAATATAACCTTACGCAGTGGAGATCTAAACACAAATTAAATAAACTAGACCATGCTACCGCCTGCAATAATGTGCATGACAATCGATGGGAATCACTAACGTTAAGTGAATGAAAAGTAGGTTAGATATTAAGTGGAAAGGGTAAAAAACCAAGAGTCGACGCGGGGAAGGGAGGGCGGAGACAGTTGTTTATATTCGTGTGGCTGTAATTCGTCAACTCGTCTAGTGAGCTTGGAGCAAGATTCACTATTTCAACCTAGTTGGACGACTAGGTAACAACATCTATATAAATAGCGGAAAATAATGGATTTTTGAATAGATATAGGATTTGATTTGCCCAATAAGTCCATGGATCAGGGAAAGGAGTGTACAACATATTTGAATAGAATCTCCTTATTTATGTGATTTTAAAAGGAGGCGAAAAATAAGAAGGTAGCCTAGATTATGAAATAAGAACGTTATTTCACAAAGGAAGCAAAAGCTACAGAAACACGGCGGCAACATAAGATAGGATAAAGCGACAACAGGCGCAGCAGAGTGGTGATCTGGCCAGTGCGCGATGTTTGGAATGATAAAGAATACAATTTTCGGGAACACCGAAGAAACGGACTACAAATTGCTCAGCAGCGAGACCAAGGTAGGATACACATTGACATAAATTAAGTGTGTGTGTCTGTCAGTCAAGCATTGCATCACTTGATCTCGCGCGCCACTGTACACCTCCGTCTTGTTTGGTGCATAAAACAACTGTCTGGTCATTACAGACAGATCTCTTCAGTATCTCGCTCATATTTTTTTATTCTAAGAAATGTTTAATTTGTTAGTCACTGATTGCAGTGAAACTAGCCTACTGGCCCCAAACCTTCCATGGCCCCAGCCTACCATGATCTCAAGAAAAATCCATTTTGAATATCAGTAGGCCTATGTATTATGCATTTTAAGGGTTCTGTAATACCAATACCTTTAAAGTGTTTGACCTTTTGAAACCAACCATTATTAATTACACCTTACCTCCTGGCACCTGTGACCTCATAGTAGGGGGTGGGGGCAGATCTGTGTGTGTTCCCCATGACCTCAGTAGTGGCACCACTGTGTATACTGATACACTGACCATACCTCATTAAGAGTTTGACATAATACTGAGGTCCTTGAAGGCAAGGTTGTGTTCTCTGAGAGAGACAGCCAGATAGCGACATATCATTTTTGAGGTTGGTTGGTTGGGAAAAGGTTTGGTGAAACTAGTGATGTACGAGCTTCCATATAATTTACTTGTGCACCCTGACAGAGTTCTTAATCAAATACCTTTGAGATGAGACAAAGCCAGACAGATGAAAGCAAAGACGACTGCCAGATCAAGTGACACTGACAGACACATCTACAGACATTGGCCTGACAAAGAGACTGATCATGAATCTGGAACTACTTCAATTGATAACAGGCAACCAGAAGACCAAAAACACTGTATGAAGAATATGAAAAAGAGAGACTTTGTATCAATAGTGTCACGATCGTTGAATGACGGGTTAGACCAAGGCGCAGCGTGACATGTTTATTTACTGATAAACACCACGACAAAACAACAAACTAAACAAAACGTGAAGTCCAAGGTAGCGCACACACAACATACCTTACACGGAACAAGAACCCACTAGTGCCAATAGGCTGCCTAAGTATGATCCCCAATCAGAGACAACGAGCGACAGCTGCCTCTGATTGGGAACCACACCGGCCAACATAGATATACACCTACTAGAAAAACAACATAGAACATACACAACAAAGAATATACACACCCTGACTCAACATATAAGAGTCCCCTGAGTCAGGGCGTGACAAATAGGCACATGAGTGGCCATTAAATAGGCGATAGACAGGCTATTGACAGTTTTGAAGTCAGTCAGTGCTAAATCTGTTAACTTCTCACACGGACACCCAAGCAGAGTTGAAGTTGAGTCTGAAACCGTACCCTCTTACTTAAAACTGACATTGAATACAGATGAACTGTCTGTCTGCACATGCTCAGACGCGCGCGCACACGCACACGCACACACACACACACACACACACACACACACACACACACACACACACACACACACCTTGGTGGGCCCTCATATTTCAGGGCTTACAAATGGAAGGAGGTGGCTTTAAAGCTGCAATCCTTAGTTGCTATATCAATTTTTTGACTTATAAATGAATGATATATACCCATTGATTCTTGAAGAATATAACGTAAATGCCTCATGAGCTTAGTTCAACTGTCGTACCCTCAACTGTCGTACCCCATCACCCCAATGTTTGTAAACGACATAAATGTAAACAAACACTGTATAGCCTAAAAACATGGTTAAAGCTATAATTTTGAAATCATGGATGGTCAGTCCTTGCATCCATCTCTCTGTCTATGACTTTGAGAGAGGTTACATTTCTCCAGGCCCATCCCTTAGCTTTTTACTAAAACAGAGGCGGGTGTTATTGTTTCAACTAAGGATTCTAACTTTAAACGCTATTCTTTTTAATTTCATGTTTTTTGTTCTCCACAGTATTGATATTACGCAATGTTTTAATTCCTCTGAAATTATCTTACTTGGCACAATGCATTGTTTAGTAATGACAAGACATTTAATTAGATGGACAAGTTGACAGCACAATATGCTTATTATATAATGACAGCACATTATCCATTTCTTGATACACAAGACATGCTCATACTCCAAGCCAACTGAATGGTTATAGAAGCCATAGTTGTCATGTAAGATTCAAATGTCAACTTCTCTCTGTAAGAGGTTTACAAACTTCACATGACATTGTGTGGTGACATTCAAAACAATTAAAACCATTTGTTTAAAAGTTAGAGAAAGAAAGAGGGTGGGTTGAATATGAAATGAATCGCTAATATTAGCACATCCACAATAATTATGGCCCACGTCTACCCAGCTGAGACACAGAGTAATTATATACAGAGGTTGCAGGATTCCAGCTAAGTACACACACTAATTGCACCTTTAGACTGAACTCAGGAACAAAGTGTTCAAGTATTGCTGTTGGAACATGTCACCTACATGTATTGTTAATGTTGGTCACAGTGACATACACAGTGAGCTCCAAAAGTATTGGGACAGTGAATGTTGTTGTAGTTTTGGCTCTGAACTCCAGCACTTTGGATTTGAAATGATACAATGACTATTAGGGTAAAGTGCAGACTGTCAGCTTTAATTTGAGGGTATTTTCATCCATATCGGGTGAACCGTTTAGAAATTACAGCACTTTTTGTACATAGTCCCCCCATTTTAGGATACTTTTATTGTAAATAAGAATATAATGTTTCTAAACACTTGTACATTTTCTCGCTCATCATTATTCACGATTCATTCAGGATGATCCGTAATCATGGTAGCATCCACATTAATGTAGAAGTGTAGAAACATATTCTATGCTTATTTACAATAAAAGTGACTCCAAAATGACACAATACATTATTTACCATTCATTTCTATTGGGCACAAAATAATCTAAAACACACCCAAAACAAACAACAAATGCATCTAACAAATTTGTAGTCACAAGCTTAATGTAGTCATTGCGTGCTATGAATATGGGACCAAATACTTAACTTTTTACTACTTTAATACACATATAAGTGAATTTGTCCCAATACTTTTGGTCCCCTAAAATCGGCGGGCTATGTACAAAAAGTGCTGTATCTAAATGGTTCACCCAATAAGGATGAAAATACCCTCAAGCTGACAGTCTGCACTTTAACCTCATAGTCATTGTATCATTTCAAATCCAAAGTGCTGGAGTACAATGCCAAAACAAAACAAAATGTGTCACTGTCCCAATACTTTTGGAGCTCACTGTCAGAAGCACTATGAACAAGTTCTTGACATCCCAATTAGACCAGCTGGAGTAAAATAAACCTTTTAGCTACAAACCTTTTAGTTAATCAGCAATACAGTTCAATCAATACAATTAATCCCATATCAATATTGTTGCTAGGGCCAAGACGATACCAGAGATGCCTGTTCAGTGATACTTGTTAGTGACGAGGCAAGGCAAGGCAACAAAACACGAAGCAGATATAACTTCTTTATGAAAACAGCCCTATTGTTGGAAACAAACATCATTATGTTGTCATCCAGTCACATTTATTTATTTTCCAAACTATAGCACACAATATTTCAAATACAGCAGGTTTTTAAAGAACCAAAGAGTTTAGTCAGCTTTGTTTTCATTTTTGCCATGGAAAAAGTATTGCTATACTGGTATCATCACAGCCCTAATTGTTGCCTTCTATGTATTTACAGCCCTAGTTTTAAATAGAGTTTTCAGTGCATAATCTAGTATTTCCATTGCATTATATGTAGTCATGTAGCAGGCATTCTTATTCCGCGTGAGTGATTTACAACACAAGGGATAACTTAGTGGAATGGGTCTAATTACAAAATTATTTGCTTTAAATAATGTGACCATTGAGGTCCCTTTCAGTGGAACACATTTACTCAAGACTGGTTATGGAGTGTGTGAAACGTAACATTCCTCTGTTATTTAATGGTTGATGTTTCTCAGCATTACCTCTTAGGTCAAGTACATCATAGCATGTATAAGAACAGGCAGCAAGTCAGTGAGTGTGTGCCCCTATGGTCTGGCCTTATGTAAGAACAGGCATCTCTGTCCCATTATTCTCTTTAGACTTCATTAAACCCTATGGGGCCCTGAGAGCAGGGCAGGAAAGAACTGGAATCAAATCAGCGTAATATGTTTGATCTAGATCCTTTTCTGGGGGCATTTGGCTGTCCTCTGTTCGTTTCCACTCCAAGTGTTTCACCGGCATCAGTGAGCACAGATTCTGCCCATTGCATATCGCCAATCACAGCCCCACCTCCCTCTAACCCCCCAGTAGTGTGTGGCTTCCTTCCCTCTGAACAGTTTGTCAACATGTGTTTCATTGGTGAATCACATTTGGCCTCCCGCTCTCTTCCCCAGGAGGGGGTCAGCTACGAAGTGCGGAGGTACGATGGTGCAAAGTATGCCTCAGTGAGCTCAGAGGGGCGGACCTTTGACCAGGTGACGGGGGAGCTAGTGAGGAAGCTGCTCGTGTACATTGGGGGTAGCAACGACCAAGGTGAGCCAATCAGAGAGCAGGGCCTGTCCTGTCAGTCAGTGGCCCTAAACTCAGAAAGGTCTAGGGGCTCGGCTCAATCTGTATTGCTGATGTTCAGTACTATAGAGCAATTAAAATTTGAAGGTAATTTCCAATTGAGCCGACATATGCAGCGTTTACTATGACTGCAGTCTCCACGAATGCAGAAACATTGCCTTTAAATTTATATCGCGCTGTAGCACAGCTCTTCAGTGCTACGGATTGAATCGAGCCACAGATGTAATGTGCATATCTGAAAGTATTGCATTGATGTAAGCAAGCAATATGTTGAAAACTCTTCCTAGTCTACCAGAGGGTTAGATAGTGTTATTACCATGTTACTGGCACCTATTCAGTACTTTCAGATCTTCAAGGGTGACTGAAGAAGTGTCTACTCTGTTTGATGCTAGAGGTCAGTTTGAAACTGGGCCTAAGAGGCAATGAACTCGATCAAATCAAATCAAATTTTATTTGCCACATGCGCCGAATACTTACTTACAAGCCCTTAAACCAATAATGCAGTTTTAATAAAAATAAAAGTGTTAAGTAAAAAATAGATAAGGGGGTTGGGGTGGAGGGGGGGGGGGGGCAATGCAAATAGTCCGGGTAGACATGATTAGCTGTTCAGGAGTCTTATGGCTTGGGGGTAGAAGCTGTTAAGAAGCCTTTTGGACCTAGACTTGGCGCTCCGGTACACATAATAACACTGTTGCAGTAAGTTGTTTGCCATCCCATCTATCTGTCCTCTGTATCTTTTCTTTCCAAGGGGAGGCAATGGGGACGACAGCACCGGTTATCATCACAGTGTATCCCAGGGACGATGGTGTGATGTCACGCCGTTTGGTGGTTAGCCTCAGGATTCCCACCAACTACCAAGTCAGTCCCCCTGTGCCCACCGACAGTGCCATCAGGATCGAGGATCGACCCGGCATGACTGTCTACTCACTGTGGGTGTCTCCATGCAGTCTTCACCTTCCCTGACAAGCACATGCCATCATTTCTTATGCACATTTTAGAATTCATGGGCATAAAAAAACCTCACTTTGTTCTTTAATTCTTTACGATAAAAAATGTACTTTAATATTAATAGTTTATTTGATTACATATCCTCTTTCTCTCTCCTTTCCAACCCACCTCACCTTTCTTTTCACAGGCAGTTTGGAGGCTTTGCAGGGGAGACTGAGTATCGGGCAGAGGCCTCTCGCCTAACCAAAACTCTGGGTGAGACTGCCCCCTTTCAGAGGAAACAGTACTTCTGCTGCACCTACAACCCGCCAATGAAACCCTACGGCCGACGCAACGAGGTGTGGTTCCTACAGGAGGAGCCATAAGGGCAGCATTATTAAGACCGACTCTTAATAATAGTCTATAGTCGCTTCCTCTCATCCTCTCCTCTCCTTAGTCTTCACTGATTACTCCACATCTTGATCTTCATCCCAAAACAATAGGATGTGTGAAAATAATGGGATTTGTTTTCAAATCAGTGCAAATGAAGGAGAGGTGATGCAAAGAAGACTATTAGACTATTGAAAGGTCATAAGGGGGAGGGATGGGCAGCGGGCTATATAGTTACTGGCCCAAAGTAGTGCAATAGTACAGTACCATTACCAGTAACTGGATATTAAGTGGCCTAGTAGTATTAGCCACTAACCACAAAGTACTGCTGTGTGTTATAGGTGGTACAGATGGTACATCATTAACTCAACTTCGAATTTTGTCCACCCATGGGTTGACACTCCCCTTAAAATATGCTTCATAGTGCTTGGAAGAAAAGCACATTAAATCAGGCTGTACACATATCACTATTCAGCAGTCTAATTAAATTATGCTTCACTTCACACACCATAAAAACAAAATTACAGTTAAGTATTCAATAAGTCATTAAGTTTTAAAAAGCACCCTTTTCCCAAGGGAGGGAATTGGAAATAAACTAGGAATTGAGCCATAGAGTAGTGATAGTCAAATATTTTCCTTAGTATGAATTAGTTGGTGGGGAGGATATGAAGGAGAAATGTATTAGTCATTCCTTAAATGTTATCTTTCAAGATGTCTAATCCTGTGATGATCACATTAACATTTTCAAGATAGCAGCAGTTGTGTGTAGTGAATGTTTTGGTGTGCTTGTATTTGGAGTCTTGGAATTGTAATGTTATTTATTATGATTCTTGAAACTATTTTAAAATACCTCTGTATAGTGTGTGATTTTCTGTGAAAATATGGATTGACGATATCGTCATGGTTTGATAGTGTTTCATATCATAATAAATATGTTATTCAAGATATTACTAATAAGATTTTTTGTGAAATACTGACGTTTATTTTTATTTTTTATTTCTATAAAAACAAAAGATAATGCTTAAAATACTGGTACACCACTGTTTTGGATAGGTTTTACATAAACATCTATTTATTATTCATTATTAGATTTTGAATCAATATGAAGAACTCCAAATAAGGAATGGGGTTTACAAACAAGATATTTCACAGACATTTGATGAATTTAAGCAGATAATAATTATAACCAACCAAACCTATAACCTAAAACTAGTACAAAATGTCCTCTCTATGCACTCTGAGAAAATAACAATTATATAGTCTGTTAGTCACTACAACCCAGTTTAATCAGGAATAAATGAGTGGTTTTCACAGGTTAATTCGTCACAACTGCAAGAAAGCACTGTGTAGCGGGCTAGCGGCTAAATAAATACATGGCCTAGTAACCCCACACTTGTATAATTACACAGAGAGTAGGGTTTTGGTTTAAGCCGGGCTTTGCATTCATCAATACAATATACAGGGTTTGACTGGGGCATGGGTTATTCATGTGACCAGTTACAACATCATCTCTAGGTTCAATACAAGTTATTTGCGAGATCTAGGAACATCGCACATTACCAATAATCTCACATATGTAGCGGTACATGTCAGTACTCCATCCAATTCCCATATTCAAACAACATGCACTTCCTTCAATAAAAAGCCAGAAATAATCTAGAAAGGTATGGTGTGCATTGAGCACTGGGACCTTCAGCCTTCATTCAAGGCTCTCTGGAACAAACTTAAACCACGCACAAACACAATGGAAACACTTACTCTGAACGTGAATGTAAAAATACTTTACAATACTAGTAGGAATAGAAATTGTCGTTTTGTTAATACGCGTCATAATTTTAATCGAAAATTTATAAAATGTATTTAGGTAACAAACCTCTGGATTAAAAAAATTCTGTAAATATTTCATGCCTATACATTCCCCGTACTGCCCATCACATGTAGTTCAACTCAACAGGGCAGTTAGATACCCTTTCCCAAGAACCAGACAGTTCCACATTCTAACAGACTGAAGGAGAGAGCCCACCATGATAACTGGAAAGATTGAATACTTATCTGTTAAGTGAATAACCATTTAGTTGGCAAGTTACCATATAAAATAAACTAAGTGGGAGGGGGGTTAAATAAAGCTTTACTCATGAGTAAAAGGAAACATTCATCATTTGAAAATGTCTATAAGAAAATGTACCAACATTGTTGTGCCCCAAAATTACTTGTGTGAATTGCCAGAAAGATAATCTTGCCTTTTTGTCAATATAGTACTTTATACTTTCCTTTACAGTCTAATAATTATCATCCCCTTAATCATTTGCTGTTGTGTTTATTAGGGGAAGGGAGGTACTCAACATGATGGTTATTGAGCTTTAGTTGTTCTTCTTCTCTGGATAGCCTGGGTAAGGAGCAGGAGGGGCAGAAGGCGCATAGGGAGGAGGCTGTTCCTATGTGAGAATAAACAGTGATAGAATATCTTTAAAAAACTGAACTGAAAACATCAACACAGCATAAAGTGCATGCACTGAATGGACATGGAGAGAATAACAGGTCCCTTACCATGGGCATGTAGACATTGTGGGGGTTGTTGGGGTTGTAATAGGCGCTGCCTGCTGCCTCTGCTGCCTTGGCATTACCTGAGGATCAGGGAGAGAGAAATGAGGGGCGAATAATGCACATGTACAGTAACTGATACAGAAGCACATGCTACTGTAACTGTGGAGTAGGAGAGACAATGGAGCACACTCAGCCCAGTATATTGCAGCAGGACACTCGTGACAAGACATCTTCCGGACAGAATGATTCACAGAGGCACACTTCCAACTCTCTTTCAATTCTCCAAAACCCACAAATAGACACACAACTGACATCTAAATGAGGCGTACTGAGTTTAGGCCAACTGGGTTGTTTCATGGGGTAAGGGAGACTAGGGGTGAGAGGTATTTTGTTTGTTTCTCCTTTTTAATATGATGTGTACCGGTTACAACATCAGCACTCCTTTCTCAGTGCCATGCGTCATGTGCTTCATATTGGAGCAGACTGATGGGATCAGACAGATGCAGCGATGCAGACATACAGAAAGAGACAGAGAGACAGACCTGCAGGGGGAGCAGCCCAGTTTTGGGGGGGCCCAGGATACGGGGGAGGTGGGGCCATGTAGGCAGGGGCAGATGGGTACATTCCTGCAACACGAGAGAGAATACCCAAAATACTCATAACAGCCTTGGGGACACATCTTTACTTCAAGTAGTTATAAATATTGACACCAATCAATCAAATTCATACACTCATAAGAATGGAGGCATTATCCAAAATATTTCCGTATTTAAGTGCTATGCAATCTCTGATGTAAATGTCAATCTGCTAGCATCACAGCTTTGATTCTCAATTATTATGACCCAAGCCTGCATAACATACAGTTTTATAGTGATGATAAAGTTATTTAATAACAGACCTGCGGCTGCCATAGGGTAGGGATAGCCCATGTCGCCTGGGGGAGCCTGGTAGAAACCATTCTGCTGGGGTGGGGGTGCATACGGGTAGTTCTGAGGAACAGGTGGCGGGCCGTAGCCATTCATCACTCCAGGTGAGGGGTAGCCATAGGAGGCACCTCCGTTTTGAGCAGGAGGGGCACGAGATGCTAAAACAAAGTTGAGGGTTAAACCTAAATACAGACTGGACTTGACAAAAAGAGTAACATGTATAACAAATATGTAGCCTAACAAATATAACAAACTTTGACTGCATTACAAGGAAGTGCTTTCATGATGTACATGTTTAATGAATTATTTAATTGTACGATATAAACTGAGTAAAGCAGATATGTTGAATGACAAATAGGCACTGTACTGATAAACATGACAGTCATAAAATGACTTACCATTTGTTGCCAGTTTGAAGAGGTGCTGACCTAACTCGATGGCTCCCCCATTGGAAAAAGACATCTTGAAGCTAGCCTGTCCTTCCCAGCCTCCTGAAACCAAAGAAAGGACTGTTAATACATTGATGAGCACTGTGTACTTGTCTTTGCATTAAATTGCACGTCTGATATTGAATTATAATCAGCGCCTTGGAGATGTCACATTTCAATTTCTACTAATGCTGCTAAAAACTTTGACACAGACAGACATTGTAAAGTAAAATGAGATTGTGGTTTACAGACTGATGTCAGCCTCTGAAAATATCTGGCCTTGGCAAATCACCCTTGCGTCACTGATTCACTTCTGCATGTATTCCTAGGATACATCAGGCCATACCTGGGGCTGGAGGCCATACACACTTTGCATGCTCTATAGTTCTTTCCTCATTATGGTGTTGAATGCTACAGGAGGACAACAAATTGCTGCCTACCCCCAGCCTCAGCAGAAACTGTGCCCCTGATGTAATTGGCGGCGAAGACTGGTTGCTCGATGCTGCAGCCCTTCATCAGGTAGTACGGGAACATCACAGACCCCAGGCTGTCCTTGGCATTACTGGACACAAACACCAACTGAAATGAGGACAAACAGAGAGAAAGAGGGCAATGAGATGGGACGCAGAACAATGGAATGTCTTCCAGTTTGTGATGCTCGTCGTTTGATGCGACGCAGACAGGGTAGCCGGAGTTGTGAAACAGAAGAGTCGATGTCTGTCCTTTTTCGTGATATCCAATTGGTAGTTACAGTCTTGTCCCATCACTGCAACTCCCCTACGGACATGGGAGAGGTGAAGGTCGAGAGCCATGCGTCCTCCGAAACACGACCCTGCCAAGCGGCACTGCTTCTTGACACACTGCTCGCTTAACCCGGAAGCCAGCCGTACCAATGTGTCGGAGGAAACACCGTCCAGCTGGCGACTGAAGTCAGTTTGCAGGCGCCCGGCCCGCCACATGGGTTCGCTAGAGCGCGATGGGACACTGCATCCCGGCTAGCCAAACCTTCCCCTAACCCGGACGACGCTAGGCCAATTGTGCGCCGCCTCATTTGTCTCCCGGTTGCGGCTGGCTGCGACACAGCCCGGGAACGAACCCGGGTCTAGTGACGCCTCTAGCACTGCGATGCAGTGCCTTAGACCGCTGCGCCACTCGGTAGGCCCCCTTTTGAGTTTTGATGTTGAGTCTTTGCCCAACAAAGTGATGTTAGGATATACAAGTTAGCCCGTACAAGCTTTTGTGCCGAATACATTATGCTGTTACAGGTGTCAAACTTATGGGCATGTGGCAGCAGTGTGTAGGAGTGAGACAAATGAATGTGTAAAACTGGGGAAAGTAGTGGTATGTGTTAATTCTAGGGCTACCCATGGGGCTGGGGATCAGAAATGTCCAGCGCGAAAGAGGCAGGTTGATGTTTCCAGGGTTAGAGTAGTGCAGAAGTTGTCGTATGCTGAGGCAGTTAAGAAAGTAGAGGAAGATGGGTCAAGGGGGCGGGATCCTGAGAGGAGTGGTGTGAGTAGTAGAACTGTACCAGTACAGAGGGATAGGCCAACACGTTATATATGTTTCAGTAAGATTGGATTTTTAGCATTTATAGCAATGGTTATCAACTGTACTGCAGGGATGGAATGTAAGTCACAGAAAATTGAGGTTGTGGTGGCAGCTGCAGAGAGGTATTTGGTTGTACAAGACTTGACGTCAGAAGAGTTACAGGGTGTGTTAAGTGCTGGTTTCCCATCTTTTCAGGCTGTTGGCTTGAGGTAGGACTAAATTGATTTAAATAGTGGAGTAGGGTGGTGGGTTTTTAGTGAGTGCAGGGTTAGATGGTAGGGTGTTTGTTGAAATCCTTTTATTTTTTTAAGCAAAGTATAAGGGACTCCAGTTTAGTAGGTGGTGGTAATGCAACATTTATTGGATGCCAACCGCCGTTAAACCTCATCGAAGAAGAATGATTGTCTTCCAACATCCTATTAGGCACACAGGACCAGCATGGTCAGATAATAAACATACCCTGTATGGAGTGAGGTAAACAGTCCCCTTCTTGGTCCCCCTCAGCAGGTCTGTCTTGCTGGTGACATCGCTGAAGGACAGCTCCACATTCTTGCATTCCCTTAACACACTAGTGGTGGATACATGTTCAGTTTAGGCATGTCTAGTGAATTCACAGACAAATATGTATAGTATGTATGATAGGTCCTCCATAGGACAAATACTGTAGTAGAATCCTAGCAGAACCGAGACCGGGACATAGTGGGATTCTGTATGGTCTACATAATTTCACATAGGCCTACTATTGGCATTTCACATACTGGCTGGTGGTTAAATCTGACACTTCCAGAATGTGTCAATTCTAACTATTATGAAAAGTTGTCTTTCTTCGTATATTTCCTAAGTTCCTGTTACTTTATCAATTTCCTAAACCTCTGTCAAAACGTTTACTTTAGACTCAGGTGGTGCGTTAGTAGGGGCGGCTCGCTCTCTTTGTTGACTTTGCTGTCAGTCTACCTCCCTGGAAAACAAACTTATTTAGCTAGCTAGCTAACACTTATAACCAGAGTATATTATTTTTACATCTAACGTTAGTTTAACTAAAGTAAGCAAATGTATCTAGCTAACGTTAGCTTTAATACGTTTCAAAGGAGTAATGATGACTGACTTCGAACTTAGCTAGCTTTTCCTGCCAGCAAGGCCAACAACGACGTTGCTGACTGATAGCTAGCTACTGACGTTAGCACTATAAAATAGCGCTTGCTGATTGAAAAAAGTTGTTAACTGACATTGGCTAGATATAATTAACACAAAGTACGGAACTGGCTGGCAAGCTAGCCACTAGCATAACAGCTAACGTTGACTTGCGAGTTAGCTAACTAAGCTACCGAAAGTGAGCTTCGTGGCGATTAATGATTCACTAACCTCTCGCCGTTGTTGATCAAAAGTCCTCCGTTTTGAGAATGATTTCGATTTAAAGCCATGTTCAGATAGTCTAGTGTACTCGTCTTCGTCAGGTACAGCTACACACTGGAAATGAGAGGAATGCCCCAAACGTCAAAGTGTTACGTCACATGATCAGCTGTTTCATGTGCTGTGACTGCAATGTTCTGTTAGGCAACATTGTTTCCCATATTGTCAACAAGCCTTTGAATTGAGATTGTCATATAATTGTCGTGTGTTGAGGTGAGGTGGGATATTTGAGATTGGTTTGGATGAAATAATACAGCATTGTGGTTGTGAAGAGAGCTGAGTAGGCCTAAGGAGAGTAAATGCTTTTCATGTATGATTGATTTTTGCTTACACGTCCATTATTTTATGTTTTTAGAGAATGTGCTTTGAGTTTGCCTCTCAGTCGTAGTCAAACACTAGAACATCTAATGGGTGCCTATATATTCCAAATTGGGTTATATAATTCTGCTTGTACAACCAACACGTGTAAAGGAAAAGTTATTAGGCCAATTGTGTAATCAGTTTATGACTCATGAGTCATGACTTAGGTATGGTCCAAAAAAAGGATGGAATACAGGAAAATAAGCTAAATGTAAAATGCATTTTTTTTAAAATCATCACTTAGTTTAACTATGTGTATATCATGTGCATTTCACTTTTAACTGACATGAGGCCTGTCTCAGTGGGACAACATTTAAGTTAGCTGCAATTAAGTAGATCACATGAATTTACAAGTCATCTTCCTCAAATTGCTACATGCAAAAATTATGCTTCCAAATGTTTTCCTATATACCTATTTGCATCCTGTTCTGTGTCTGCATTACATGGGGGACAATGCCGTGCGTGGCGACAGTGACAGTAGGCCTACTGCACACAGTGTTTCCAGCATAAAGATACAATGTTCTATTTAATTTTTTGGCTTCCAACATGTAGCAAGAAGATGGGCCAGGTTATGTAATAAGATAAGATAGTTCTTTATTAATCCCCCAAAGGGCACGTTTGATTGAACCAGCCAATACATAACAACAACAATACATGCACAATAAAACACAACAAAGGATACACAGACACGAAAAGCAGCACATCATCAATGAATATAAAAAACGAAGTGCTCATGTTAAAAAGCCTCATAGCATAGAATGGGTGGGTACAAGCAATCGGTACAAACATTGCCATAGGGACTGAGCAATGAGCATGGTGACCGTGAGAGAAGAGAAGGGGATTGAGGTTATTATGTAATAATTGCATTTACTGACCCTGTGGGGGAAATTAATTGCCTAGTATTGTATGCACAGTGCAAATGTGCCATACATTTCCTTCACTTTACTTTGACCTTATCAATCAAGGGTGTTTTCCCCTTTTCCTTTGGACTCAATATAGAACTATAATAAAAGTACACAATATAGCAAAACTTTTCCCCCCAGTAGGCTATTAAAGAAAACAATGGGATAAAAGTTGGAAGGATCCCTTAATAATAAATAAAATTAATTCAAAAAACAAAATGCTATCGTTCATTCAGTCACGAATTTATCACGTACTGCAGGCCTACATTCAGTCTGACTGTGATAATTGACTTAATCAGCGGTAGGCTAATAAAGCCTCGCGCGCAATGTCCTGCCTCAAGGTCCTCTGATTACTCCAATTACTGGTCTTGAAAGACATGTTTCTTCACTACACAAAGAAACCACTCAAATACCGCGCAAAATATTACTTTTGTCACGTAATTATATTGTTCAATCGAGAATCATTTAACTAATTAAAACACAGCACAACCTGTAGCCTAACAATGCTACTTATGATTTGTGTAATGTTTGCATTCTTTGCGCCACATTACCGATGCCTTTCAACTCTCGTGCGGCATGAAACCGCTCAAACTAGAGCACAAGATGCCCTGCCTCGAGTCACCTGCACCATCCGACGAATACGCGCAGTTTTCGGTCAAGCGGTTCTTCACAACATGCGTGTAAAAGGTAAATAGCCATTATATTTTAGCCCTCTATATCTGTAGATTTAGTTTGTTTAATTAGAATGTCTGGTATGCTGGTTGATCTCACTTTTCCCAGACAGGTCTGGAGTTAGTGTGCCTGTGCCAAAAGCCAAAGAACATTGTGGAGTGAGAAGGGGAGAGAAGAATGGTACCCTTTCTTTCCAGAGTCGATATGACAGTTGCTACACACAGGTTGAGGTATGGTAATCTCTATTTTTGATGTTCATTGCATTGCGAGGTCTTGGTCTGTGTGTAAACCTACTGATTGCCATATCAAAACACTTTGTTTTATCTTTAGGGTGACAGAGTCCTTGTATCTTTGGGAGTCCAGCTGGTTGCAGGGGATCAATGGTACAGGGTCAATATTAGCTGCCCCCTGCTCAAGAAGATGGCCCAGAAACCCATCATCAGTCGCACCTGTGAGTTCATATCATTTCATAGGGAGGGAATTTTAGATGATTTATCACAAAAATAGTGATTACAGTGCCAGTTAGTACCACCTCTGTAAAAGCCATTCTGCCAACTTACTTTCCTTCAGCACGATCAGGAAAATGCAGCATCCTTAGAGCTTTGCGTGTGGACTGTGGGCCCCAGGATGTCTCCAGTGATGGCTGTCTGAAACTGGGATGCTGCTATGATGATCATGACTCAACATGCTATTACAGAATGAACAGTAATATAATTCATTGTGTGTGTATTTTGTACAATGTAGAACATGCTTCTGAAAGAAAGTATCAGCAGAGGGATAGTGACTGTCTTGGTGAGATTGGCGCATAGTGATATCAGAGATTACATTTCAAGAATAACTCCTTTGTTTGTTACATCATGAATGTCTCCTCCTCTTGCTCTCAGCCTGTTCTCTGGATGGCCATTTTGTGTTCTCTGTGAAGGCGACGGACACTGACCCCCCACTCAACCCCAGCAACCTTGTCGTCAAGGATCAGCCGCAGTGCTCTCCTGTAGTTACCTCTGCAGATATAGCCGTCTTTAAAATCGGGGTGATGGAGTGTGGCACAAAGATGAGGGTGAGTCAGTAGGTCTATTACCTTCTGCCCTAATCTACAGCAGTATACTTCTGTCCTGAATGCCTCTGGTATAATCCTGTTTTTTCTTGTAGTGTTGAATACTCTTAGGTATGCTAAAATACCTCCTTCCCCTCTCGTTCCCCCTCTTGTATTTACAGATGAATGGGGATGTTGTAATCTATGAGGTGGAGGTAGAGGAACTGCATCCAAAGATTGCAGGCAAACATTCTCCCTTCAGGTAGCTGCTTATTTCTCTTCCTGCCTGTGGACTGTGCACTACAATTTGGACTACATTACCATATCGTAGCTTTAGCCAGAGCCTAATTGCTTGAAACTATTATGGAGTAAATGTTTTGAATGAGACTTGGTTTGTAGTCTGCAGGTCTGGTGTCAATATGATGGGACAGCTCTCCTCCACACTGATCTGCGGTCCTTAAACCCAACTAACCCTCCACCTGTGACTGCACTGGGGACTGTCCGAGTGCAGATGAGAATAGCCACAGGTACTATAGTAAAACAATATGTTTTCCACAGACCAAGCAAGGGATGCCAAATCCAAACCCTGCAAGTATATGGCATCAAGAGTTGTCACTTCACACAATGTTACACTGGTAGATCTCCATCATCCTGGCCCTTATCCTTTTTCCAGATGAGTCGTTCACCTCTTTCTTCCCCGGGGAACAGCTGCCCCTGACCCTCTTTCTGCGTAAGCCTGTGTATGTGGAGGTGTCAATCGCTCCACCCTCCCCTGACCCCAGTCTCTCCCTGCGTGTGCGTGACTGCTTTGCCTACCCTGCCTCCAGACACTCCGTATGGACACTGCTCTATGATGGGTGAGAGGGAGGGAGCCAAATGTTTTCCTATACTGACTCAAGATTAATCACTGTGAATATGCATTGGTTTAGTAGTCTAACTCCCTTCTCCCTGACAGCTGTCCTAACCCTCTGGACAACATGAGGAGCTCCGTCCCAGTGGACAGTCAGGGGAAGACAACCTCTCACTCCCAGGTCAGGAGGTTTAATGTCAAGACCTTTTCCTTCTTGGACCCTGAGACTGGCAATCCCAGTGTGGAGGAGGTAAGGTCTATCCTATTTATCTGAAGAATGGGAAGATTTTGCTAATATATACTGAACAAAAATATAAACACAACATGTAAAGTGTTGGTCCCACGTTTCATCAGCTGAAATAAAAGATCGCAGAAATTTTCCATATGCACAAATGGCTTATTTCTCCCAAATTTTGTGCACAAATTAGTTTACATCCCTGTTAGTGAGCATTTGTCCTTTGCCAAGATAATCCATCCACCTGAAAGGTGTGGCATTATCAAGAAACTGATTAAACCGCATAATCATTACACACGTGTACCTTGTAATTCCTCCAACGTCGTTTTAGAGAATTTGGCAGTACGTCCAACCAGTCTCACAAACGCAGACCACGTGTAACCACGCTAGCCCAGGATCGCCACATCCGGCTTCTTCGCCTGCGGGATTGTCTGAGACCAGCCACCCGGACAGCTGATGAAACTGAGGAGTATTTATGTCTGTAATAAAGCTCTTTTGTGGGGAAAAACTCATTCTGATTGGCTGGGCCTGGCTCCCCAGTGGGTGGGCCTATGGCTGCGCCCCTGCCCAGTCATATGAAATCCATAGATTAGGGCCTAATTTATTTATTTCAATTGACTGATTTCCTTATATGAACTGTAACTCAGTAGAATCATTGAAATTGTTGCGTTTTTTGTTCAGTATAAATTCTCAAAACAAAGATCTCTTGGTGCTCCATCTACTGCAGTGTTTCCCAACCCTGGTCCTCGAGTACCCCCAACAGTACACTTTTTTATTGTAACCCTGGACAAGCACACCTGATTCAACTTTTCAACTAATCATCAAGCCCTCAATGAGTTGAATGAGGTGTTTGTCCAGGGCTACAACGGAAATGTGTACTGTTGGGGGTACTGGAGGACCAGGGTTGGGAAACACTGATCTACTGAATCTTGTCTCTCAGGTGTACTTCTACTGCTGGGTAGAAATCTGCACAGAGGAGGCAGAGTGTAAACAACGCTGCTCCATCACCTGTGAGTGTTTCAGGTCCCTATGTTTTACATTCACCTTAACACTGTGAATTGGGTCATTTCATCCAATAGTCATGCTGTCTCATCCTCCTCCATCCAGCACCTGATGGTGAGAGGGCGAGGAGGGAGTCTGGGTCAGATCGAGTCTCCCAGTTAGTCTCATTTGGTCCTGTGCTGTTGGGTCAGAACAGTTCTGGACAGGAACAGGAAGGGAATCCTAGTGATCATCTGAATATAGGTAAGCACATTCCAAATAGGGGAGAGTGGGGTAAGTTGAGCCATTTTTTACATTCAACATCACTCTTTCAAGGGAAATGTAGTATTCTTTCTAACAAAGATATCTACATATTTCAGGATGTTGTGTATCCCTGGAAATAATCAGAATTCATTTAAGCATTACAGTTTTGAAAACAGCTTGACCCGCCTACACATTTCTGTACTGAATGAAATATTACCACTCTTTTTAAAAGCATGTCTCTTTATTTCCCAAACACAATTAAACACAATCACAATCGCTTTTTTGTCTTTTAATCAATGTAAGCATATTTCAACACAGGCTTAACACCTAACAAACATTGTACTTTTAACATATACCAGCAATAATGCCTTGCATTATGCCTGGGGAAAAAACTCTTAAATTTGCTCACTTGCCATTGGCTCAACTTACCAAGGTAAATATTTGTACTATATTAACCCACACAGCTACAAGGATGCACTTCCATGCTAGGTTTAGGACCACATATTGAAGCTTATAGACTCTACTTTGGTTTAGATACAATCGTCATGAAACCTCTAACACTAATTTGACTGTTTTTTGGACCTAACTTGCTTACCTCTTTTTCTATGTGGTTTCTTCCTTCAGACTCCATGAAATTACCTCTTCCTAAATATTTGGTCAAATTATACATTTTGGGTATGGTTTCTTAGAAACAAGGGTGGCTCAACTTACCCCACAGCTACTGTATGAGTGGAATGAAACTAATGACACTAACATTTTCTCTTGCTGGCCCTCAGCATTTCAGTTGTCTGTACCTCCATCATGTTCTTCCTCCTGTTCTCTTCGTGGTCAATGATGAGTTGTCAAGTGGAAGAAAATGAAGTGGAAATGGAAACCAGAAACAAGGAGACTGGCCTACAGGTTGAACAAGCCCAATAAAGCACTTCTATGCACACTTAATTACAAATGGTATTTATTTCAACTGCCATTAAATACCTTCACTGGCCATGTGCATTCCAATGCATCACAAATGTACTTCACATGTTTTATGCAGCCAGTTTGCCTTTGACACTTTGGTAAAGGTATGTAAACTGAGTACATAGCGCTACACCTGAAAAATAAATATCAGATATTAAAGCCTCCTATCCTACTGCCCCAGAAAAAGCAGAATACAAGGGCGTCTGCTTGGAAAACCTGAAGTGATCCTAAGGTATTGATTCACAACTACAACCTGTATCGCTATGCACTTTACACTTTGAATCGAATACCAATCAAACTTAAGATTCCATAAATTACTGTATCAGTGACAAACAAGAAATAACTATATAAATAAAATAAATTGATATTTATTGACATCAATGGTTGGGTGGTTTACAAAACAGGAAGGTGGGGAGAATCTCAGAATAAACGGTTGATTCAGTAAGGTCGGAACTTCCTCTGTGCTCTTAGCAAAGCAATTCGCTGTTTGTCCTCCTCAAACTTTTTCCTCAGTTCAGCGATGTCTGAAAGAGAGAAGATAACCCTTTTCAAAATGCAGAGTGACTGAGTAATATGATGGACAAAGTTAGCAGTGAAGCCAGAATGACTGAACAAAAAAGTTAACGTTTTGCACTAAAGAATAAAATTTCACCACACATTGTGCTTCTACTGTTGATCAAATGACGAACCATAACTTACATTCTTTCTGTGTGTTTCTGTGCTGCCAGGTGTAGAAGTTCATGAGCTCCTTCCGCTTCCTCTTTCTGCTCTCCTTCTGCAGAGCTTTCTGATTGGATACCTCACTGTGGGGGCGGGCCTTGGTCCCGCTTTTACCCCTGGTAACTTTTACCCAGCCCTCCTCATCCTCCAGCTGCTCCTCAGCCTCCTCCTTCTGTCGCTCGGCCTCCTGGGTAAGGAAAAAAAGTCTTAACACAACAGAAATACCCAAATATATTTGAAGAAACATTTGGAGTTGAGATTGAGATACAGGGGGAGAATCTGACCTCTTCTTTTCTCTTATCGTAATCCTGCATGAAGGTGTCAACTGCCTCCTGTAGTTTGTCTGGCTGAGCAAATGACTGCTTGTACTGATTAATCCATTCTAAAGACAAAGAAACAAAGCGAGACAGACAGAATTGAAAGGCATATTAAATACACTATTAAATCTGCGTGAAATGTCTTTCCAATTTCATAAATTCTGCCTATATTTAGAAAAGAAAGACCATGCATCTAGAACAGCACTTTAAAGCTCACTCACTCTGTAGACCTGTCCACACAGGTCGCTGCTCTGTGGAAACAACTAATGGGACATCATGGGGATGGGACTTCACTGCTGTAATACTGATAGCCTTCTGAAACACGATGTAACCCACTCTGAACCCCTGTAGGGAATGGAAATAGAAAACGCTCAATACTGAAAAAGTGTCCATAGGCACTTCAATAATCAATCTGATCTAAACATAGAGCTTCGTTGTCCAGATTCAGGGCAAACCTGTTTTTGTGCTGGTGTGAAATACTTGGCCAGCTTGGGTCCTGAGTGCTCAAAGGACCCTGGCTTCTCCCTCAGCTCCACTGACTGAACAGGACCAAACTGAGAGAAGAGCTCCTTTATGATACCCTGAAAGACAGCAGAAAGAGATTAGTACTTTTATACTGTATATGGCCACAGATAACTGTAGCATAAATATTGCATTTTCTGTAGAGACTTGCTAATAGTACAATAATCACATGCACACTGGCTGGTAATTGACAGTATTTACAACATAAACGTACCTCAGAGCAATATGGGGGAATGTTAAGGACAAACAGTGTTCTGTCGAGGGGTCTTTGTGTGATTTTCTCTGCTCGCACTCGGTGCTCTTTTACACACATTTTGTGCTGGGCAACACTGTCAGTACTGAACTGTAGAGAAAGCACTGAGATGAAGAAAGAGTGGTTCAGTCAAAATACACAGTCAAAACAGACAAACATCTCTCTAGGCAGGTCCTAATACATTGTCTACAACTCCAGGGAGACCCAGAGGGCACTAATGGCTTTAGCCTGAGTAAAAAAATAGTAGACAATCTTTGCTTTAGCTACATGGCATAGTCTTAGGGAATGCAGTCCAAATAAAATACAGACATCAAGTTGACCTATTTTAATCGTTAAACACCATAAGGCATCAACAACCTCAAGCTTGGTCTTGAAGCAAGCTTAATTTAAGTGTTCGACATAACGTTAGTTATCTAACTCCATAATTTATCTAGAAGCAAGTTAGTGGTTGCAATTGAAACAGAATGAGATCATGTTCGAATTAACAAACCCCAAATTATTATTTTATATCACACAAAGTTATTGTTTTTATCACATTCTCCCTTTGAATGTGTGTTATTTTAGCAATGGTTACCCGTAAATCCTCCTGGAATAACACAAGCCTGGTTGGCATGTTTCGTTTTAGACGGCGCCATCTTCTTTGCGACCTTTCACACAGGAAGTAGAAAGGGATTGGTTGTAGTCCTTTTTGGGGGTTGTAGTCTAAATATGCTTAATAAACGTTTGATTTGTTTAAATGTTACATTTACGTCATTTAGCAGACGCTCTTATCCAGAGCGACTTACAAATTGGTGCATTTTTTTAGGTGGGTGGGGTAAGGGGGGGGTAGAAGGATTACTTTATCCTATCCCAGGTATTCCTTAAAGAGGTGGGGTTTCAAGTGTCTCCGGAAGGTCGTGAGGGAGCTTGTTCCACCATTGGGGTGCCAGAGCAGCGAACAGTTTTGACTGGGCTGAGCGGGAACTGTGCTTCCGCAGAGGTAGGGGGGGCCAGCAGGCCAGAGGTGGATGAACGCAATGCCCTCGTTTGGGTGTAGGGACTGATCAGAGCCTGAAGGTACTGTTGGGTTCTATTTTTCTCATAATTGGATCTGTATGTGATGAATAACTTAGAAGGAATGCATTAATGATAAGCATAGGTTTGTACTATACTGATATAAATTGTTTCACATAACAGGCTGTGATTCATGTAAGGAACGTTAGGGGGTAGGACAGATAAGACTTGTATTTCTTACAGATACGAACACTCTCTCTTTGTTGTCTGTGAAACCGTCCTTGAACGTAGGTACATAGAGTACAGATTGGAAGGGTGTCTTTTGGGTGCTGACTCTACAGGTTATTATGATAGCAACTTATGCCTGGGAACGGTGGAGCGCCAAGGGGTAGGGACTAACCCGTGCGCCAATGGATTGGCTGAGTAAAGTCTAAACCACACTCAGTCCTTTACTCTGATTGGCCAACAGAAGAGGTGGGAACTCTCTGTCAGAGTATTTGAGAAAGAACCTGTAAACAATGGTTTAGTTCTCTGTCTGCCCTGCGTGGTATTTCAGTGAGCCCGTATACGAACCAACATACTTATCATACATACATTTTGCATATAATAAATTTAGCTTGGAATGAATATCTCTTGATTATGTTTTCTATTATTCCAATACCAGATTTGAATTACGCAATTTCTAACAGTACGGAGGTGCCGTTCCCCTCACAGCTCCGTAGGCAAGCACCATGGTCTTGTAGCAGATGCGAGCTTCAACTGGAAGCCAGTGGAGTGTGCGGAGGAGCGGGGTGACGTGAGAGAGCTTGGGAAGGTTGAACACCAGACGGGCTGCGGCATTCTGGATGAGTTGTAGGGGTTTAATGGCACAGGCAGGGAGCCCAGCCAACAGCGAGTTGCAGTAATCCAGACGGGAGATGACAAGTGCCTGGATTAGGACCTGTGCCGCTTCCTGTGTAAGGCAGGGTCGTACTCTCCGAATGTTGTAGAGCATGAACCTACAGGATCGGGTCACCGCCTTGATGTTAGCGGAGAACGACAGGGTGTTGTCCAGGGTCACGCCAAGGCTCTTCGCACTCTGGGAGGAGGACACAACGTAGTTGTCAACCGTGATGGCGAGATCATGGAACGGGTAGTGGAATAAGTTTAGTGTGTCATGTAATATTATTAATCTACAATTTATGTTCTTAACCCTGGGCAACATGGGCCTAGGGAGGCTCACAGGGATATTGGTATTCACAGTACTCCACCAATTATCCATTTTTAAACTCAATACTATTCCCTAATTATAATTCTCCCCTAATTATATATATTTTTGTACATAAATGCCATATAATTTCAGCTTTAAAACAGCAAAGTTTGCTCTCTGCCTCATGGCAAAACATGTAGAATTGCAGGATATTAGCTTTAAAGCTGCAACAACAAAAAATCTGTCTGCCCCATGACAAAATGTGTAAAATTGCAGGACATTAGCTTGAAAACTGCAAACTTTTCTCTGATGCCATGAGCCGGGTCTTTCAAATGCTCCTTCCCAGTGCCCGAGACTTGGTTCGTCCAACCATGCACTGCAGATGTCATTGTAAAACTCCTTGTAGGCCATTTTGAATCGCACTCGAGTTGTGTTATGCTTATGAGGGGGTCCCTGATAAATTTGCTATCACAAAAAAGAACTCCGGCCCCAAAAAGTTTGAGAACCCCTGGTCTAGCAAACACGCCTAAAAGACAAAATGATGAAAATTATATCGAGTTGAAATAAGGATATGAACCAATGATTTATATATACACACCATTGATATGAACACATCTTTATAAAGCAACATATTTATTGGCAGAAATTCACTTGTACAGAGATCTGACCTCACTACCATATCTTTATGACTGACATAAGAGGCAGCTGTAGAAAGAGTAATTCATAGACAGTTGAACATAAATTGAGTAAATTAGCATGACTTATCTAAGCTGCTCAAAAAACCAATAAACAGTCAAATAACAGCCATAGGTAAGCACCGAACAACCTGAACGCCACAAAAAGGAGAAGAACGGCAAACCAAATACCACAATGGAATACGAGCATGTGTCCAAGTCATTATGCTGAAATCAAACTTGTATTATGTCCAGTACAAGAACCACTGTTGCCTGTGGGTCACAGTACAAGACTCCTCATGGGTTCGTGCATCAGATCATAGTGAGACCATCGGTTTGTTTTGTGCTGGACTCCAACCAGCACAAAACATCTCATGATTCCAAGAGGGATGGCGTTCAATGTGAACTATTTGAACAGTTGTAAAAGTGAACCATGTGATACAAAAAATATCCACAACTGTCCAGTTTATCCCCTCTACCAAATTTGATTAAAACAATAAATGAACAAATCAGACTGCCATACATTGCTCCGTTCTGAGACACATGCATCTATGTAGTATGACACAGCTACGAATTTTGTTTTTCTTTCCTAAAAATCTGGATGACGGCATCAGTGTGTTAACCTTTTATGTTACAACCTGCCAATGATCTGTCAAATGTATACAAATACAGTATCATGTTATTTGAGCATTTCAGTAGATGTCTCTGTCAAACAGGAGGGTGGATGTATTATGTGACACGTATGTGTGTGGATGTACTATAAAGTTATATCTTGATGCGGAAGGCTGTGCACTGTGAACCGGGAGACTCTGTGGTAGAGGGGTTCTGGACAGTAGATTTGAACAGGGCCTTGAGGATGGTCTGGGGATCCACCTCAGGTGTGGGCTGAGAGGAGGCCGGACGACCCCCGGGGCGAGACAAAGAGAGGGGCAGACCCTCTTTCCTTCCACTGCCACTGCCTGGAGTGTCACTGAGCCTCCTGTGAGAGAGAAAAAAAGAGAAGGAGATCAACGTAAGGTTTTATGTGATGCTGAAAGACAACCGGCATTGCAATTTGCAATTGGAAAGGAAGAAAAGAAAACATGCACATCATGGACTACAATTTAATACTGGAAAGTTTGATTTGCATGCAACGAAACTAAGGGGCCAGTGAGAAATATGAATATACCAGAGACAGAGAGAGAGACTTACAAAAGAATGGGCTGGTCTGAAGTGATGACATTCCCCTGCATGTGAAGATTGCACTTCATGGGCTGGCCTTGGGAAGATAATGAATAAAGATTTAAGAAAGTAAAACCAATGCCTTTTCAGAGAACTAGTCATCATCAACTGCATCATTACCAGAGGCTGGTGCCCAAAAAACGGTATTTAGCCCTTGCTGCAGGCCCTTACCGTCCAGACAGCGATTGTTGTATTTCCTGTAGGCGCTCACAGCGTCCTCCTTCCTCACAAACACCACTTCAGCAACCCCCACCTTCACCAGCCTTGCTCGCTTCAAGGCACCGCACACACAGAACAGCTCCTGTGGACGGTCACAAAAACACAGAAAAGGGTCAATTAATGTGCTGAATGAGTCATGGCTGCATCATAAGCAGGTCTGCAATTTACACACAGCCACAGAGAGAATCTAAAACAGCTGAGAACTGAGCAGAGTGAGGCACTTACTACTATGTCCTCTTCAGTGACACGGGGGTGCAGATTATTCACTGTTATCTTAGTCCCCTCCAGAGGACTGAAGGTAGGCTGGAAGGGGTTCACCAAAACATTTTACAATCAAATACATATACAGTACACACCAACACAAGCCTCAACATGTCAATGGTAAGTTTGAACTTTAACCTATCGTCAACTAGAGAGAGAAGTAGGTTTATTACTGACCCCGACGCTTGCTATGCTGCCAACTAGGGATGTTAAAGGCCCAGCGCAGTCAAATACATGATTTTCCTGTGGTTTATATACATTTCCAAACTATGAAGTTGGAATAATACTGTGAAAATTATAATGCCCCTTTAGTGTAGGAGCCGTTTGAAAAGACCACCTGAAATTTCAGCCTGTTGAGGTGGGATGGAGTTTTGGCCTGCCTGGTGACATCACTATGCGGTAAATTAGTCAATAGACAAAGAGTTCCAAACCTCTCTGCCAATAACAGCTAGTTTTTGGTTTTCCCCTCCTCACTTAGAGCACTCCCAGATAGTCTTAGCAAAAATTCTTGCTTGAGAAATTGCTCTTTGCTAAGAATAAATGTGTTTGTTTTCGATTAAAATTGTAAAAAATAATCACAGTAGATGCTTAATCGTTAACCAGAAATTATTTGATATTGAGATAAAAACGGCTGCAATTGACCTTTAACTGTTAACCGTTAGTCGGTTAGCCGCCATCAATATTTTTGACCGGTCATGCATATCAGTCTATAGGTTAATTTGCATAACTTAGTGGAATTAAATTGCTGTGTTTTCGTTAGTTCGTCATGTATCTTATTTATCAAACGCGCACCGCATACAGATCCTAGTTCAAGGAGAATATCACCTGTCGAGCATTGAGTACTCGCAGCTCCTCAAACAGCTGGTTGCTGCCTGCTTAGAGTGAGACATATGTTCTTATAAGCCCAGTCATTGCGCAACAATTCTAAATGCAATCGCATGTTGATGTGTGCCTATTCAAAAGAGGAGAATCCCAGCTTTCTATTACTACTATTTGTATTTCTTAACTCCTAATATTAAGCAAATTGCACTGCTTTATAACCAGAGTAGCTGATCTGGCATGGTTAAAAAAGAAAGTGCACGTCCTCTCTATTCACCCACCACCTTGCAATCTGAGCTGGTGGAAGTCTACATGTTGAAAACATATACTTAAATCTTTTTCAAACCTGGACGCTTCCTTCATATGAAAAATGTCAGTTCCTTTTACAAATGCAAAGCATTTTCTGTCGGTTACATAATTTTACTGTTCAGAACTAATTTAACTGCTTGTTAACCAGTTAAAGGGATACTTCGGGATTTTGACAATGAGGCCCTTTATCTACTTCCTCAGACTCAGATGAACTTGTGGATACCATTTTTATATCTCTGTGTCCAGTATGAAAGAAGTTAGAGGTAGTCTTGCGAGCCAATTATAACTAGCATTAGCACAATGACTGGAAATATCTGGGTATCTGCTAGCATCCCTACCAACGCTTTCTATAGAGATGACCTTATGTAATGCAGTAGCTGGGTGAAGGGACATTTTTACATTTTAGTCATTTAGCAGACGCTCTTATCCAGAGCGACTTACAGTTAGTGAGTGCATACATTTTTCATACTGGACATATGGAGACTGACCTGTGGGGGTGGAAGAGGCTGGGAGCTGGGCTCCGCTGTGGGCCCTGCCTGCTGAAGGGTCCTGGAAATGGGTTGTAAGGCGGAAGCAGAGGAGCGGGAGGCCCCCACACTAGGGCTGGGCCTTGTGGGTGCCACAGGCACTGGGGGACGGGGAGCGGTGTACGCATCATTTTTCACTACTTTAGTGATGGGTGCTGACATGGAGAAAGGGGAGCCCAGGGTGCCAGGCTGTTGGAGAAAGAGAGAGAGCATTGAAACTTTTCAGTGAATGACTGGAAAGTGTTGAGAGTGAGACACCAATACAGCCAGTGTGGTGGTATTAAAGGGATATTCGATTTACATTGAATAATAAAGAATTACAGATACAGATAATTTAGGGAAAAGCAACAGAAAGAGAGAAAAGTTAAGAAAGTCTAGCATAGTCTTCCCACCCGTGACTGCAGCATATGGTTGCCAGTAGTGGTCTTCATCTGTTTGCTAGGGATATCATCATCACCTGAGAAAGACTGAGGGAGATATGGTACATTACTCACTTATATATGCATTGCAGTGGGGCATGACCAGCAGAAAACAACCAAATTCAGTTGAGATACTAAAGTATAAGACAATTTGAATCAATTCTGGCATCTACATTCTGATTCCTATCTTCTCCAAAAATGTTCCTTACCTGGAAACCCCTGCTTGGCATGTTCATACGGATCCCACTTGACATCCCTACCGGCCTTTGCTGTTAAAAAAAGTTACATAAAATCATTATTCAAAAGAAGGTGAATAAATACATTTGACTCTAAAAGCATGCTACCAATCAATAAATAGCATACAGGAACTGTAGAACCAAATAAGCCTAGTTGAATTTTAAACTAATTTCCCATTAACTTTAGCTTGCAACTATGTTTGGAGTGAGGCTATGCTCTACCACTATAAACAATGTAAGAATTTGCATTTTCTCTTATCCATGCCCATCCTGAGTGACAAGTGGGTCAATTTTGTCTAGTAGCTAGGCCTGGATAATATTAGAGCAGATCCTGGACCTGTGGTTACTATCACTTTGGCGCCAACTGTCAGCCTGATCCCTTACCTGGATGGTTTTGGTGATCTTCATGGGTGCCACCATTCCTTGGCTTGGTGGAGCTCCAATGCTCCTCTTGAGGCTCAGCCTATCACGAGCATCCATCATCCTCTTAGGTGCACCCCCTAGCTGTGGCGTAACCCCAGCTCTAATGTTCATTCCTTGTAGGTTGGGGGTAAACTGCCTGGCATTTGCACTGGCAATGTCGTTGGTAGTGTGTATCTGTATCTGCTGCTGCACGTGTGTCTGTAGCTGTGCTGCTGGTATCTGCTGTAAGCTCTGTGGGGTAACATTAAATGTATTCTGTCCTCCTTTCCGTGAGTTGATCATCTGTCGGGCATCCTGGACCCCACCTGCTCCTCCTCCGCCACGAATTCGGAAGCGGGCATCTTTCTGGACAAGTTTCTCTCTGGCATCCTTCAGTTGAAAAACTGGAGGAAGAGAGAGTAGGACAAGAGTGAGCAGAAGGCAAGAAACAATTCCAATGTCTGATCTGACTTGTAAGAATGCTTAACAGAACGTAGTGTAGTCCAACTGTAAAACATGTAGTTTGAAACAGAATATTATTTTGTAATGGGGCTTAGGTAAGAGAGACATCCAAATATGGCATACACATAGAGCTCGAAGTCTCAATAAGCATTTTTCATGTCCACTTGACACAAAATCAATCTGTGAAATTGAATACATCACTCTACTTCTCAATCGTGCTACAGGCAGGTTCTCACACAAAATACCTGCTTCAACTCTGGCAAAGGCTGGGGCATGTATTATTTGACCTATTACCTTGACCATTGCTCCAAAAGCTGTTCAGAATTAAATAATTGTTTCAGTTGCAACAATGTCACTCCCTTGAATATTTAATACTACTGAAAATCTGTTTTTTGGTTACCGGTTCCTCCTCCACCAAGTCTCTGTCTGACATCAGTCATCCCAATTTTCTGTCGGGCATCAAAGGTCCTCCCGACCCCTCCTGCACCCCTGCCGAACATAGGCCTGAAAGACAAGAGGAAGAGGTCGACATTGGTAGTCAACTAGTTGTAACTTAATCCTCCATTATCTAATATCCACATTTAGCAAAACACACATAGAGCGCATATAAGACCAGCTATAGTATTTGATTTTGTCCTACATTCAGTATGGCTCTCTAGGTATACTCAAAGCGATATACAAAATCAAATACTATAACGTTAGCTGTTCTGATATGCGCTCCTTGAGTGTTTCCCAAAATTTGAATATTAGATAATGGAGGACTAGGCTACAACCAGTTCACTACATATGGCTCTGGGTAGAGGGTATACTAGAGTATATCTACAAGACCGCCTCGCGCTCTGTACCTGATCTATGGTTATACTAACTAGCTAGCTATACGTTTTCGCGTTTGTAACCATTGTTAGTTTATAATTAGCTAACATCAGTTAGCTAGCTAACTACCTACATTCCAGCGAACTGTTTACCTTATTCGGTTATTGATTGGTCGATAGCTACCGTTATCAAATGCTAATAAATCTTTTTTATCTTACGTAGTTAGCTAACTAGCAAAACGGAGGGCTGATAAATAACCAGCTGCGCGTATTTGGCTCATTCATATCAAGGAAAATCAGTGATTGCAGTGTAGCGATATATAGTAGCTACATGATTGTAATCCAACCGTGAGTACAAGCGGGCCTTGTCTGAACAGGACGGCTGAGGACTTGAAATAGGCTTTCTGGAAAATGAATTTCTTCATTACGTTGAATGATACAACTCAAGGCATAACGATCATAAATTGCTAAATTAATACATTTTAACTGTTTCTTTGTTGTTGAAACCACGTCGACGTATCACTTCGTCCAAAGAAATGTCTTCCATCTTCGTTGACTCAAGCGCGTGAGTGACGGAGAAAAATGAGAAGAGACTATGGAAGGCAAGTTGGATCAAAAAGGGCGAACTCAATACATTATTTATTCGAGAGCTTCTTGCCAAACTACATTGTTGACACCATGATAGAATTACGTATACAATTTAAATATATCTATATTGTTTGAAATACATTTACATTTACATTTTAGTCATTTAGCAGACGCTCTTAACCAGAGCGACTTACAGGAGCAATTAGGGTTAAGTGCCTTGCTCAAGGGCACATTAACGTCATTTAGCAGACGCTCTTAGCCAGAGCGACTCACAAATTGGTGCGTTCACCCTATAGCCAGTGGGATAACCACTTTACAATTTGGGGGGGGGGGGGGGTTAGAAGGAATACTTTAGCCTATCCCAGGTATTCCTTCAAGAGGTGGGGTTTCAAATGTCTCCGGAAGGTGGTGAGTGACTCCGCTGTCCTGGCGTCGTGAGGGAGCTTGTTCCACCATTGGGGTGCCAGAGCAGCGAACAGTTTTGACTGGGCTGAGCGGGAGCTGTGCTTCCGCAGAGGAAGGGGAGCCAGCAGGCCAGAGGTGGATGAACGCAATGTCCTCGTTTGGGTGTAGGGACTGATCAGAGCCTGAAGGTACAGGGGTGCCGTTCCCCTCACTGCTCCAAAGGCAAGCACCATGGTCTTGTAGCGGATGCGAGCTTCAATTGGAAGCCAGTGGAGTGTGCGGAGGAGGGGGGTGACGTGAGAGAACTTGGGAAGGTTGAACACCAGACGGGCTGCGGCATTCTGGATGAGTTGTAGGGGTTTAATGGCACAGGCAGGGAGCCCAGCCAACAGCGAGTTGCAGTAGTCCAGACGGGAGATGACAAGTGCCTGGACCAGGACCTGCGCCGCTTCCTGTGTAAGGCAGGGTCGCACTCTCCGAATGTTGTAGAGCATGAACCTGCAGGAGCGGGTCACCGCCTTGATGTTGGCGGAGAACGACAGGGTGTTGTCCAGGGTCACGCCTAGGCTCTTCGCACTCTGGGAGGAGGACACAGCGGAGTTGTCTACCGTGATGGCGAGATCATGGAACGGGCAGTCCTTCCCCGGGAGGAAGAGCAGCTCCGTCTTGCCAGGGTTCAGCTTGAGGTGGTGATCCGTCATCCATACTGATATGTCTGCCAGACATGCAGAGATGCGATTCGCCACCTGGTGATCAGAAGGGGGAAAGGAGAAGATTAGTTGTGTATCGTCAGCGTAGCAATGATAGGAAAGGCCATGTGAGGATATGACAGAGCCAAGTGACTTGGTGTATAGGGAGAAAAGGAGAGGGCCCAAAACCGATCCCTGGGGGACACCAGTGGTGAGAGCACGTGGTGCGGAGACAGCTTCCCGCCACGCCACTTGGTAGGAGCGACCGGTCAGGTAGGACGCAATCCAGGAGTGAGCCGCGCCGGAGATGCCCATTTCGGAGAGGGTGGAGAGGAGGATCTGATGGTTCACAGTATCAAAGGCAGCAGACAGATCTAGAAGGACAAGAGCAGAGGAGAGAGAGTTAGCTTTAGCAGTGCGGAGAGTCTCTGTGACACAGAGAAGAGCAGTCTCAGTTGAATGACCAGTCCTGAAACCTGATTGGTTTGGATCAAGAAGGTCACTCTGAGAGAGATAGCAAGAGAGTTGGCTAAAGACGGCACGCTCAATAGTTTTGGAAAGAAAAGAAAGAAGGGATACTGGTCTGTAGTTGTTGACATCAGTGGGGTCGAGTGTTGGTTTTTTGAGAAGGGGAGTAACTCTCGCTCTCTTGAAGACGGAAGGGACATGGCCAGCGGTCAAGGATGAGTTGATCAGCGAGGTGAGGTAGGGGAGAAGGTCACCGGAGATGGTCTGGAGAAGGGAGGAGGGGATGGGGTCAAGCGGGCAGGTTGTTGGGCGGCCTGCAGTCACAAGTCGCAGGATCTTATCTGGAGAGAGAGGGGAGAAAGAAGTCAAAGCATAGGGTAGGGCAGTGTGAGCAGGACCAGCAGTGTCATTAGACTTAACAAACAAGGATCGGATGTCGTCAACCTTCTTTTCAAAGTGGTTGACGAAGTCATCCACAGAGAGAGAGGAGGGGGGGGGGGGGGGGGGGAGGATTCAGGAGGGAGGAAAATGTGGCAAAGAGCTTCCTAGGGTTAGAGGCAGATGCTTGGAATTTAGAGTGGTAGAAGGTGGCCTTAGCAGCAGAAACAGATGAAGAAAATGTAGAGAGGAGGGAGTGAAAAGATGCCAGGTCGGCAGGGAATTTAGTTTTCTTCCATTTCCGCTCCGCTGCCCGGAGCTCTGTTCTGTGAGCTCGCAATGAGTCATCAAGCCACGGAGCTGGAGGGGAGGACCGAGCCGGCCGGGAGGATAGGGGACACAGAGAGTCAAAGGATGCAGAAAGGGAGGAGAGGAGGGTTGAGGAGGCAGAATCAGGAGATTGGAGGGAGAAGGATTGAGCAGAGGGAAGAGATGATAGGATGGAAGAGGAGAGAGTAGTGGGAGAGAGAGAGCGAAGGTTGCGGCGGCGCATTACCATCTGTGTAGGGGCAGAGTGAGTAGTGTGGGAGGAGAGTGAGAGAGAAAAGGAAACAAAGTAGTGGTCGGAGACTTGGAGGGGAGTTGCAGTGAGATTAGTAGAGGAGCAGCATCTAGTGAAGATGAGGTCAAGCGTATTGCCTGCCTTGTGAGTAGGGGGGGACGGTGAGAGGGTGAGGTCAAAAGAGGAGAGGAGTGGAAAGAAGGAGGCAGAGAGAAATGAGTCAAATGTGGACATAGGGAGGTTGAAATCCCCCAAAACTGTGAGGGGTGAGCCATCCTCAGGGAAGGAACTTATCAAGGCGTCAAGCTCATTGATGAACTCTCCAAGGGAACCTGGAGGGCGATAGATGACAAGGATATTAAGCTTAAATGGGCTAGTGACTGTGACAGCATGGAATTAAAATGAGGAGATAGACAGATGGGTTAGGGGAAAAATTGAGAATGTCCACTTGGGAGAGATGAGGATTCCTGTACCACCACCCCTCTGACCAGATGCTCTCGGGGTATGCGAGAACACATGGTCAGACGAGGAGAGAGCAGTAGGAGTAGCGGTGTTTTCAGTGGTGATCCATGTTTCCGTCAGCGCCAGGAAGTCGAGGGACTGGAGGTTGGCATAGGCTGGGATGAAGTCAGCTTTGTTGGCAGCAGAACGGCAGTTCCAGAGGCTGCCTGCGACCTGGAACTCCACGTGGGTGGTGCGTGCAGGGACCACCAGATTGGAGAGGCAGCAGCCACGCGGTGTGGTGCGTTTGTGTAGCCTGTGCAGAGAGGAGAGAACAGGGATAGGCAGAGGCATAGTTGACAGGCTGTAGCAAATGGCTACAAAAATGCAGAGGAGATCGGAATGAAATGGGCTAAGCATCTGGGAGTGGAGAGAGCAGGGCCTCCCTCACCAAAACTTCTAGCTCGGAAACTAAAATTGTTTCACTGAACCACCCGAAGAAAAAACTCTCCCAACTTCCGCCTTTGGAAATCAGAATTGTTGTGAACCACAGCGGTTCAATGTTTAAAGGAGTAGACTCAACCCACTTTGTTCAGCTAGCCAACTATGACTCCATAGCCAACTAGCAGACTAGCATCCAATAACAATAACACACCGTTTAGCGCCAACACTTGGTCACAACAAACCACCAATATTGTGATATCACACTAAACAGATCATTCAAATACCAATACAGATCTATTTTACTCTTACATTTGTTTAGCAAGATCTTAAGAGAAATTCATATTTTGTATGGTTTTAAAGGCCTATTAGGTTAAATAATATAATATATAATATGCCATTTAGCAGACGCTTTTATCCAAAGCGACTTACAGTCATGCGTGCATACATTTTTTTTTGTGTATGGGTGGTCCCGGGGATCGAACCCACTACCTTGGCGTTACAAGCGCCGTGCTCTACCAGCTGAGCTACAGAGGACCACATTGTGTCAATGATCACATCAATGTCATTGATCATTATCAATTAACAAAACATGATCATTTTAACATGAAACATAAACAAATATAAATCCATTGCACAGCCTTAGAGACCTCTGGTATCGATTGCTCTTCACGAAGTAAAAAAAAATGCGGAGGGGAAATGAAACGTTTTATCTTTCCCATGAACCTTTGCGTTCACAATCTCTAGAAACCAGTGTAAATAAGTAGAATATATCGTAGAAAAGCTATGTTTTACCTCAGCAAATGGAGGAATGAAAACGTCTTATTATGTATCACATAATGCGCTCAGAAAATAAAATGTAACTATAGGTTTATACTTTTTGACGTGACCACCAATGGTAACCACCATGAGTGTAATAGTATGCATACAGAACTAAGTAGTGCCCTCGGCCATCGATTGGTTATGCCTTAAACTGATGAGTAAGGAAAATAACGACGCGGGGTGACGCCCGTGTCCTCGCCTAGATTTGCGAGATAAATTTTTGAACGGGCACAGGTCCGCCTGCTTAGGTGACTCACCTACTTTGTGAGATGCCTTGCGGGACATGGGTCTGCCCCGATCTCTCGTGTAAAATATAAACCACTTTCGGGATACCGACACAAGGTTACACAGAACCAGAATGGAATTATATTGTCCATGGTTGTAACGTACTATTACATAAAAAACAGAACGTTAGGCATCTATAATAGTACTTACTGTACCTTCTCCAAAACCTGTATCAACATAAAGAACATCTCTGCCTTCTATTTCTCTAACCACGTTTCCATCCGCAGTTTTTATGCGAGTAAAGACAGAGTAGGCACATTTGCTATTTAACGAAACAGTTTTTGTGACAAAATTATCCGTAGAGCTGAAAATGGGATGGAAACACATTGAACTTTAAATTTTTATTTGGTACATGAAAACTTAAGCGAAAAAGTTAATGTTGTGTGCCCTACGTCATCACGCACTGATTTTCATCTGCAACAAGCCAGGTTGGTGGAAACACACCACTGGTTGGAAAATGCGCATATTTTCTTTATGCTGATTTTAGAATATTAGCATGAAAATCTGTTGCCAATTGGATGGAAACCTAGCTACTAACCATGTTTCCATCCACAGTTTATATGAGTAAAGTCATACCCTATAAAAAAAATTTAAAAAAATCTGACAGCTGTGATGGAAACAGGAAGTTTCGGTACAATTTTATAAATGCAGACAGGTAATTTGTTCGTTCTACATGGTGGGATCTTTTTTTTGTTGGTAAAATTAATTATGCGAGAAATGGCGGTGGAAACGCCTTTATGCGCAAATATTGATCTAATAACCAGCATATCAAACTAAACTTGGAGTCACAGGAAGACAATATGGTGGGTGCTCCTCCCACTGACTCGGGAAACCATGCAGTTTATTAGGCTACAGATTAAATAATTTATGATGAACTTCACAGGGTGGTGATCTTGATGCTCCTTTCCAATAAATAACGAGGGTCTGATTCTGGTGACTTGATGATCGATGCTTAACTGCCCTTTTGACAAATATAAATATTCTCTCTCTTATCCATAATAATCCCATTATGTAGACTAGCCTACCGCACTTTATATGCCAGCTGCTGGCTAGAGCGCAGGTGCCAGACCAGAGTAGTAGGCGCATTTGTTTATGTGACAAAGCTATCCCTAGAGTTGAAAATGCGATGGAAACACATTGAACTTTAGATTTTTATTCGGTACATGAAAATGTAAGCGAAAAAGTACATTTTGTGTGCACTACGTCATCACGCACATATCTTTTATCAACAACAAGTCCGTTTTGTGGAAACACCACTGGTGGGAAAATGCACATATTTTCTTTATGCGGATTTTAAAATATTCACATGAAAATCTGTCGCGGATGGAAACCTAGCTATTGACCATAAATTGTTTCCGGAATTCCACCAAAACCCGAGTGCATTTAACTTTGTGCCACGAGGTGGCAGTATTGTGTGTATATATATATATACAAAAAATGGTAGGTTATACATAAAGGTAGGAACACTGTAAAACCAAAATGTCACTATAAAGTTATAGAAGCATACAGAGCAGCGTGAATCAGTGTGTGTGTGTGTGTATGTTGGTGTTAAGGGCATGATATAGTATATTATTTTTAACTGATCATTATTTGTCATGTAATTTCCTTCCTGACCCTGTGTGAGCATGACTAAGTATGATGCCTTGTATCTGTGTCCCATATCTGTCTTTTCTCTATGCATGCCTCCCTTATCCATCCTACTGTCACTACCTGACCTACCACAGCCAAGTGGTAAAACACCTTCCCATGCAGAGCTGGACACATGCAAAATCAGATGAATCAATGTGAAAGGTCTCTCATGTGGTAAAATATCATTTCAACCTCAAAATTGTATTTTGTAGCCTCCTTTCCAGTCCGTAATGAAACAAGGTTCCATTAATGCACCATAAAAGTCAGTAAAACTGTAAATTATGTTTCTCAGTCATTTCTTGGAGGGGTAATAACCAGAGGCGGTATAGATTCTAACCATCTCTGGTGGTAATAACCGCTAAAGAGCAGTAGTGGTGCATGGGTAAAATCACTGAGGAAGCCAAGCCAGAAAAAACTACAACACATGACCAAAAGTATGTGGACAGGGCTCTGTGCAGGCCAGTCAAGTTCTTCCACACCAATCTCAACAAACCATCTGTATGGACCTCGCTTTGTGCACAGGGGCATAGTCATGCTGAAACAGGAAAGGGCTGTCACAAAACTGCTACCACAAAGTTGGAAGCACAGAATCGTCTAGAATGTCATTGTATGCTGTAGCGTTAAGATTTCCCTTCACTGGAACTAAGGGGCCTATCCCAAACCATGAAAAACAGCCCCAGACCATTATTCCTCCTCCTCCAAACTTTACAGTTGGCACTATGCATTAGGGCAGGTAGCGTTCTCCTGGCATCCGCCAAACCCAGATTTGTCAGTCGGACTGCCAGATGGTGAAGTGTGATTCATCACTCCAGTGAGTGTTGCAACAGAGGACAGACGATTTTTACACACTATGCGCTTCACCACTCGGCAGTCCCGCTCTGTGAGCTTGTGTGGCCTCCCACTTCGCTGCTGAGCCGTTTCCACTTCACAATAACAGCACTTACAGTTGACCGTAGCAGCTCTAGCAGGGCAGAAATTTGACGAACTGACTTGTTGGAAAGGTGGCATCCTATGACGGTGCCACGTTGAAATTCACTGAGCTCTTCAGGAAGGCCATTCTACTGCCAATGTTTGTCTATGGAGATTGCATGGCTGTGTGCTCGATTTTAAACACCTGTCAGCAACGGGTGTGGCTGAAATAGTCGAATCCACTAATTTGAAGGGGTGTCCACATACTTTTGCATATATAGTTGTGATAATTGCGTTGTTTGTTCTATAACCTGTTAGTTAATATGCCTTGCGACCGTGATATATGCCTAAGGCCGAGACAATAAGAAGACACAGTGGCAGAATAAATTCAACCACACCTTTGTTTCATCACAAAAACCGGAGAGCAACCTCTGTCCGGTAAAGTCCACAAAGCATATTGCATGTAACAAACAACCCACTGACAAATAAATGATCAGTGTATAATTTTAATGGTAGGTTTATTTGAACAGTGAGAGACAGAATAACAACAAAAAAATCCAGAAAAACGCATATCAAAAATGTTATAAATTGATTTGCATTTTAATGAGGGAAATAAGTATTTGACCCCCTCTCAATCAGAAAGATTTCTGGCTCCCAGGTGTCTTTTATACAGGTGACGAGCTGAGATTAGGAGCACACTCTTAAAGGGAGTGCTCCTAATCTCAGCTTGTTACCTGTATAAAAGACACCTGTCCACAGAAGCAATCAATCAATCAGATTCCAAACTCTCCACCATGGCCAAGACCAAAGAGCTCTCCAAGGATGTCAGGGACAAGATTGTAGACCTACACAAGGCTGGAATGGGCTACAAGAACATCGCCAAGCAGCTTGGTGAGAAGGTGACAACAGTTGGTGCGATTATTCGCAAATGGAAGAAACACAAAAGAACTGTCAATCTCCCTCGGCCTGGGGCTCCATGCAAGATCTCACCTCGTGGAGTTGCAATGATCATGAGAACGGTGAGGAATCAGCCCAGAACTACACGGGAGGATCTTGTCAATGATCTCAAGGCAGCTGGGACCATAGTCACCAAGAAAACAATTGGTAACACACTATGCCGTGAAGGACTGAAATCCTGCAGCACCCGCAAGGTCCCCCTGCTCAAGAAAGCACATATACATGCCCGTCTGAAGTTTGCCAATGAACATCTGAATGATTCAGAGGAGAACTGTGTGAAAGTGTTGTGGTCAGATGAGACCAAAATCGAGCTCTTTGGCATCAACTCAACTCGCCGTGTTTGGAGGAGGAGGAATGCTGCCTATGACCCCAAGAACACCATCCCCACCGTCAAACATGGAGGTGGAAACATTATGCTTTGGGGGTGTTTTTCTGCTAAGGGGACAGGACAACTTCACCGCATCAAAGGGACGATGGACGGGGCCATGTACCGTCAAATCTTGGGTGAGAACCTCCTTCCCTCAGCCAGGGCATTGAAAAAAAAATTTGTGGTCCTCTGTAGCTCAGCTGGTAGAGCACGGCGCTTGTAACGCCAAGGTAGTGGGTTCGATCCCCGGGACCACCCATACAGAAAAAAATAAATGTATGCACACATGACTGTAAGTCGCTTTGGATAAAAGCGTCTGCTAAATGGCATATTATTATTATTATTATTAAAATGGGTCGTAGATGGGTATTCCAGCATGACAATGACCCAAAACACACGGCCAAGGCAACAAAGGAGTGGTTCAAGAAGAAGCACATTAAGGTCCTGGAGTGGCCTAGCCAGTCTCCAGACCTTAATCCCATAGAAAATCTGTGGAGGAAGCCGAAGGTTCGAGTTGCCAAACATCAGCCTCAAAACCTTAATGACTTGGAGAAGATCTGCAAAGAGGAGTGGGACAAAATCCCTCCTGAGATGTGTGCAAACCTGGTGGCCAACTACAAGAAACGTCTGACCTCTGTGATTGCCAACAAGGGTTTTGCCACCAAGTACTAAGTCATGTTTTGCAGAGGGGTCAAATACTTATTTCCCTCAATAAAATGCAAATCAATTTATAAAATTTTTGACATGCGTTTTTCTGGATTTTTTTGTTGTTATTCTAAAATTAATTAATTAATATGACATTTAGCAGACGCTTTTATCCAAAGCGACTTACAGTCATGAGTGCATACATTTTTGTGTATGGGTGGTCCCGGGGATCGAACCCACTACCTTGGCGTTACAAGCGCCGTGCTCTACCAGCTGAGCTACAGAGGACCACAAGTCTCTCATTGTTCAATTAAACCTACCATTAAAATTATAGACTGATCATTTCTTTGTCAGTGGGCAAACGTACAAAATCAGCAGGGGATCAAATACTTTTTTCCCTCACTGTACATGACCTACAGCATGGTGAAGAAAGTTAATGTTTCCGACATTTTCAACTACTAAACAACTATTGATTTAAAAACACAAGTCACAATGAAAACAGGAGCTGCCTCCACTATTTCAGCACCATTTCAACTTCAACATTTCAACACCATTAAATCACCTATACATGGACAACTAAAATATACCAAAAACAATTTAGTCCAATCAATGTAAGTGAAATATGATGTGGCTGTCCATGGTTCTGATTTGTGTGTGTGTTTGTGCATTCATTCCTACTTGTAGAGAAACGCCAATTCCACCCTCCTCTCTTTCATTTTGACGAAACGGTCTATGACTGTCATACATTTCACACCTGTATTTTTTGTTGCCCTAGGCTACCTGGCTAAAACGCTTGCTCGCTAGCCTAACTTCCTTTCATGGGCAACGTTAGCTAGTTAACATTAGCCTGCTACATCTAGCTACAACCTACATATTGAACTTCCATCCTCTCAGTCCAGCGGCACAATGTATTTTATGATTGAATCAGAATCGCCGTTATAATCATTGGCCAGTACGGCGAATTAAGTAAAACCACAAGTCCAAATCCCTATCTCCATCCATGGCTAATTTAGGAAAGGGCCCATTTTAGCTAGCTAGCCACCGGATGACAACAACACAATGAGATGCAACAATTCAAGTTGTTTCTATCAATGACATATTTCTATGTGATATCCAAACTGGCTTCCCTTGACACTATCCCAGAATGCACTCGCTACAGTCCCGAAACGTCCCACAGTGTGGCACACACACAGCACACACAAAGCACTTATTTGGCGCCTCGGTCGGATGAGAGGAGAAATTCGGCAGCACAGCGCCGTTACAATTTGCAATGGCTGCAGCTTTGTCCCGTGCTCTCAAATTGCCTGGTAAGAGACGCGTTGCAATTGTTTGGGAAATAGATATAAGGGTTGATTAGGTGAAATGGATGTTGTGTAGTCTTTGTACCAGTCGTGTCTTGTCTCAATGTTGTTTTGGTGTCATTCTGTTAGCTCACATGAGCTACCTAGAACAGCCAGCCAGCTAATATCGATTGCAATAACACAAAACAACGGTTTTATTTGTTTAATGAAAGTCCAGAATTGAGAGGTGAAATACGACACTTATTTTCAATGTTTGATATTTATTTTATTTTCAAGCTTTAATAGAAAAGCATCATTGCATCATTCACAATCCTATGTGGCGCACTAGCTAGCTACTTTACTGTATGGTAGTGCTCACTGTCATAATAATGTTAAAACGGATTTAGCTACTTGCTTAAATCTCGTGTTCAACAAATAACTACAAGTAAGGCCATGTAATGGGGGTTATTCATTTAACTTGTCAATCATTATCATGCCAAACAATGAGCAATAGAGTCGGCAAAAATAAACAGATGGGACCAGGGTAGGACAGAATTAATATGGCGTTAAAATAAACAATATTTGAGTAACTTCCCTGTCCTTTTGGGCTGCCTATCGTTCTATCAGGCACCGCATACTCTATCAGATCATTCTAGTTTTCACCTGGGCCTTGTTTCCCAAACAGATCCGTAGACCCCTTTCCTGCAGTCAAATAACCAAATCGAGCTCTAGTGGCCTCAACGGTGGAATGTTATTAATATTTTTCAGAATGTCATAATTAATAAACATGTTTTTATTTTTTATGCCGAAAATCCGGTGTTTCTATGTCATATGGTTTTGTTATATTTCAGTCTTCTGTGATGTATATAAAGTGTAATATTGAGATGCAAACTCAAAATTGAATACATTTCAACTCTATATCTGACATGGTACAGGTGTCTTCTTTTTTATAAGCCCATAACCATGTGTGTGAGGTGTATACTTTTGTTTCAATTTATATTTGTTTAAGACTACCAAGAAACACTCTGTGTGACCCTGATTTAGCCCACTGCAGTAAAAGGTTAACCGTGTGTATCTTTGTGTGTGTGTCCCTCACAGGGAAGAAGGGCTCGGAGCTTGGAGAGTATGACCCCCTCACTCAGGCCGACAGTGAGGACGAGAGCGAGGAGGACGACCTGGTCCTCAACTATCCCCGCAATGGCCTGGGGAGGGGCAACTGCATGGGCGCAGGTACATCAGAGCTGAGAGGGAGCAGAACAGGGAGGCTCGTAGGGGATGAAGAGGAGGGAGAGGAGGAAGAGGAGGACGACGATGAGTGGAGAGAACGGCTCCCGGGAAAAAAGAGGCAGGAGAGAGAGGAGAAGGGCATGCAGTACTGGAGCCAGAGGGAGACAAACAGGGATGGGGGAGTAGAGGAGGAAGGGGGGCTTGGGGCCTCTGGTGGCCCTGGATTGGGTGTCAGTGCCAGTGCTGACCCAGACGGGAAGAAGGCTAAGGTGAGGGGAGCCATCCGGGCAGCGTTTTTCCTGGTGCCTCTGGTCTGTGCTATGCTGGTGGTGCTGCTGTGTGCCTTTTTGGTGCCTTGTCAGCAGGGGGAACTGGACAAACGGCTGCAGTGGGAGAAAGAGCTGGGTGATCATGTGGGAGGTGAGTGAGGAGTCTAATGTATAAACAATACACATGAAAACAGACTACAGTTTACCCGCATGTTGCTGGTTGCTGATACCAATACACCTCTCTCTCACACCAGAGAAAGAGAAAACTACAGGTTAGGTCAGACTGGTCAGACTGAGTAGACTAGTGCTTTAGATTAAGATAAGCACACAGTCAACATTACCATAAAGTCAACTGTATGAGAAAGCAGTTGAGAACACAGAACTCAGATATAGCTGACTTTTTGTCAGGGGGTGGATATTACACAGTCTGGATTACTATGATTACACATTACCGTGATAATTATAATAGCATGTTAGCAAAGCAACCGCATGTATAGTTTAGTAAATAGTAGTTACAAACCGTTGCTGTCTGTAACAGTGTTTTTCTTTTTCTTTAGGTGTTACCCCACCTCCTCTTGCACTGTGGGATGTCGACAATGACTCAGTTGAGGATGTGCTAATAGGAGTCACTCAAAAGAGCAACAATACCCATCTCTCCAGTTCTGTGGGGAACAACAGAGGTATCTATGGAAACAGCAAACAGCCTCACTACTGTTATTTTATTGTTGCTCTTTAATTATTTGTTATTTTTCTATTACTTCTTTTTTTAAACTTCTTTTTCTTAAAACTGCATTGTTGGTTAAGTAAGCAGTTCACTGTAAAGTCTACTACACCTGTTGTATTCGGCGCATGTGACAAATAAAATTGGATTTGATTTGAAATCAGAACCATGGACAGCCACATCATATTTAATTGATTGGACTAAATTGTTTTTGGTATATTTTAGTTGTCCATGTATTAGACTAAGCATAGGTGATTTGATGGTGTTGATTTTGTACGTTTGCCCCCTGACAAAGAAATGATCAGTCTATAATTTTAATGGTATGTTTATTTGAATAATAATAATAATAATAATAATAATAATATGCCATTTAGCAGACGCTTTTATCCAAAGCGACTTACAGTCATGCGTGCATACATTTTTGTGTATGGGTGGTCCCGGGGATCGAACCCACTACCTTGGCGTTTCAAGCGCCGTGCTCTACCAGCGAGAGACAGAATAACAACAAAAAAATCCAGAAAAACGCATGTCAAAAATGTTATAAATTGATTTGCATTTTAATTAGGGAAATAAGTATTTGACCCCCTCTCAATCAGAAAGATTTCTGGCTCCCAGGTGTCTTTTATACAGGTAACGAGCTGAGATTAGGAGCACACTCTTAAAGGGAGTGCTCCTAATCTCAGCTTGTTACCTGTATAAAAGACACCTGTCCACAGAAGCAATCAGATTCCAAACTCTCCACCATGGCCAAGATCAAAGAGCTCTCCAAGGATGTCAGGGACAAGATTGTAGACCTACACAAGGCTGGAATGGGCTACAAGAACATCGCCAAGCAGCTTGGTGAGAAGGTGACAACAGTTGGTGCGATTATTCGCAAATGGAAGAAACACAAAATAACTGTCAGTCTCCCTCGGCCTGGGGCTCCATGCAAGATCTCACCTCGTGGAGTTGCAATGATCATGAGAACGGTGAGGAATCAGCCCAGAACTACACGGGAGGATCTTGTCAATGATCTCAAGGCAGCTGGGACCATAGTCACCAAGAATACAATTGGTAACACACTACGCCGTGAAGGACTGAAATCCTGCAGCGCCCGCAAGATCCCCCTGCTCAAGAAAGCACATATACAGGGCCGTCTGAAGTTTGCCAATGAACATCTGAATGATTCAGAGGAGAACTGGGTGAAAGTGTTGTGGTCAGATGAGACCAAAATCTAGCTCTTTGGCATCAACTCAACTCGCCGTGTTTGGAGGAGGAGGAATGCTGCCTATGACCCCAAGAACACCATCCCCACCGTCAAACATGGAGGTGGAAACATTATGCTTTGAGGGTGTTTTTCTGCTAAGGGGACAGGACAACCTCACCGCATCAAAGGGACGATGGACGGGGCCATGTACCGTCAAATCTTGGGTGAGAACCTCCTTCCCTCAGCCAGGGCATTGAAAATGGGTCGTGGATGGGTATTCCAGCATGACAATGACCCAAAACACACAGCCAAGGCAACAAAGGAGTGGCTCAAGAAGAAGCACATTAAGGTCCTGGAGTGGCCTAGCCAGTCTCCAGACCTTAATCCCATAGAAAATCTGTGGAGGGAGCTGAAGGTTCGAGTTGCCAAACATCAGCCTCGAAACCTTAATGACTTGGAGAAGATCTGCAAAGAGGAGTGGGACAAAATCCCTCCTGAGATGTGTGCAAACCTGGTGGCCAACTACAAGAAACGTCTGACCTCTGTGATTGCCAACAGGGGTTTTGCCACCAAGTACTAAGTCATGTTTTGCAGAGGGGTCAAATACTTATTTCCCTCATTAAAATGCAAATCAATTTTTGACATGTGTTTTTCTGGATTTTTTGTTCAAATAAACCTACCATTCAAATTATAGACTGATCATGTCTTTGTCAGTGGGCAAACATACAAAATCAGCAGGGGATCAAATACTTTTTTCCCTCACTGTACTCATTTCATAGTTTTTCTTTATTTTTAATATTTTCTACATTGTAGAATAATAGTGAAGACATAAAAACTATGAAATAACACATATGGAATCATGTAGTAACCAAAAAAGTGTTAAACAAATCAAAATATATTTGAGATTCTTCAAAGTAGCCACCCTTTGCCTTGATGACAGCTTTGCACACTCTTGGCATTCTCTCAACCAGCTTCATAAGGTAGTCACCTGGAATGCATTTCAATTAACAGGTGTGCCTTCTTAAAAAATTAATTTGTGGAATTTCTTTCCTTCTTAATGCGTTTGAGCCAATCAGTTGTGTTGTGACAAGGTAGGGGGGGGTATACAGAAGATAGCCGTATTTGGTAAAAGACCAAGTCCATATTATGGCAAGAACAGCTCAAATAAGCAAAGAGAAATGACATTCCTGTATATTAATCTCCATATCTAATCCTGCTAGCCCCAGTAAACTGCTGAGAACACACAATTTGCCACACACAATGAACCCCACCCACCTATACCCCTTGTCTATCTCCCCCTCTGTCTCTACCAGAGTACAGTGTGGTGGCCCTATCTGCTTTCAGTGGTGAGGTGCTATGGAGGAGGGTCCTCAGGGAACCTGTGGAGTCCATCCAGTGTGGGCTGCAGTACGAAGCCCACCCATCACCACTGCCAGCAGGGGGCGCTGCCCTCAGAGCCTTCCCCAACAGCGCTATTTCCCTATCTGGCCAGAGAGACAGGGCTAGCGGCCCCGTGTGTCTGCTCATCAAGTCTGCACACCTCACCGCTGTCAACAGCACCACAGGTCAGACAACAACCACAGAAAATCCTGACTTTTAATGGTTCAGTTTCACAGCTACAAGCATGAACATTTTAGCAGTAGATGTGTAGATTTATTAATAATGTGTTGTAGTTAATAGATTTATGTTCAGTAAGGAGTAACCTATTGTATTTTCCTCCTCAGGGAAGAAGCTGTGGTCGGTAGCCCCAGGAGAGATCCAGTCCCAGGCAGTCTCCCTGCCAGATCTCCAAGGCGACACTGTTCCTGACTTGCTGATTGCCACTTTACCTGCTGACCAGGTATGACAATCTCTGGCTTGGCACCTATACATATTTATGGCTGTAATAAGACAATTGTTACTATATAAATCATATTATTATTACAATATAGACCATACTCCCAAATCTTCAGAGTCACTGTGTTAACAACACTAATTTTCCAGTCAGTCTAGAATGCTCTCATCAAACTGTCTCTAACTTATTTTCAGGTGTCTGACCTCTCACTGCTCCTGCTGTCTGGGCTGACTGGCGCTCTGCTTGGACATCCCGTGACCTTTAACCTCACGACCTTTAATGTCTCTGGCAAGCTGATTGGTCCCCTGTTTCATGAGACACAGCTGGGGGCATACTACATTCTGTTTGGACTAGGTAAGGGATTCATTTTATATCAAGCACAGTGACTTTGAAAAAATATGTTTCCCGTTTGAAATGACTAAATGTCTGATAATGTATCTGCTATACTAACTCAGGCACTGTAGAGGCTGTATCCCTGGGAGATATTTACACTCAGGCTACTGGGAAAACACCCATATCCCCTGGCTTAAGACTGAAGGACCCCGGCTGGGAGAAGCTTAGGAAAACCAACTCCTCCTCCCTCATACACATCTCCAGGTAAGGCTGAGAAAGTGCTCGGTTACACAATTACAAAAGAGTGCCTGTTTGAAGGACTAACAGCACCCATTTGTCTTTGACTTTCTCTGTCCAGTGGAACTGAACAGGTGGAGTTCTTGGTCCCCCTAGTGGCTGGCTTGTGTAACAACCACAACAGCCTGGACTCCATCTCCAACCTCAACTCCAGCCGCAGTGACTGGGTGCTGGTGTGTGGCAAGCTCTCCAGCAAGCTGTCTGTGCTGCGAGAGAAGGACGCACACACCAAGTGGACTCTTACCTCCTCAGCCATACACAGGTAGGAAATATGGTTATGGTCACCATGATATATGGAGAAGTTTATAATTAGGGTGTATATGACTAAAGCATAAAAGTGATAGCTTCAGGTTTTATTGTCATGTGCACAAGTACAGTGCAATGCCTTTCTTGCCAGCTCTTTTCCCAACAATACAGTAATCAATATCAATATATAAAACTATAAAGTAAAGTAATACCCTATAACAGTGGTTTTCAAACCTCTCCTCGGGGACCCCCAGAAGTTTCACAATTTAATTGTAGCCCTGAACTAGCTCAACTACTTTACCTAATCAAGGGCTTGGTAATTAGTTGACACGTTGAATCAGCTATGCTAGCTCTAGAATAGTTCACATATATGGAACAACTGGGGATCCCAGAGGAGAGGAATGTAAACCACTGCCCTATAAAGTTATAGAGCTAAAATAACCTGAATAATTTATCACTGTCTCAGTCGTCCAGCACCAGGCCAATTCAACGATGATGGAATCCCAGATCTCCTCATACAGAAGTCTGGGGCCCCTACAATGAGAAAAGTATAATCTCCTTCTACCATCACTTACAACTAGAGCTATTATACTTCTCAGACAGTGATACATATTTACAAAG